>NC_141009.1:55150670-55428170 GCF_052327205.1 Somniosus microcephalus
GACTGGGAGTGTGAGAGAGAGAGAGACTGGAGTGAGAGTGAGAGAGAGAGAGAGAGACTGGGAGTGTGTGAGAGAGACTGGGAGTGAGAGAGAGAGAGACTGGGAGTGAGAGAGAGGACTGGAGTGTGAGAGAGAGAGAGAGAGACTGGAGTGAGAGAGAGAGAGAGAGACTGGGAGTGTGAGAGAGAGAGAGACTGGGAGTGTGAGAGAGAGAGAGAGAGAGACTGGGAGTGTGTGAGAGAGAGAGACTGGGAGTGTGTGAGAGAGAGAGAGAGAGACTGGGAGTGTGTGAGAGAGACTGGGAGTGAGAGAGAGAGACTGGGAGTGTGTGAGAGAGAGAGAGAGACTGGGAGTGAGAGAGAGAGAGAGACTGGGAGTGTGAGAGAGAGAGAGACTGGGAGTGAGAGAGAGAGAGAGAGAGAGATGGAGTGAGAGAGAGAGAGAGAGACTGGAGAGTGAGAGAGAGACTGGGAGTGAGAGAGAGAGAGAGAGAGAGAGACGGAGTGAGAGAGAGAGAGACTGGGAGAGAGAGAGAGACTTGGAGTGTGTGAGGGAGAGTGGGAGTGTGTGAGAGAGAGAGACTGGGAGTGAGAGAGAGAGCGAGACTGGGAGTGTGAGAGAGAGAGAGATTGGGAGTGTGAGAGAGAGACTGGGAGTGAGAGAGAGAGAGACTGGGTGTGTGTGAGAGAGGGAGACTGGGAGTGTGTGAGAGAGACTGGGAGTGAGAGAGAGAGAAACTGGGAGTGAGAGAGAGAGACTGGGAGTGTGAAAGAGAGAGAGAGACTGGGAGTGAGAGAGAGAGAGACGGAGAGAGAGAGAGAGAGACTGGGAGAGTGAGAGAGAGACTTGGAGTGTGTGAGAGAGAGTGGGAGTGTGAGAGAGAGAGACTGGAGTGAGAGAGAGAGAGAGATTGGGAGTGTGAGAGAGAGAGATTGGGAGTGGGTGAGAGAGAGAGTTTGGGAGTGAGAGAGAGAGAGAGACTGGGAGTGAGAGAGAGAGAGAGAGACTGGGAGTGTGTGAGAGAGAGAGATTGGGAGTGAGAGAGAGAGAGAGACTGGGAGTGTGAGAGAGAGAGAGAGACTGGGAGTGTGAGAGAGAGACTGGGAGTGTGAGAGAGAGAGAGAGAGAGAGACTGGGAGTGTGAGAGCAGAGAGATTGGGAGTGAAAGAGAGAGAGGGACTGGGAGTGTGAGAGAGAGAGACTGGGAGTGTGAGCAGAGAGAGACTGTGAGTGTGAGAGAGAGAGATTGGGAGTGTGAGAGAGAGAGAGAGACTGGAGTGTGAGAGAGAGAGAGAGACTGGGAGTGTGAGAGAGAGAGATTGGGAGTGTGAGAGAGAGAGAGATTGGGAGTGAGAGAGAGAGATTGGGAGTGTGAGAGAGATAGATTGGGAGTGTGAGAGAGACTGGGAGTGTGAGAGAGAGAGATTGGGAGTGTGTGAGAGAGAGATTGGGAGTGTGAGAGAGAGAGACTGGGAGTGTGAGAGAGAGAGAGACTGGGATTGAGAGAGAGACTCGGAGTGTGAGAGAGAGAGACTGGGAGTGTGAGAGAGAGAGAGATTGGGAGTGTGAGAGAGAGAGACTGGGAGTGTGAGAGAGAGAGATTGGGAGTGTGTGAGAGAGAGATTGGGAGTGTGAGAGAGAGAGACTGGGAGTGTGTGAGAGAGAGAGTGACTGGGAGTGTGAGAGAGAGAGACTGGGAGTGTGAGAGAGAGAGAGACTGGGAGTGAGAGAGAGACTGGGAGTGTGAGAGAGAGAGACTGGGAGTGTGTGAGAGAGAGAGAGACTGGGAGTGAGAGAGAGAGATTGGGAGTGTGAGAGAGAGAGATTTGGAGTGAGAGAGAGAGAGAGAGAGAGACTGGGAGTGTGAGAAAGAGAGATTGGGAGTGTGAGAGAGAGATTGGGAGTGTGAGAGAGAGAGATTGGGAGCGTGAGAGAGAGAGATTGGGAGCGTGTGAGGGAGAGAGAGATTGGGAGTGAGAGAGAGAGAGAGAGAGATTGGGAGTGAGAGAGAGAGGGGGTAGTGGGCGTGTGAGAGAGAGGGGTGGGAGTGTGAGAGAGAGGGGGAGTGTGTGTGTGAGGGAGGGGGGAGTGTGTGTGTGAGGGAGTGGAGGGAGTGTGTGTGTGAGGGGGGAGTGTGTGTGTGAGGGAGGGGCAGGAGTGTGTGTAAAATGTTCAATAAAAACTGACTAAATAGCCTCATTAGCCTCTCTTCCCCCCAGTCGCTCTCTCTCTTCCCCCCGTCACTCTCTCTCTTCTTCCCCAGTCGCTCTCTCTCTTCCCCTCCAGTCGCTCTCTCTCTTCCCCCCGTCACTCTCTCTCTTCTTCCCCAGTCGCTCTCTCTCTTCCCCTCCAGTCGCTCTCTCTCTTCCCCCCCAGTCGCGCTCTCTCTTCCCCCCCCATCCTCCCCCCAGTCGCTCTCTCTCTCCCCCCAGTCGCTCTCTCTTCCCCCCAGTCGCTCTCTCTTCCCCCCCAGTCGCTCTCTCTTCCCCCCCAGTCGCTCTCTCTTCCCCCCCAGTCGCTCTCTCTTCCCCCCCAGTCGCTCTCTCTTCCCCCCCAGTCGCTCTCTCTTCACCTCCCCAGTCGCTCTCTCTTCCCCCCCCAGTCGCTCTCTCTTCCCCCCCAGTCGCTCTCTCTTCCCCCCCCAGTCGCTCTCTCTTCCACCCCCAGTCGCTCTCTCTTCCCCCCCAGTCGCTCTCTGTTCCCCCCCCCAGTCGCTCTCTCTTCCCCCCCCAGTCGCTCTCTCTTCCCCCTCCCAGTCGCTCTCTCTTCCCACCCCCCCAGTCGCTCTCTCTTCCCCCCCCAGTCGCTCTCCCTTCCCCCCCCAGTCGCTCTCTCTTCCCCCCCCCAAGTTTGCTCACAGTAGTGTCCAGATTAATCTTTAATTCTTGCAGACTCCAGGACCCGATTTGACTTTCACTACATCTCCTCAAAGCATCTCTTCCCTCTCCAGCCAACAACTTCTCACCGACGCCACTGCGCAGACCAAAAGCCTAGACGCAGTGGCGGGCCGTGCGCATGCATGCTGGTGTCACGGGGGCCGTGCGCATGCGTGCCGGCGTCAAGGCGGCTGCGCAACTGGGGGCCTCTTCTCTCCGAGCCCCGCCCCCCTCGGCTGAGAGCCCCCCCTCCCACCCCGGCCGAGCCGGCTTGAATTCCGCCGATTGCGGCTCTGGTTGCCGGGGTAACCCTGCCGCCCCGCCCCGCCCCGCACTGCCGAGAGCCGCGCTCTCCGAGCCCTGCACCCCCCCGGCCGAGAGCCACGCTCTCCGAGCCCCGCCCCCCCCGGCCGAGAGCCCCGCTCTCCGAGCCCCGCCCCCCCCGGCCGAGAGCCCCGCTCTCCAAGCACCAGCCGACTCGCCCTGCTCTCCGAGCACCGCCCCCCCCCCGGCCGAGCCGGCTTGAATTCCGCCGATTGCGGCTCTGGTTGCCGGGGGAACCCTTCCCGCTAACCAAGGCCGAGATCCGACGCCGCGTCTCACCTGCTCCTGCTGCGCACGCACCCTGACCCTCGTGGCTGAGGCCATTGCCCCGGGTAACGTGACGGGGGGGGTGTGGATGAGGAGCTTAGCAGAAGCCCTAGCTCGGGCTTGGCTGGGCAAGAAAGTCCCAGGCTTTCAGGCCTAACAAAAAAAACGGGAAAAGGTAGGAAAAAGAATGTTCAGTTTAGAAAAAATATTTACAAATGAATGAAGTTTTTTTTAAAACAATTTAATAAAATCAATTTTATTTTGCTGGAAATGTATATTTGAAAAGAAAGACGCAGAAAGCAGGAAAAAGAATGGAAGCAAGATGGCGGCCACTCACCTCGGTTCAGAAGGATAAGTCCCGCCCACACACGCACCGATTGGTCGACCGGTCAGGTCACCAAAGCGTAGGATTGGTCAATCGTCAAGTCACTCGACACTCAACTGTAGGATGGCACGCGCCAGGAACCCGCCGTACGATTGGTCGACCCGTGGCTAATGAGGTGCTAATGAGCGGAACGCTGAACGTTTTTTGGATACCGCGGGCGCGGTTTTTGTCCGTCCGAAAGGTAAATATGCCTATGACCGGTCCGGAATCGCAAGCTTTCTTTTGAGGCGACGCGCACGTCGGTACGCTCTATAACTTTCAAACGTATAGAACACGGACAAGACAGACAGACAGACAGACAGACATCGGGACAGACAGACAGAAGAGCCGCTTTATATATATAAGATACTAGCTGGGGTGAGCCCGGCGTTGCCGAGGCTTTTTCGAGGGCATGTTGTTGTTGGAAGAGAGAGAGAGAGCGACTGGGGGGGTGGGGGGCGGCAGAGAGAGACTGGGGGGGGGGAACAGAGAGAGACTGGGGGGGGAACAGAGAGAGACTGGGGGGGGAACAGAGAGAGACTGGGGGGGGAGCAGAGAGAGACTGGGGGGGGAACAGAGAGAGACTGGGGGGGAGGGGGGAACAGAGAGAGACGGGGGGAACAGAGAGCGACTGGGGGGGGAACAGGGAAGCTCTCCCCCCCCGCGATTTCCCGAGGCTCTCCCCCCCCGCGATTTCCCGAGGCTCTCCCCCCCCGCGATTTCCCGAGGCTCTCCCCCCACGCGATTTCCCGAGGCTCTCCCCCCCGCGATTTCCCGAGGCTCTCCCCCCCCGCGATTTCCCGAGGCTCTCCCCCCCCCGCGATTTCCCGAGGCTCTCCACCCCCGCGATTTCCCGAGGCTCGCCCCCCCCGCGATCTCCCGAGGCTGTGTGCTGGCGTCACGGGGGCCGTGCGCATGCATGCCGGCGTCAAGGCGGCTGCGCAACTGGCGGCCTCTTCATTTTTTTAAAACTCATGCGTGCTGGCGTGACGGGGTGGCGGGCCGTGCGCATGCATGGTTTCAAGACCGCCGGCATGCCCCGTTGCCGGGGTAACGGGGGCCGTGCGAATGCGTGCCGTCGTCAAGGCGGCCGCGCAACTGGCGGCCTCTTCTTTTTTTTTAAACTCATCTTTCGCCGAGTAAGAGGAGATTAAATAAATAGAGAGCAGCAAAAGAGGAGGAGGGAGTAGGAGTCGCTCGGTAGGCCCATGCAAGAAGGACGGTAGATGTGAATAGGAGGCAGGGCTCGGCTGCCGGTTAACTAAGTGGCCCCTCGGGTCGGACGCAGGCCTGGTCTCGAACGAGGAGCCAACTGCCCCGCCCACCGCGTGCGCATTTGCTAAACACAATTTAAAACACAAATAAATTGTTATTTAATTCCCTAACACATCATTAAAATGTTTACCTTAGTTCCCTAACACACAGAAAGTGTGGGGGAAAAAATTGTGAAAAATCAAGATGGCGGCCACTCACCTCGGTTCAGAAGGATAAGGCCCGCCCACACACGCACCGATTGGTCGACCGGTCAGGTCACCGAAGCGTAGGATTGGCCAATCGTCGAGTCACTCGACACTCAACTGTAGGACGGCACGCGCCAGGAACCCGCCGTCCGATTGGTCGACCTCGACGTCACACGGTCGCTAATGAGACGCTAATGAGCGGAACGCTGAACGTTTTTTGGATACCGCGGGCGGGATTTTTGTCCGGCCGAAACGTAAATATGACTATGACCGGTCCGGAATCGCAAGCTTTCTTTTGAGGTGACGCGCGCGTCGGTACGCTCTATAACTTTCAAACGTATAGGGAACGGACAGACAGACATCGGGACAGACAGACAGAAGAGCCGCTTTATATATATAGATACAAAGAAAGACTTGCAATTCTATAGCGCCTTTCATGATCTCAGGACGTCCCAAACCGTTTTACAGCCAATGAAGGACTTTTGTGGTGCAGTCACTGTTGTAATGTGGGAACGCGGCAGCCAATTTGTGCTCAGAAAGGTCCCACAAACAGCAATGTGATAATGACCAGATAATCTGTTGTTATGTTGGTTGAGGGATAAATATTGGCCCAGGACACCGGGGGGCGGGGGGGGGGATCTCCCCTGCTCTTCTTCAAAATAGTGCCATGGGATCTTTTATGTCCACTTGAGAGGGCAGACAGGGACTCGGCTTAACGTCTCATCTGAAAGACGGCACCGCCGACAGTGCAGCCTAGATTTTGTGCTGCACATATCTGGAATGGGGCTTGAACCCACAACCTTCTAACTCAGAGGCGAGAATGTTACCACTGAGACATGGCTAACAGTCATGAACATAGAGCTGAGAAATATCAAGGGGCAGAAAACATTAGTGGGAGTTGTATACAGACCCCCAAACAATAATGCTGAGGTTGGGGATGGCATTAAACGGGAAATTAGAGACGCGTGCAATAAGGGCACGGCAGTTATTGTTGTAAATCTCATCATCATAAAGAAACGGCTCATGAAATAACACTGGACGGCCAGCTGGTGGCGCCGTCCAAGGAGTATAAATACTCGGGCGTGGGCCCAGCTTGCCCTGGGACATTTTGTAAGACAGGAACTAGTGAAGTACAACTAGACCTCCATGTTCTGAAACAAGTTGATTAAAGCCTTGCTTTATACTCAAACCAAGTGTGTAGTGAGTTTTATTACATCAATTTAATCAACTGTGTATCGACTCCATGCTCAGTGATTTCGGGAACAGCCAGCTACGACTTCAACTGCAGAAGGGAACTCCGGCGTAGTAATCAATCCATCATGGACAAACTACTCAGACCCGCCCGCCTTGGCCTGGACCCGAATTCACCTACAACAGCTAAGGTATGGAAACACTGGTATCGTACCTTCAGCAACTTCCTCAGGGTGTGTGGTGAGAATGTTCCTGATAAATTAGAGATACTTGCCAATTATGTATCTCCTCATGTGTTTGACTATATCGAAGACTGTGTAGACTATGACTCCACTATCCTAATATTACAGTGACTATATGTTAAGGCCCCAAACAAAATTTTTGCTCGGCATCTACTGGCCATAACTCGACAACAACCTGGGGAATCACTTGATGAATTCCTTCAGTAACCTCCCAGGCTCAGCAAGGATTGTAATCTTAAAGCTGTCATAGCTAAGCAGTACCAGGAGGAGTTAATTCGTGATTCCTTTATTAATGGGATCGCATCTCCCTTCATGCGCCAGCGTCTGCTGGAAAATAAAACCCTCGAGTTACAGGCTGCTTATGACCAGGCATGTTCCCTGGAATTAGCAAAGAGGAATGCAGACACCTATCTTTTACCTCATGCACGGGCTGCTGCAATCACTTTTAATGACTCCTTCGATAGGTCTTGGGCAGAAGCCCTCACTGATGATGGCTCTAACCTAGCGGATGACAACCCTACCCTAGAAGCCTTCACTGATGACGACCCCGCCCTAGCGGCATCTTGGCAATCTGGAAGGAAGTGTTTCTTCTGTGGAGGTGCGTTCCATTATAGGAACTGTTGTCCTGCTCGTAACGCAACCTGCAATCATTGCAGCAAGAAAGGTCACTTTTCTAAGGTATGACAGCCAAGAGCCTCTGTTAGTAAGAAAGGCCACTTTTCTAAGGTATACCGGTCGAGAGCTCCTGCTGGTTTTGCAGCTACTATCTATAAAACTGCTCCTCCCCCAAGAGCCACTACTAAGGTTACAGCTGCTATCTATGAAACTGCTCCTCCCCCAAGAACCACTACTAAGGTTACAGCTGTCAAGGGTAAAACTGCCACTCCTCCCATCACAGCTGTTTTTCCCCAAAGTCTGTCCCATGCAGCCATGAAGGTTTCAGTAAATGGACACATTTTGAGCGCACTGATCGACTCATGCAGCTCTGACAGCTTCATTAGTGAGCGGGCTGTCAGTAAGTTAAAACTGCATATTTACTCCTCAGACAGGGAAATTGCAATGGCTCTGACGACACTGACCACCAATTCTTCCAGCTTTTGTCTTGTTGACCTTATTCTCAATGGCCACACTTATTTCTCCACCCGGCTTGGGGTGCTCAAAAAACTATGCAATGATGTGCTCCTGGGACAGGATTTCCAGAAACAACACAAAAGACTCACTTTCGAGTTTGGAGGGTCAAAGCCGAAGCTTACTATTTCCAAAGTACCGTTTTGTGCGCTTTCGGCGGCTTCGCTTGACGAGCCCTCCTTGTTTGCCAATCTTTCCCCCCAATGTAAGCCCATAGTCACTAAATCATGACGTTTCAGCCAAGATGATCGATCCTTTATCGAGGCAGAAATTTCTCGCCTTTTAGCTGACGGTATAATTGAGCCATGTTCATCTTCCTGGTGGATTCAAGTCATCATTGTTAAAAATCCTCTGGATCAATACAAGAATCATCTTTGCATCGATTACTCATAAACTATTAACCAGTATACCGACCTGGATGCCTACCCATTACCACGCATCAATGACATGGTCAATAACCTTGCCAACTACAAGGTATTTTCAACTTTTGATTTAAAGAGCGCATATTATCAAGTACCATTAAAGGACTCTGACAAAAAGTATACGGCCTTTGAGGCCAATGGTTGGCTTTACCAGTTTTGTCACCTTCCATTTGGGGTCACCAATGGGGTGGCCATCTTTCAATGGGCAATGGATAGCCTAGTCAAACAGGAGAACTTAACGGACACTTTTCCATATCTGGATAATATCACCATTGCTGGTCATGACCAGAAGGAGCATAATGCCAATCTCCAGGAATATTTTGATGTTCTCCGTCGTCGCAACTTAACATTAAATGAGTCCAAATCTGTGAAATCAGTACCATCAGTCAACATCCTTGGCTACTGGGTGGGCAACGGTGTCATCAAACTGGATCCGGAGCGACTTCGTCCACTTCAGGAGCTCCCTCCCCCTACGAATCTCGGCTCTCTTCATCGGGCACTCGGCATGTTCGCCTATTATGCGAAATGGATACCCCACTTCTCCGACAAGATCCAGCCCCTGCTTCACGCAAAAGTCATTTCCATTGGCGGCAATGGCTATTTCAGCTTTCAACCTCCTCAAGTGACAACTGGAAAAAGCCACGCTTCGTTCCATTGATGAAAATCTTCCTTTCGTGGTCGAGTGCGATGCATCGGATGTGGCGATCTCTGCTACCTTGAATCAAGGTGGTCGACCCGTTGCATTTCTGTCCAGAACTTTGCAGGGTAGCGAGCTCCATTATCCTCCTGTCGAGAAGGAGGCTACGGCCATCATCGAAGCGGTACGTAAATGGAGTCATTTTCTCGCTCGTCGCCATTTCATACTTATAATCGATCAGCGCTCCGTGGCCTTTATGCTGGATAACTAGAAACGCACTAAGATCAAGAATAACAAAATACAACTCTGGAGGATGGAATTGGTCGCCTTTGGATACACCATACATTATTGACCCGGCAAAGAGAATGTGGCCCCGGATACCCTCACGCGTGCATTCTGCTCTTCCATGTCAACTTCGACTCTTACGGATTTTCATACTGACTTGTGCCATCCTGGCGTTACCCGTATGATGCACTTTGTGCAATCTAAAAATCTCCCATTTTCTACGGAAGATGTGAAAAGAACATGCTCCTCCTGTAGAATTTGTATGGAATTAAAACCGCAATTCTTCCGTCCATCGGATGGCTCGCTCATACAAGCTATGCAGCCTATGCAGTGACTCAGCATTGACTTTAAAGGGCCATTGCCTTCCTCAACACGAAACACCTACTTACTTACTATGGTGGACGAATATTCACGCTTTCCCTTTGCTTTCCCCTGTCCCAATATGCTTACTTCCACAGTGATCAAATGCCTTGATCAAGTCTTTTCCCTTTGCGGTACTGCCAATTTCATCCACTCTGATCGGGGTCCCCCTTCATGTCAAGCGAACTCAAAAGTTATCTTTCCCAATGGGGAATCACCACAAGTGAACCAACACCGTACCATCCCATTGGTAATGGACAGGTTGAGAGATACAACGCTATCATTTGGAATGCTGTTCATCTTGCACTGAGGTCACACAACCTACTAGACCAGCAGTGGGAAACTATGCTCCCTGACGTGTTGCATTCCATCAGGTCTCTTCTTTCTATGTCCACCAATGTCACACCTCACGAGCGATTCTTCAGGTTCCAGCATCGCTCCACTCATTGGACGTCCTTACCGTCATGGTTGGCAGCTCCCGGCCCCGTGCTGCTCTGAAGATTCGTCCGATCTTCTAAAAATGATCCCCTCGTCGACGAGGTAGAACTCACGGACCTCAACCCCACGTACGCACACATGCGGTACCCTGATGGCCGGGAGTCCACTGTTTCGCTCCGGGACCTGGCTCCCTGTCTAGCCGGTTCCACGGACCCAACTGATAGAGGGACCCACGGTGATGATGCCGACAATCTGCGCTCCCTCGAAGATGACGCCCTACCTGGGACATCGAGAGATCTGCCGGCTGCCCCACCGGATCCACTCAGGGAGCCGAGTGCTCCCCATTGGATGGCCACCTGAGGCCAGGACGCCGGTCAATCCCCAGCTATCAAACAGGAAGAAGCCAGCTCTGCACCTGTGGGGACCCGCACCCGGAGTCACGATCTCCCCAGCCTCCCTCGGGTCGATCAGGGCAACACGGGCCCTATCGATCCACCGGTACGGATCAAGCAGCCCAGGGACTAAGGCACGGTCTGGGGAGATGTGCCTTCTGGCCATAAACAACGATCTAAAAGACTGCGGCTATTCGTGGTCCGCCTAATCCGTTAAGAGGAAGTCGTCAGACATCCAAATCTTTTAGGCAGGAAGAATGTTATAAATCTCATCATCATAAAGAAACTATTCATGAAATAACACTGGACAGCCAGCTGGTGGTGCCGTCCAAGGAGTATAAATACTCGGGCATGGGCCCAGCTTGCACAGGGACATTTTGTAAGACAGGAACTAGTGAAGTACAACTAGACCTCCATGTTCTGAAACAAGTTGATTAAAGCCTTGCTTTATGCTCAAACCAAGTGCGTAGTGAGTTTTATTACGTCAATAAGGGCACAGCAGTTATCATGGGTGTCTTTAATCTACACATAGATTGGGCTAACCAAATTAGTAACAATACTGTGGAGGAGGAATTCCTGGAGTGTATACGGGATGGTTTCCTGGGCCAACATGTCGAGGAACCAACTAGAGATCAGGCCATCTTAGACTGGGTATTATGTAATGAGAAAGGATTAATTAGCAATCTTGTTGTGCGAGGCCCCTTGGGGAGGAGCGATCATAATGTGATAGAATTCTTCATTAAGATGGAGAGTGAAGTATTTGACTCAGAGATTAGGGTCCTGAATTTAAATAAAGGAAACTACGATGGTATGAGTCACAAGTTGGCTAGGATGGATTGGGGAACGTTACTTAAAGGGTTGATGGTGGACAGGCAATGGCAAACATTTAAAGATCGCATGGATGAACTACAGAATTTGTTCATCCCTGTTTGGCATAAAAATAAAACAAAAAAGGTGACTCAACTGTGGCTAACAAGGGAAATTAGGGATGGCATGAGATCCAAGGAGAGGACATATAATTTGGCCAGAAAAAGCAGCAAACCTGAGGATTGGGAGCAGTTTAGGATTCAGCAAAGAAGGACAAAAGATTAATTAAGAGGGGGAAAATAGATTACGAGAGTAAGCTTTCAGGGAACATAAAAACTGACCATAAAAGCTTCTATAGATATGTGAAGAGAAAAAGATTGGTGAAGTCAAGCGTAGGTCCCTTGCAGTCAGAATCAGGGGAATTTATAATGGGGAACAAAGAAATGGCAGACCAATTAAATACATACTTTGGTTCTGTCTTCACAAAGTAGGACACAAGTAACCTCCCAGAGATGTCAGGGAACATAGGGTCTAATGAGAGGGAGGAATTGAATGAAATCAGTATTTGTAGGGAAATGGTGTTAGGGAAATTGATGGGATTGAAGGCCGATAACTCCCCAGGGCCTGATAATCTACATCCTAGGGTACTTAAGGAAGTGGCCCTAGAAATAGTAGATGCATTGCTGGTCATCTTCCAAAATTCTATAGACTCTGGAACAGTTCCCATGGATTGGAGGATAGATAATGTAACCCCACTATTTAAAAAAGGTGGTAGAGAGAAAATGGGGAATTATAGACTGGTAAGCCTGACATCGGTAGTGGGGAAAATGCTGGAGACCATTATAAAAGATGTAATAGCAGAGCACTTGGAAAACAGTGACAGGATCGGACAAAGTCAACATGGATTTACAAAAGGTAAATCATGCTTGACTAATTTACTGGAATTTTTTGAGGATGTAACTGGTAGAATAGATAAGGGAGAACCAGTGGATGTGGTGTATTTGGACTTTCAGAAGGCTTTCGATAAGGTCCCGCATAAGAGATTAGCATGCAAAGTTAAAGCACATGGGATTGGGGGTAAGGTACTGACTTGTATCGAGAACTGGTTGGCAGACAGGAAGCAAAGAGTTGGAATAAACGGGTCTTTTTCTGAATGGCAGGCAGTGACTAGTGGGGTACCGCAGGGATCGGTGCTAGGACCCCAGCTATTCACAATATATATCAATGATCTAGACAAGGGAACTAGATGTAATATCTCTAAGTTTGCAGATGACACAAAGCTGGGTGGGCATGTGTGCTGTGAGGAGGAAGCCGAGAAACTCCAGTATGGTTTGGACAGGTTGGGTGATTGGGCAGATGCATGGCAGATGCAGTATAATGTGGATAAATGCGTGGTTATCCACTTCAGTGGCAAAAACAGGAAGACAGATTATTATCTGAACGGCAATAGATTGGGATAAGGGGAAGTGCAATGAGACCTGGGTGTCCTTGTGCACCAGTCGCTGAAGGTAAGCATGCAGGTGCAGCAGGCGATTAAGAAGGCAAATGGTATGTTGGCCTTCATAGCGAGAGGATTCAAGTACAGGAGCAAGGATGTCTTGCTGCAGTTGTACAGGGTCTTGGTGAGACCACACCTTGAGTATTCTGTGCAGTTTTGGTTGCCTTATCTGAGGAAGGATGTTCTTGCCATGGAGGGAGTGCAACGACGATTCACCAGACTGATACCTGGGATGGCAGGAATGACATATGAGGAGAGATTGGGTCGATTAGGCTTATATTTGCTAGAGTTTAGAAGAAGGAGAGGGGATCTCATTGAAACTTATAAAATTCTAACAGGACTAGACAGACTAGATGCAGGAAGGATGTTCCCGGTGGCGGGGGAGTCCAGAACCAGGGGTCACACTCTAAGGATAAGGGGTAAGCCATTTAGGACTGAGATGAGGAGGAATTTCTTCACCCAGAGAGTGGTGAACCTGTGGAATTCTTTACCACAGAAGGCAGTTGAGGCCAATTCATTAAATATATTCAAGAAGGAGTTGATATATTTCTTGAGGCTAAAGGGATCAAGGGATATGGGGTGAAAGCAGGGACAGGGTACTGAATTTGGATGATCAGCCATGATCTCGTTAAATGGCGGAACAGGCTCGAGGGGCCGAATGGCCTACTCCTGCTCCTATCTTCTATGTTTCTATGTTTAGAAGAAATTATTTTGCAGAACGGGTTATTAGAACATGGAATGCTTCACCACAGGTGATAACTGAGGCAGAGACTATAACATAATTTAAAAGTGAATTGGATAAGTATTTGTAAAGGAAGAATATAAAAGGATATGGGGAAAAGACAGGGAAATGGGCTCAGAGCAGTCAGCTCCAGTTAAGGAGCTAGCATTGGCAATGGGCCCCTTTCTATAGTGTAAATTCAATAACGGTGTGATTCGCTCAGCAGAAACCTGGCGGGTAGACAGTTAAAATCGCCCTGGGTCTTACCTGTCCAAAAGCCGCCATGATCGCAACATCTGCAATTTTAACCTGCTCTCCTGAGCAGGCAGCAAGGACACCCGCCCGGAACCAACAGGGTCCTTCCTTACATAGGCATGTTGTGGCCCGATGACATCACTGACACCCGACTATAATTTTACCTCAGGCCGGAGCGGGAAATCCACCTGGAGTTAAATTCGGGGCCAAATTCCTCTATGACATAGAGAAAATGTGCTACTCGGAAAGGTAAGTAGAGCTGAGGGCAGACATTCAGCCCATCTAACTCACCCCCCTACAGGCGCCCACCGTTCCCCCATCACCGTGTATAACGGATGCCTTCAGAGTTTTAGCTTCTGCTGCGCAGCCCAGAAGAACATTGCAGGTTTTTGGGGTCTTTTCTGTCCTCTCTAAATTATTTCAACTCCCGTATCTTAGATCACTTACACAGGCGAGTCCCAAAGCTGCAAGAGTGCCTATCCTATCCCTGAGATCTAGGGAAGCTTTCAGTAACATGTCCAGGATAACGAACAGCAAACCCCATCTGCTAATTATTCTTCAGCGACTGGAATTTATCCTGGACCTCCACAGGATCTCTTTGCAGTTTGCAAAGGCAGTAGAACATCAATCAGACCTTGCTTTAAGTTTAAAATATTAAGAGAATTCATTGAACAATGAACAAATGAATAATTTATACAATTATCTAATTGTATAATAATTATATAAATGATATAATACACTTATATATTTGAAGTAAAAATGTCTATATTTCAAGTGGAAAAAAATAAGAGTCACCAACTAATGAAAACCAATCTCTTATAGATACTTTTATAAAGTATCACAACTTTTCCCTGCTGAACATCGCTGTGAGTCTCTTCACCACACGGACTGCAGCGGTTCAAGAAGAAGGCTCTCCACCACCTTCTGAAAGGCAACAAGGGATGGGCAATAAATGCTGGCCTTGCTAGCGAGAATATCCCGAGAATGAATAAAAAAAAATATACATATTCCTTCTCTTTCATGTAACCTTCACTGACTTGGGGGGGGGGGAGGGGGCAGCTATTATAACTTAGCTTCTCCTGTGAAGATTCCAATCAGTTGGACTATCTCCTACTAACTCCCTCAATGAACAGATCCAGTCATTTTCAGATCTTTTCATCAGTTGTTGTAGCCTCTTTGGATTTTCATAACTGATTGAACCGCTTTCAAAAATAATTGGCTGTCATACATTTAACTGAACAGATCACACAGTCGGCATCTGCTGAGTAATAGCTCAGTTCCCTCGCTCAATGCTGCATCTCAAAAACCATATGTATTAGATTTAGTGCATGCTTCTTTTCAGCCAAGATTGATTGTTCATCCATGGAACCATGACCCTCGGCACAGCCTCTTACTCTTCATTGGAATGTTCCTAAAAAACTCACGTTTAAATATTCCTCACTATTGCTCCACTGTGTAATTTTTCTCACCAATTTATCAAGGATATATCCTCTTTAGTTTGTTCTTCTCCATCACTCAATTTTGTTTTTACCTCTGTTTTTATTCCTTCTTTTAACTAAATTATATTATGATCATTCACACACACCCTCCCCCCCCCACCTTTTCTTCTCCTCTCTCCATCCTTTTCTCTGCTCCCCTATTGTTTCCAAGCTGTCAACCTGACCACCTTCTGGGGCAAACATCTTGGGACCCCTTATGTTGTAGAGTGAAGTCAACTGATGCTTGAACTCAGCACTTCCCTGATCAGCAACACAACCTTCTGATACTCTGTTGGAATTCCTGTGAATAGGAATTGCTTTGTGCAAATGAGCTGTGTTCGGGGAAAGTCCCAGGATTCCTGCACTCAACTCCTGTTTAACTCCTATTGGCTGCTACTCTGGATCCAAGTATCCAAGATCTGAGGCATCTCCTGGCCTTTTTAATTTCCCCCTCTACTCCTACCTCTCTCACCCATATTCCGACATCCTGTCTCACTTCCTTCATTCCACAAAGCGACCCTCTTGCTTCCTTACGCCACTCAATGTTACTCCCCTACCAGTCTCCTCTCCTCCATTGACTTCAATGGCTGGAATAATCAGGCAGTTTCTGTAACAGGCTCCAGACCCGCAATGCCACTTTTACGCTTTAGCAGTAAGTTGAAAATTACCCCGGGTCTCCCAATTCCTAGGGCTAGAAATTCATTATAGCCAAGGAGTGGGTGGTGTTAAGACAAAAGATGTTGAATTAGTGCCAGGCGAAAATCCTCTAGACTGCACGCAAAACTCATCCTCCCTGCTCAATAAAATGATTGGAGTCTTAAATCAAGTTTAAAAACCCAAGCTCATTGGCGTTACACTTAAAGGCTGGACCAATATCGAGAGCAGTCTAATCGGAACTCATGATTGCCACATGCTTTTTTCACTACTTAAAGGGGAGGTTCATTGATGCTGCAGCACCTCATTCTCAGCATTGTTGGCTGTGCAGCTGCCGCAACAACCATAAGAAGAAGGACAAGGAGAAGGAGCACGTATTTACAAATCCTCATGGCAGATCGCTGCCCCAGGGAGAGAGCCTGCAGGTTTTCCCATGAACCATTGGAGGCATTGGTTTTAGTACTGGAGAGAAGGTGGGCGGTCCTGTACCCACCAACTGGCAGGAGGCCCGCACCACTAGTCTGCCGCACTATGTGGAGGGAGGTGGCACACCACATCATGGATCGCCCATCCGGAAGCCCGATTGTCTGGCTGCATCCTCCCTCCCTCCCTCCTGTTCCTCGTCTTCTTCCTCCTCATCTTCTTCCTCCTCGTCTTTCTCCCTCTGCGCACATGTTTCCGTCTTTCTCGCTGCCTATGCTCCCTCCGCCGTAGATTCTGGAGGGCGAGGTGGCATACTAGTACCGCCCCCATTAATCTTACTAAGTGTTGCAGTTTGAATCTTTGAAGAAAAAATGTAGCTACTTTGTACTTGCCACAAGACTCCTGATACTAAAGAACCTTGAAATTACTCAATGAAACTGTTGTAGCAGCTGAAACTAACAAAAAACCACTGAAACTGCACTAACCTGATAGATGCAAGTGATTACTGATGATCCCTTTAAATAACATCCCTGCAGCCGGCTTCCTGATGCTGCACGCCAGCTCTCCCTGTTGGTGTTCTCTCCAGGTGGTGAGGTAAGTGGCTAAAAGCAATTTGGGAAATCGGGCATTACGGGGGTCCTGATTTGGCATGCGGTGCTGTATTCGCCTTGCCGTGTCGGTACTGGTCTCAATGCCGTATTAGTGCAATCTACTGGTGTTAACAGGCGGCGCTAAGGGGACGAATTTTCCCCCCTAATATATACAGGATCTGCTATTCCATGTACTGTTTTGCATGTACAGAGATTAGGACCTAAAAATTAGTTTAGGCCACCTTTGAAGCGCCAAATGGGCACAGGGAACGATCCTGAACATGGAGGCCCGAGGATTGCGTTAAATTGCTCCTCGCGCCTCATCTACACAATCGCCTGCCGCGCTCCTACAGGCAGCTCGCCCGACTGAAGAATTAAATTGTGGGCCCGCGGCCTCACTGGCAGCAGCCCTGTGATAAGTGCTGGAGGCGGGCGTGTGGGGGAGAGGGTGGGCAGCAGGGTAAGGACAGTAGGAGGAGGCCTGATCGCGGCCAGCAGAAGTGCTGTGGAGCTCAGAGCAGCACACCCACTCCACAGCTGGCTAGGCCGCATCCATGTCTAGAAAATCTGAATGGAGCAGGCCTGATGCCCAATTTGGTAGAGTGGTCCTGGAATGGGCATCAAGCCCCTCTTTGGAATTTGCAAGGGGGCCGAACTAAAATGGCAATTTCAGGCCGGTCGTTTTTTCAGGCGGCCTTGGGGTGCAGGATGCTGGACCCCAAAATCAGGCCCTGTTGCACCTGATTTATGCCCGGAAAACTTGTAGAACATGGTCCAATTTCTACCTCAGCATTCTTTGTAATATTACTGTATATAAAGACACTGCAATGCCCTACAATATACAGTCATTATACTGTTATATATAAAGACTCTGCTTTTCTATGTATGCTACTTGATATACAAAGTCTGCTATTCTCCAATAGCTATTCTCTGCAATGTACACACACTACTATTCTCTGTACTGTTGTATCTGTACAGACTGCTACTTCCTAATACACTGTTTGTGTTCTTCTCTGTAATATATACAGGCTCTGCTATTCTCCACATAGAGCAGAGATTGAGTCTACAACCCAATTTAGGTGTAAAAATCTGGTGCCTCTGAAGGTTTATTTTTGAATCCATTTTCAATTGAAGAATGAGGATGTTTCCGCACGTACTACGCAAAATATCAAAACAACGTTCGACCTTTTCACCAGCTTAAATGGTGGGGTTGTTGGACTTGGCTCCCTGTTCCAGGGCTTGGAATAGAATCGAACGTGGCTGGGACAAACAACTCAACACAGTCTGTTAGCTGCAAATCTTAAATCATTTCCTAGCTGCTGTGGGTCCATAGGATATAACTCTCCCTGATCTTGCATTTATATAGCGCCTTTAACGCAGTAAAACATCCCAAGGCGCTTCACAGGAGCGATTATCAAACAAAATTTGACACCGAGCCACATAAGGAGACATTAGGGCAGGTGACCAAAAGCTTGGGAAAAGAGGTAGGTTCTAAGGAGCGTCTTAAAGGAGGAGAGAGCTAAAGAGGAGGAGAGGGTTAGGGAGGAAATTGTAGGTCAGCGAGCACAGGGGGTGATGGGTGAACGGGACTTGGAGCGAGTTAGGACACAGGGCAGTGAGCACAGGGGGTGATGGGTGAACGGGACTTGGAGCGAGTTAGGACACAGGGCAGTGAGCACAGGGGGTGATGGGTGAACGGGACTTGGAGCGAGTTAGGACACGGGGCAGTGAGCACAGGGGGTGATGGGTGAACGGGACTTGGAGTGAGTTAGGACACGGGGCAGTGAGCACAGGGGGTGATGGGTGAACGGGACTTGGAGCGAGTTAGGACACAGGGCAGTCAGCACAGGGGGTGATGGGTGAACGGGACTTGGAGCGAGTTAGGACACGGGGCAGTGAGCACAGGGGGTGATGGGTGAACGGGACTTGGAGCGAGTTAGGACACAGGGCAGTCAGCACAGGGGGTGATGGGTGAACGGGACTTGGAGCGAGTTAGGACACGGGGCAGTGAGCACAGGGGGTGATGGGTGAACGGGACTTGGAGCGAGTTAGGACACAGGGCAGCGAGCACAGGGGGTGATGGGTGAACGGGACTTGGAGCGAGTTAGGACACGGGGCAGTGAGCACAGGGGGTGATGGGTGAACGGGACTTGGAGCGAGTTAGGACACGGGGCAGTGAGCACAGGGGGTGATGGGTGAACGGGACTTGGAGCGAGTTAGGACACGGGGCAGCAGAGTCTTGGATGAGCTCAAGTTTACGGAAGTTACTAAGTTGGACGCGGAGAGGCCACGGGACAATCAGTGCGGTAAATGGGAAACGTGACATTGGTGCAGCATGGGATACACCCCTGACGTATATCAGAGGTGAGGCACTTTGTTGGCGGTGCAGAGGGGGCCTTTACTCTGCGGCTATCCGTGCCGTGCCCGACCGGGGAGTCTTTCACACCAACAACGGGTGCCCGAACGGGAGAGTGTCCCACTCCCACGTCCATCGATTTGAGGCCACCTGTTACTTGTGCTTACATTGGTTCGATTGCTGCGCTCGACAGGGCCACACTAGAAGCAAGCAGCGAGATCACATTTGTAATTGCAGCCAGCCAGGTGACTTCCATTACACACCCACCAAAAATGTCTCCGAGTTGGGCCATTTTGTTAAGGATGAGTGAGGTCACTTATTTGGATTTTTCAAGGCCGCTATTCATCTAACGCCAAGGACTGGCCCCAGATGGTGGAAAGATGATATACATTAGGTAATCCTTGCTGTGTGGAAATTGTTGCAGACATTAGTTGTCACAGTGAGTCTCTTCACATGCTATAAACAAGGAACCAATTGCAGTTCTCACATCTGTAATTAAGAAAAGTGACTCATTTATTGGTAGCACCTGCCTACTTCACCGTTGTGATATTTTGAACATTGACTTAAAACTACTATGGTAGGTGTCGTATCTCCATGAATCCCCTCGCTCCCCAGCCCCTTGTCTGTGAGACCTTTCAGATCCTCAGGGCATCCCAAAATCATCCATAGCAAATTAATTTATAAGGGCTAGAAATTTGGTTGGTTAGCACCTCCCGTTAGCACCTGACGGGGGCGCTAATGGGGCACTACGGGGTTAGCGCTCGGGCGCGGCGAATGCAGTGATGCCCGTGAACTTCAGTGCCGGTTTAACGCTGGCGGTAACTCTCAGCGCCTGGGCCTCACAGCGCTTCGCAGATCATGACGTCATAAAGTGCGCAGCGCCCCGTTATCGCCCCGGATGGAAAGGTCACTCGCGCCCCCTGCTTTATTGTCTTGCACCGACAACGCCAGCAAGAGGAGGGGTTGTGAACTCGGCTGGCCGCTTTGGGAGCGGTAATTAAAGGGAATGCTTTTCAGCCAGCGCATCCTTTATTATTTGCACCAGTCTGGTGCCTGCGCAAAGTTTTTAATGTTTCGTTGGTGCGAGATGTCCAAGCCCTCCACTGTGTGGGAGTGTTTGGGGCTGTAATGGCAGCTGCCCAGGTCACCTTGCAAAACAGAACTGACGACAACTAGCTTGTGCAGCATCATTGGCCCTTCCCTGTAAGTGAGGGAAGCAGCCTCTCTGATGAAAGAGTGCCGTTTACAACCCGCTCGAAATTGTTCAGGGCTCTGCCGCTACTGCCCCGCTCTCGGACTTTAGCGCCCTAAGAGGAGTGTTTAGTGCTTGATTTAGCGCTCCACTTCCCTCTTGGAGCACTACAACTGAATATCGCGGGAGGCGAGAATGATTAGCGCCTGGCGCTAATTTTTCATCTTTTAAAGTTTTAGCGCCCTACATGGGGCTAGACCGAATTTGTCCCCCTAAGTACTTTGGAAGTGTAATCACTCTTGTTATATAGGCAAACAGGGCAGCCAATTTGCACACAGCAAGATCCCACGAACAGCAATGAGATAAATGAGCAGATAATCTCATTTGGTGGTGTTGGTTGAGGGCCAGCACACCAGGGGAACGCCCCTGTTCTTTGATTAGTGCCATGGGATCTTTTATGTCCACCTGAGGGAGCAGACAGGACCTCAGTTTAAGGTCTAATCTGAAAGACATCACTCTCGCAGGAATGCAGTGAAGCGTCAAAAGAACAAGAGGGGAGTTGAGGGGAATTTTTTTTATGCAGTGAGTTGTTATGATCGGGAATGCGCTGCCTGATAGGCAGTGGAAGCAGATTCAATAATGGCCCAGAAATTCGGGTCGGGGGCTGCCCGTGGGTGCAAGCCCCCGATCTGCACTTACCTTGTGCGCCGGCCGTTGAGCTGTGGGCTCCCGTGGAATTCCGATCCGGGGCCTGGTCCAGCTGCTGGCGCGCAGTGCTTGCGTATCCCAGGGGCGCAGTTAGTTCGATGCATCCCCTGGGATCACGTGGGCCATGGGGAGCCAATCGGAGCAGGGAATGCTCCATTCATAAGATTGACAGGAAGAGCTGTCAAGACTTTTAAATACTACGGCCCCAAAACAGCACTAAATCTTCAAATAACTTTAAAAGAAACATCACATTTTTTAAATAAACTATAAATTACATGAAATAACTATTTTAAACAATAATTTAAACTTTTGAAAAAAATAATTTTATTTTCCAACGGGGCTAAAAATAAACATACCTTGCTTTAAAGTATTTAAAAATAATAAACCTGTTGAAAAAATGTTTTAATTTTAATGAATTCACCACTTACCTTGTAAAAAGCAGGCCTTACGCCTACTTTTTACATGTCTAACTTCTGGAGACTTACCCTCCCGGGAAAACCTGTAAAAAAAAACAAGTTCGATGCGCACACGCAGCCTCTCCCGCGCACGCGTTCAAACTCTGAACCCCTTCTTTCAGGGGATCGGAAGTGCCGGTTTCCCGCACATGCGCAGTGCATGCAGGAAACCGGCACTTCCGTTGGGCCTATGGGTGAGTACCCCGTGCATACTCACCCGTGGAGACCTGAATTTCTGGGCCATTAAGTTTCAAAAGGGAATTGGATATATGCGAACAACAGTCACCTGAATGAGGAACCAGAGGATTAGTCGCTGCCCTTCAAACCATAATTCAAAGGGTAGAGAAGGTCAACAAATCGGAGGGAACAACGAATATTTTCTGTCTTGCGATACACAGTTTCACATAATATTCCAGTGCCGATGTAACAGTACAGACTAAATCACCTTAGCATTTCCAGAATCTCATTTATTTCTGTGGTGCCAACTCATGCTTTCTTGCAGTGCCGTCTGATAGAGTTACCAATGTAATTGTTGTGGGTAAGGCTATACTCTTGCCCAGTATTAGTTACCCATACTGAACTTGAAAGCTGAACTATGATCATGAATGCTGAATTGAGAATAAGTAGTAATGAAACTTAATACCAAAGAAACCTTTCAGACCAATTCTGGGCACCACACTTTAGGAAGGGTGTTAAGGCCTTAGAGAGGGTGCAGAGGAGATTTACTAGAATGGTACCAGGGATGAGGGACTTCTGTTATGTGGAGCGACTAGAGAAGCTGGGATTGTTCTCTTTAGAGCAGAGAAGATTATTTGATAGAGATGTTCAAAATCATAAAGTACAAAAGGAGAAACTGTTTCCACTGGCAGGCGGGTCAGTAACCATTGGACACGGATTGAAGATAATTGGCAAAAGAACCAAGATGAGGAGAATTTTTTTTACGCAGCAAGTTGTTATGATCTGGAAGGCCCTGCCTGAAAGGATGGTGGAAGAAGATTCAATAATAACTTTCAAAGGGAATTGGATAAATACTTGAAGGGGAAAAATTTGCTAGGAAATGGGGAAAGGGCAGGGGAATGGGATTAATTAGATATCTCATTCAAAGAGCCGGCACAGGCACAATGGGCCAAATGGCCTCCTCCTGTGCTGTATCATTCCATGGGCTAGAAATTTGGTGCATTTGCGCCTCCCGTTAGCGCCTCCAGGGGGCGGTAACGGGGCACAAATGACTTTTCGCTCGGGCACCGCTAACGACTCCTACTAAATTCAGCGTGAGTTTAGCGGTGGCGGTAACCGTTAGCACCCCGCTCTGCTGCGCAAGCGATGACGATGTCATCACCGTGCGCAGCCAATGAAGTTTTAGTCACTGCTGTAATGTAGGATCAATGTTGGCCAGGACACTAGGGAAAACTCAAAAATAGAAACGGAAAATGCTGGAAGCAGGTCAGGCAGCATCTGTGGAGAGAGAAACAGAGTTAACCTTTCAGGTCGATGACCTTTCATCAGAACTGGAAAAAAGCAGGAAATGGAACAGATTTTTAAGCAAGTGCAGGGGCTGGGAAAGGGGGGAGGGGAGGAAAGAACAAACAGGAAGGTCTGTGATAGGGTGGAAGGCAGGAGAGGTTAAATGACAAAAAGGGATGATGGTGCAAGGCAAAAGGGGATGGTAATGGGACAAGTAAAGAAATAAAAGATAGGTCTAGAGGAGCTGTAAATGGTAACAGTGGAATCATTACCAGCACCTGCAGTCCGAAAAAATGGGAGCAGTGATTATGGTCTGAAATTGTGGAACTCAATGTTGAGTCCAGAAGGCTGTAAAGTACCTAATCGAACAAACAGAGCTTCCATTGAGCTTCATTACAACCAGGAAAAACTCCCTTGCTCCTCTTTCAAATAGTGCCTTGGGACCTTTTACATCCACTTGAGAGAGCAGACAGGGCCTCGATGTAATATTTCATCCAAAAGACGGCACCTCTGACAGTGCAGCACTCGCTCAGCACTGCACTGGAGTGTCAGCCTAGCTTTTGTGCTCAGGACCCTGGAGCGGGACTATGAACCCACAACCTTCTGACTCAGAGGTGAGGGTGCTGTCCACTGAGCCACAGCTGGCACCTGCAAGTGATGTCGGCCAGTTTTGTAATGTGAATGAGGTGGGAACGGTATTCCTTAGCTTTCCCAGCTCAATTTCCTCATACCTAGGATCAAAGGTGGCCCACATCCAGTGGTGCCACAGAAGGCTAGTGCTTGGCCTTGTCCTGGAGGATTTGAAGAGGCCCAAAAACACAGTGAAGAGGAGCCCTATTGTTCCAGTGGATCTTCATGCTTTGGCCAGGCCTGCTGCTAAACACTGATGTTGCCCCCAATCCCTGGTGAGAAACCCTGCGGGTGAGGGTCCGGATGGCAGTGTGACCAATTCAGGCTAATGTCCAAGCCCATGGAGAGACTGGTGATGTGAGGAAGAGTCTGGTGATATGAGGAAGAGTCTGGTGATGAGGGAAAGAGTCTGGTAATGAGGGGCAGAGTCTGGTGATGTGAGGAACAGTCTGGTGATGAGTAGAAAAATCTGGTGAGGTGAGGAAGAGTCTGGTGATGTGCTGAAGAGTCTGGTGATGTGAGGAAGTGTCTGGGGATGAGGGGAAGAGACTGGAGATGTGAGGAAGAGTCTGGTGATGAGGGGAAGAGTCTGGAGATGTGAGGAAGAGTCTGGTGATGTGAGGCAGAGTTTGATGATGTGAGGAAGTGTCTGTTGATGTAAGGAAGAGTCTGGAGTTGTGAGGAAGAGTCTGGTGATGTGAGGAAGGGTCTGGTGATGTGAGGAAGAGTCTGATGAAGGAAGGACGAGCCTGGTGATGAGGGGAAGAGGCTGGTGATGTCGGGAAGTGTCTGGTGATGTGAGGAAGAGGCTGGTGATGCGAGGAAGAGACTGGTGATGTGAGGAAGAGTCTGGTGATGAGGGTAAGAATCTGGTTATGAGTGGAAAAGTCAGGTGATGTGATGAAGAGTCTGGTGATGTGAGGA
This sequence comes from Somniosus microcephalus, assembly GCF_052327205.1. Classification (NCBI taxonomy): domain Eukaryota; kingdom Metazoa; phylum Chordata; class Chondrichthyes; order Squaliformes; family Somniosidae; genus Somniosus; species Somniosus microcephalus. The sequence continues at coordinate 55,175,212 of NC_141009.1, forward strand.
AGAGTCTGGTGATGTGAGGAAGAGTCTGGTGATGAGGGGAAGAGTCTGCCGATGAGAGGAAGAGTCTGGTGATGTGAGGAAGAGTTTGGTGCTTTGAGTAAGAGTCTGGTGATGTGAGGAAGAGTCTGGTGATGAGAGGAAGAGTCTGGCGATGGGAGGAAAAGTCTGGTGATGAGGGGAAGAGTCTGGTGATGTGAGGAAGAGTCTGGTGATGAGGGGAAGAGTCTGGTGATGTGAGGAACTGTCTGGTGATGTGAGGAAGTGTCTGGTGATGAGGGGAAGAGTCTGGTGATGTGAGGAAGAGTCTGGTAATGAGGGGAAGAGTCTGGTGATGTGAGGAAGAATCTAGTGATGAGGGCAAGAGTCTGGTGATGTGAGGAAGTGTCTGGTGATGTGAGGAAGAGTCTGCTGATGAGGGGAAGAGCCTGATGATGAGGGGAAGAGTCTGGTGATGTGAGGAAGAGTCTGGTGATGTCAGGAAGAGTCTGATGATGAGGGGAAGAGTCTGGAGATGTGAGGAAGAGTCTGTTGATGTGAGGAAGAGTCTGGTGATGTGAGGAAGTGTCTGGTGATGAGGGGAAGTGTCTGGTGATGTGATGAAGAGTCTGGTGATGAGGGGAAGAGTCTGGTGATGTGAGGAAGCGTCTGGTGATGTGAGGAAGAGTCTGGTGATGAGAGGAAGAGTCTGGTGATGTGAGGAAGAGTCTGGTGATGTGAGGAAGTGTCTGGTGATGTGAGGAAGAGTCTGCTGATGAGGGGAAGAGCCTGGTGATGAGCGGAAGGTTCTGGTGATGTGAGGAAGAGTCTGGTGATGTCAGGAAGAGTCTGGTGATGTCAGGAAGAGTGGGGTGATGTGAGGAAGAGTCTAGTGATGTGAGGAAGAGTCTGTTGATGAAGGGAAGGGTCTGGTGATGTGAGGAAGAGTCTGGTGATGTGTGGAAGAGTCTGGTGAGGTGAGGAAGAGTCTGGTGATGTGCAGAAGCGTCTGGCAATGCGAGGAAGAGTCTGGTGATGTGAGGAAGAGTCTGGCAATGAGAGGAAGAGTCTGGTGATGTGAGGAAGAGTCTGGTGATGAGGGGACGAGACTGGTGATGAGGAGAAGAGTCTGGTGATGTGAGGAAGAGTCTGGTGTTGTCAGGAAGAGTCTGGTGATATGCAGAAGAGTCTGGCAATGAGAGGAAGAGTCTGGTGATGTGAGGAAGAGTCTGGTGATGTGAGGAAGAGTCTGGTGATGTGAGGAAGAGTCTGGTGATGTGAGGAAGAGTCTAGAGATGAGGGGAATAGTCTGGTGTTGTGAGAAAGAGTCTGGTGATGTGCTGAAGAGTCTGGTGATGTGAGGAAGAGTCTTGTGATGAGGGGAAGAGTGTACTGAGGTGAGGAGGCATCTGGTGATGAGTGCAAGTGTCTGGTGATGAGGGGAAGAGTCTGGTGATGTGAGGAAGAGTCTGGTGATGTGAGGAAGTGTCTGGTGATGAGGGGAAGTGTCTGGTGATGTGATGAAGAGTCTGGTGATGAGGGGAAGAGTCTGGTGATGTGAGGAAGAGTCTGGTGATGTGAGGAAGAGTCTGGTGATGAGGGGAAGTGTCTGGTGATGTGATGAAGAGTCTGGTGATGAGGGGAAGAGTCTGGTGATGTGAGGAAGAGTCTGGTGATGTGAGGAAGAGTCTGGTGATGTGAGGAAGTGTCTGGTGATGTGAGGAAGAGTCTGCTGATGAGGGGAAGAGCCTGGTGATGAGGGTAAGATTCTGGTGATGTGAGGAAGAGTCTGGTGATGTCAGGAAGAGTCTGGTGATGTCAGGAAGAGTGGGGTGATGTGAGGAAGAGTCTAGTGATGTGAGGAAGAGTCTGTTGATGAAGGGAAGGGTCTGGTGATGTGAGGAAGAGTCTGGTGATGTGTGGAAGAGTCTGGTGAGGTGAGGAAGAGTCTGGTGATGTGCAGAAGCGTCTGGCAATGCGAGGAAGAGTCTGGTGATGTGAGGAAGAGTCTGGTGATGTGAGGAAGAGTCTGGTGAAGTGAGGAAGAGTCTGGTGATGAGGGGAAGAGTCTGGCGATGAGCGGAAGTGTCTGGTGAGGTGAGGAAGAGGATGGTGATGAGGGGAAGAGTCTGGCGATGAGAGGAAGAGTCTGGTGATGTGAGGAAGAGTCTGTTAATGTGAGGAAGAGTCTGGTGATGAGGGGAAGAGTCTGGTGATGTGAGGAAGAGTCTGGCGATGTGAGGAAGAATCTAGTGATGTGAGGAAGAGTCTGGTGATGAGGGGAATAGTCTGGAGATGTGAGGAAGAGTCTGGTGATGTGAGGAAGAGCCTGGTGATGTGCTGAAGAGTCTGGTGATGTGAGGAAGAGTCTTTTCATGAGGGGAAGAGTGAGCTGAGGTGAGGAGGCATCTGGTGATGAGTGCAAGTGTCTGGTGATGAGCGGAAGAGTCTGGCGATGTGAGGAGGAGTCTGGTGATGTGAGGAAGAGTCTGGTGACGAGGGGAAGAGTGTGGTGATGTGAGGAAGAGTCTGGTAATGTGAGGAAGAGTCTTTTGATGAGGGGAAGAGTCTGGTGATGTGAGGAAGAGTCTGGCGATGTGAGGAAGAGTCTGGTGATGTGTGGAAGTGTCTGGTGATGAGGGGAATAGTCTGGAGATGTGAGGAAGAGTCTGGCGATGTGAGGAAGAGTCTGGTGATGTGAGGAAGAGTCTGGTGATGAGGGGAATAGTCTGGAGATGTGAGGAAGAGTCTGGTGATGTGAGGAAGAGCCTGGTGATGTGCTGAAGATTCTGGTGATGTGAGGAAGAGTCTTTTCATGAGGGGAAGAGTGAGCTGAGGTGAGGAGGCATCTGGTGATGAGTGCAAGTGTCTGGTGATGAGCGGAAGTGTCTGGCGATGTGAGGAGGAGTCTGGTGATGTGAGGAAGTGTCTGATGATGAGGGGAAGTGTCTGGTGATGTGAGGAAGAGTCTGGTGATGAGGGGAAGAGTCTGGTGATGTGAGGAAGAGCCTGGTAATGAGGGGAAGAGTCTGGTGATGTGAGGAAGAGTCTGGTGATGAGAGGAAGAGTCTGGTGATGTGAGGATTTTTCTGGTGATGTGAGGAAGTGTCTGGTGATGTGAGGAAGAGTCTGCTGATGAGGGGAAGGGCCTGGTGATGAGGGGAAGAGTCTGGTGATGTGAGGAAGAGTCTGGTGATGTCAGGAAGAGTCTGGTGATGTGCAGAAGAGTCTGGCAATGAGAGGAAGCGTCTGGTGATGTGAGGAAGAGTCTGGTGATGTGAGGAAGTGTCTGGTGATGAGGGGAAGATTCTGGTGATGTGAGGAAGAGTCTGGTGACGAGAGGAAGTTTCTGGTGATGTGAGGAAGAGTCTGCTGATGAGGGGAAGAGCCTGGTGATGTGAGGAAGAGTCTGGTGATGAGCGGAAGAGTCTGGTGAGGTGAGGAGGAATCTGGTGATCTGCAGAAGAATCTGGCAATGAGAGGAAGAGTCTGGTGATGTGAGGAAGAGTCTGGTGATGTGAGGAAGAGTCTGGTGAGGTGAGGAAGAGCCTGGTGATGTGAGGAAGAGTCTGGTGATGAGGGGAAGAGTCTGGTGATGTGCGGAAGTGTCTGGTGATGAGGGGAAGAGTCTGGTGATGTGAGGAAGAGTCTGCTGATGAGGGGAAGAGCCTGATGATGAGGGGAAGTGTCTGGTGATGTGAGGAAGAGTCTGGTGATGTGAGGAAGAGTGTGGTGATGTGAGGAAGAGTCTAGAGATGAGGGGAATAGCCTGGTGTTGAGAGAAAGATTCTGGTGATGTGCTGAAGAGTCTGTTGATGTGAGGAAGAGTCTTGTGATGAGGGGAAGTGTGTGCTGAGGTGAGGAGGCATCTGGTGATGAGTGCAAGTGTCTGGTGATGAGGGGAAGAGTCTGGTGATGTGTGGGAGTGTCTGGTGATGAGGGGAAGTGTCTGGTGATGTGATGAAGAGTCTGGTGATGAGGGGAAGAGTCTGGTGATGTGAGGAAGAGTCTGGTGATGAGAGGAAGAGTCTGGTGATGTGAGGAAGAGTCTGGTGAAGTGAGGAAGTGTCTGCTGATGTGAGGAAGAGTCTGCTGATGAGGGGAAGGGCCTGGTGATGAGGGGAAGATTCTGGTGATGTGAGGAAGAGTCTGGTGATGTCAGGAAGAGTCTGGTGATGTCAGGAAAAGTGGGGTGATGTGAGGAAGAGTCTAGTGATGTGAGGAAGAGTCTGTTGTTGTCAGGAAGAGTCTGGTGATGTGCAGAAGAGTCTGGCAATGAGAGGAAGAGTCTGTTGATGTGAGGAAGAGTCTGGTGATGTGAGGAAGAGTCTGGTGATGTGAGGAAGAGTCTGGTGATGAGAGGAAGAGTCTAGAGATGAGGGGAACAGTCTGGTGTTGTGAGAAAGAGTCTGGTGATGTGCTGAAGAGTCTGGTGATGTGAGGAAGAGTCTTGTGAAGAGGGGAAGAGTGTACTGAGGTGAGGAGGCATCTGGTGATGAGTGCAAGTGTCTGGTGATGAGGGGAAGAGTCTGGTGATGTGAGGAAGAGTCTGGTGATGTGAGGAAGTGTCTGGTGAAGAGGGGAAGTGTATGGTGATGTGAGGAAGAGTCTGGTGGTGAGTGGAAGAGTCTGATGATGTGAGGAAGAGCCTGGTAATGAGGGGAAGAGTCTGGTGATGTGAGGAAGAATCTGGTGATGAGAGGAAGAGTCTGGTGATGTGAGGAAGAGTCTGGTGATGTGAGGAAGTGTCTGGTGATGTGAGGAAGAGTCTGCTGATGAGGGGAAGAGCCTGGTGATGTGAGGAAGAGTCTGGTGATGAGCGGAAGAGTCTGGTGAGGTGAGGAAGAGTCTGGTGATCTGCAGAAGAATCTGGCAATGAGAGGAAGAGTCTGGTGATGTGAGGAAGAGTCTGGTGCTGTGAGGAAGAGTCTGGTGAGGTGAGGAAGAGCCTGGTGATGTGAGGAAGAGCCTGGTGATGAGGGGAAGAGTCTGGTGATGTGAGGAAGTGTCTGGTGATGAGGGGAAGAGTCTGGTGATGTGAGGAAGAGTGTGGTGATGTGAGGAGGAGTCTAGAAATGAGGGGAATAGCCTGGTGTTGTGAGAAAAATTCTGGTGATGTGCTGAAGAGTCTGGTGATGTGAGGAAAAGTCTGGTGATGTGAGGAAGAGTCTGGTGATGTGAGGAAGAGTCTGGTGATGTGAGGAAGTGTCTGGTGATGTGAGGAAGTGTCTGGTGATGTGAGGAAGAGTCTGCTGATGAGCGGAAGAGACTGGTGATGAGAGGAAGAGTCTGGTGATGTGAGGAAGAGTCTGGTGAGTTGAGGAAGAGCCTGGTGATGTGAGGAAGAGTCTGGTGATGAGGGGAAGAGTCTGGTGATGTGAGGAAGTGTCTGGTGATGAAGGGAAGAGTCTGGTGATGTGAGGAAGAGTCTGCTGATAAGGGGAAGAGCCTGATGATGAGGGGAAGTGTCTGGTGATGTGAGGAATAGTCTGGTGATGTGAGGAAGAGTGTGGTGATGTGAGGAAGAGTCTAGAGATGAGGGGAATAGCCTGGTGTTGTGAGAAAGATTCTGGTGATGTGCTGAACAGTCTGGTGATGTGAGGAAGAGTCTTGTGATGAGGGGAAGTGTGTGCTGAGGTGAGGAGGCATCTGGTGATGAGTGCAAGTGTCTGGTGATGAGGGGAAGAGTCTGGTGATGTGAGGAAGAGTCTGGTGATGTGAGGAAGTGTCTGGTGATGTGAGGAAGAGTCTGCTGATGAGGGGAAGAGCCTGGTGATGAGGGAAAGACTCTGGTGATGTGAGGAAGTGCCTGGTGATGAAGGGAAGAGTCTGGTGATGTTTGGAAGTGCCTTTTGATGTGGGGAAGAGTCTGGTGATGTGAGGAAGAGCCTGGCGATGAGCAGAAGTGTCTGATGATGTGATGAAGAGTCTGGTGATGGGAGGAAGAGTCTGGTGATGTGAGGAAGAGTCTGGTAATGTGAGGAAGAGCCTGGTAATGAGGGGAAGAGTCTGGTGATGTGAGGAAGGGTCTTTTCATGAGGGGAAGAGTGAGCTGAGGTGAGGAGGCATCTGGTGATGAGTGCAAGTGACTGGTGATGAGCGGAAGAGTCTGGTAATGTGAGGAGAAGTCTTGTGATGTGAGGAAGTGTCTGATGATGAGGGGAAGTGTCTGGTGATGTGAGGAAGAGTCTGGTGATGAGGGGAAGTGTCTGGTGATGTGAGGAAGAGCCTGGTAATGAGGGGAAGAGTCTGGTGATGTGAGGAAGAGTCTGGTGTTGTCAGGAAGAGTCTGGTGATGTGCAGAAGAGTCTGGCAATGAGAGGAAGAGTCTGGTGATGTGAGGAAGAGTCTGGTGATGTGAGGAAGAGTCTGGTGATGTGAGGAAGAGTCTGGTGATGTGAGGAAGAGTCTAGAGATGAGGGGAACAGTCTGGTGTTGTGAGAAAGAGTCTGGTGATGTGCTGAAGAGTCTGGTGATGTGAGGAAGAGTCTTGTGAAGAGGGGAAGAGTGTACTGAGGTGAGGAGGCATCTGGTGATGTGAGGAAGAGTCTGGTGATGAGGGGAAGAGTCTGGTGATGTGAGGAAGAGCCTGGTAATGAGAGGAAGAGTCTGGTGATGTGAGGAAGAGTCTGGTGATGAGAGGAAGAGTCTGGTGATGTGAGGAAGAGTCTGGTGATGTGAGGAAGTGTCTGGTGATGTGAGGAAGAGTCTGCTGATGAGGGGAAGAGCCTGGTGATGTGAGGAAGAGTCTGGTGATGAGCGGAAGAGTCTGGTGAGATGAGGAAGAGTCTGGTGATCTGCAGAAGAATCAGGCAATGAGAGGAAGAGTCTGGTGATGTGAGGAAGAGTCTGGTGATGTGAGGAAGAGTCTGGTGAGGTGAGGAAGAGCCTGGTGATGTGAGGAAGAGCCTGGTGATGAGGGGAAGAGTCTGGTGATGTGAGGAAGTGTCTGGTGATGAGGGGAAGAGTCTGGTGATGTGAGGAAGAGTCTGCTGATGAGGGGAAGAGCCTGATGATGAGGGGAAGTGTCTGGTGATGTGAGGAAGAGTCTGGTGATGTGAGGAAGAGTGTGGTGATGTGAGGAAGAGTCTAGAAATGAGGGGAATAGCCTGGTGTTGTTAGAAGAATTCTGGTGATGTGCTGAAGAGTCTGGTGATGTGAGGAAGAGTCTTGTGATGAGGGGAAGTGTGTGCTGAGGTGAGGAGGCATCTGGTGATGAGTGCAAGTGTCTGGTGATGAGGGGAGGAGTCTGGTGATGTGATGAAGAGTCTGGTGATGAGGGGAAGAGTCTGGTGATGTGAGGAAGAGTCTGGTGATGAGAGGAAGAGTCTGGTGATGTGAGGAAGAGTCTGGTGATGTGAGGAAGTGTCTGGTGATGTGAGAAAGAGTCTGCTGATGAGGGGAAGAGCCTGGTGATGAGGGGAAGATTCTGGTGATGTGAGGAAGAGTCTGGTGATGTCAGGAAGAGTCTGGTGATGTCAGGAAGAGTGGGGTGATGTGAGGAAGAGTCTAGTGATGTGAGGAAGTGTCTGTTGATGAAGGGAAGGGTCTGGTGATGTGAGGAAGAGTCTGGTGATGTGTGGAAGTGTCTGGTGAGGTGAGGAAGAGTCTGGTGATGAGCAGAAGCGTCTGGCAATGAGAGGAAGAGTCTGGTGATGTGAGGAAGAGTCTGGTGAAGTGAGGAAGAGTCTGGTGAAGTGAGGAAGAGTCTGGTGATGAGGGGAAGAGTCTGGCGATGAGCGGAAGTGTCTGGTGAGGTGAGGAAGAGTATGGTGATGAGGGGAAGAGTCTGGCGATGAGAGGAAGAGTCTGGTGATGTGAGGAAGAGTCTGGTGATGTGAGGAAAAGTCTGGTGATGAGGGGAATAGTCTGGAGATGTGAGGAAGAGTCTGGTGATGTGAGGAAGAGCCTTCCGATGTGCTGAAGAGTCTGGTGATGTGAGGAAGAGTCTTTTCATGAGGGGAAGAGTGAGCTGAGGTGAGGAGGCATCTGGTGATGAGTGCAAGTGTCTGGTGATGAGCGGAAGAGTCTGGCGATGTGAGGAGGAGTCTGGTAATGTGAGGAAGTGTCTGATGATGAGGGGAAGTGTCTGGTGATGTGAGGAAGAGTCTGGTGATGAGGGGAAGAGTCTAGTGATGTGAGGAAGAGCCTGGTAATGAGGGGAAGAGTCTGGTGATATGAGGAAGAGTTTGGTGATGAGAGGAATAGTCTGGTGATGTGAGGAATTTTCTGGTGATGTGAGGAAGTGTCTGGTGATGTGAGGAAGAGTCTGCTGATGAGGGGAAGGGCCTGGTGATGAGGGGAAGAGTCTGGTGATGTGAGGAAGAGTCTGGTGATGTCAGGAAGAGTCTGGTGATGTGCAGAAGAGCCTGGCAATGAGAGGAAGAGTCTGGTGATGTGAGGAAGAGTCTGGTGATGTGAGGAAGAGTCTGGTGATATGAGGAAGAGTTTAGAGATGAGGGGAATAGTCTGGTGAGGTGAGGAAGAGTCTGGTGATCTGCAGAAGAATCTGGCAATGAGAGGAAGAGTCTGGTGATGTGAGGAAGAGTCTGGTGATGTGAGGAACAGGCTGGTGAGGTGAGGAAGAGCCTGGTGATGTGAGGAAGAGTCTGCCGATGAGGGGAACAGCCTGATGATGAGGGGAAGTGTCTGGTGATGTGAGGAAGAGTCTGGTGATGTGAGGAAGAGTGTGGTGATGTGAGGAAGAGTCTAGAGATGAGGGGAATAGCCTGGTGTTGTGAGAAAGATTCTGGTGATGTGCTGAAGATTCTGGTGATGTGAGGAAGAGTCTGGTGACGAGAGGAAGTTTCTGGTGATGTGAGGAAGAGTCTGCTGATGAGGGGAAGAGCCTGGTGATGTGAGGAAGAGTCTGGTGATGAGCGGAAGAGTCTGGTGAGGTGAGGAAGAATCTGGTGATCTGCAGAAGAATCTGGCAATGAGAGGAAGAGTCTGGTGATGTGAGGAAGAGTCTGGTGATGTGAGGAAGAGTCTGGTGAGGTGAGGAAGAGCCTGGTGATGTGAGGAAGAGTCTGGTGATGAGGGGAAGAGTCTGGTGATGTGCGGAAGTGTCTGGTGATGAGGGGAAGAGTCTGGTGATGTGAGGAAGAGTCTGCTGATGAGGGGAAGAGCCTGATGATGAGGGGAAGTGTCTGGTGATGTGAGGAAGAGTCTGGTGATGTGAGGAAGAGTGTGGTGATGTGAGGAAGAGTCTAGAGATGAGGGGAATAGCCTGGTGTTGAGAGAAAGATTCTGGTGATGTGCTGAAGAGTCTGGTGATGTGAGGAAGAGTCTTGTGATGAGGGGAAGTGTGTGCTGAGGTGAGGAGGCATCTGGTGATGAGTGCAAGTGTCTGGTGATGAGGGGAAGAGTCTGGTGATGTGTGGGAGTGTCTGGTGATGAGGGGAAGTGTCTGGTGATGTGATGAAGAGTCTGGTGATGAGGGGAAGAGTCTGGTGATGTGAGGAAGAGTCTGGTGATGAGAGGAAGAGTCTGGTGATGTGAGGAAGAGTCTGGTGAAGTGAGGAAGTGTCTGCTGATGTGAGGAAGAGTCTGCTGATGAGGGGAAGGGCCTGGTGATGAGGGGAAGATTCTGGTGATGTGAGGAAGAGTCTGGTGATGTCAGGAAGAGTCTGGTGATGTCAGGAAAAGTGGGGTGATGTGAGGAAGAGTCTAGTGATGTGAGGAAGAGTCTGGTGTTGTCAGGAAGAGTCTGGTGATGTGCAGAAGAGTCTGGCAATGAGAGGAAGAGTCTGGTGATGTGAGGAAGAGTCTGGTGATGTGAGGAAGAGTCTGGTGATGTGAGGAAGAGTCTGGTGATGTGAGGAAGAGTCTAGAGATGAGGGGAACAGTCTGGTGTTGTGAGAAAGAGTCTGGTGATGTGCTGAAGAGTCTGGTGAGGTGAGGAAGAGCCTGGTGATGAATGCAAGTGTCTGGTGATGAGGGGAAGAGTCTGGTGATGTGAGGAAGAGTCTGGTGATGTGAGGAAGTGTCTGGTGAAGAGGGGAAGTGTATGGTGATGTGAGGAAGAGTCTGGTGATGAGTGGAAGAATCTGGTGATGTGAGGAAGAGCCTGGTAATGAGGGGAAGAGTCTGGTGATGTGAGGAAGAATCTGGTGATGAGAGGAAGAGTCTGGTGATGTGAGGAAGAGTCTGGTGATGTGAGGAAGTGTCTGGTGATGTGAGGAAGAGTCTGCTGATGAGGGGAAGAGCCTGGTGATGTGAGGAAGAGTCTGGTGATGAGCGGAAGAGTCTGGTGAGGTGAGGAAGAGTCTGGTGATCTGCAGAAGAATCTGGCAATGAGAGGAAGAGTCTGGTGATGTGAGGAAGAGTCTGGTGATGTGAGGAAGAGTCTGGTGAGGTGAGGAAGAGCCTGGTGATGTGAGGAAGAGCCTGGTGATGAGGGGAAGAGTCTGGTGATGTGAGGAAGTGTCTGGTGATGAGGGGAAGAGTCTGGTGATGTGAGGAAGAGTCTGCTGATGAGGGGAAGAGCCTGATGATGAGGGGAAGTGTTTGGTGATGTGAGGAAGAGTCTGGTGATGTGAGGAAGAGTGTGGTGATGTGAGGAGGAGTCTAGAAATGAGGGGAATAGCCTGGAGTTGTGAGAAAAATTCTGGTGATGTGCTGAAGAGTCTGGTGATGTGAGGAAGAGTCTGGTGATGTGAGGAAGAGTCTGGTGATGTGAGGAAGAGTCTGGTGATGTGAGGAAGTGTCTGGTGATGTGAGGAAGTGTCTGGTGATGTGAGGAAGAGTCTGCTGATGAGGGGAAGAGACTGGTGATGAGGGGAAGAGTCTGGTGATGTGAGGAAGTGTCTGGTGTTGTCAGGAAGAGTCTGGTGATGTGCAGAAGAGTCTGGCAATGAGAGGAAGAGTCTGGTGATGTGAGGAAGAGTCTGGTGATGTGAGGAAGAGTCTGGTGATGTGAGGAAGAGTCTAGAGATGAGGGGACAGTCTGGTGATGTGAGGAAGAGTCTTGTGAAGAGGGGAAGAGTGTACTGAGGTGAGGAGGCATCTGGTGATGAGTGCAAGTGTCTGGTGATGAGGGGAAGAGTCTGGTGATGTGAGGAAGAGTCTGGTGATGTGAGGAAGTGTCTGGTGATGAGGGGAAGTGCATGGTGATGTGAGGAAGAGTCTGGTGATGCGTGGAAGAGTCTGGTGATGTGAGGAAGAGCCTGGTAATGAGGGGAAGAGTCTGGTGATGTGAGGAAGAGTCTGGTGATGAGAGGAAGAGTCTGGTGATGTGAGGAAGAGTCTGGTGATGTGAGGAATTGTCTGGTGATGTGAGGAAGAGTCTGCTGATGAGGGGAAGAGCCTGGTGATGCGAGGAAGAGTCTGGTGATGTGCTGAAGAGTCTGGTGATGTGAGGAAGAGTCTGGTGATGTGAGGAAGAGTCTGGTGATGTGAGGATGTGTCTGTTGAAGAGGGGAAGTGTCTGGTGATGTGAGGAAGAGTCTGGTGATGAGGGGAAGAGTCTGGTGATGTGAGGAAGAGCCTGGTAATGAGGGGAAGAGTCTGGTGATGTGAGGAAGAGTCTGGTGATGAGAGGAAGAGTCTGGTGATGTGAGGAAGAGTCTGACGATGTGAGGAAGTGTCTGGTGATGTGAGGAAGAGTCTGCTGATGAGGGGAAGAGCCTGGTGATGTGAGGAAGAGTCTGCTGATGAGGGGAAGAGCCTGGTGATGTGAGGAAGAGTCTGGTGATGAGCGGAAGAGTCTGGTGAGGTGAGGAAGAGTCTGATGATCTGCAGAAGAATCTGGCAATGAGAGGAAGAGTCTGGTGATGTGAGGAAGAGTCTGGTAATGTGAGGAAGAGTCTGGTGAGGTGAGGAAGAGCCTGGTGATGTGAGGAAGAGTCTGGTGATGAGGGGAAGGGTCTGGTGATGTGAGGAAGTGTCTGGTGATGAGGGGAAGAGTCTGGTGATGTGAGGAAGAGTCTGCTGATGAGGGGAAGAGCCTGATGATGAGGGGAAGTGTCTGCTGATGTGAGGAAGAGTCTGGCGATGTGAGGAAGAGTGTGGTGATGTGAGAAAGAGTCTAGAGATGAGCGGAATAGCCTGGTGTTGTGAGAAAAATTCTGGTGATGTGCTGAAGAGTCTGGTGATGTGAGGAAGAGTCTGGTGATGTGAGGAAGAGTCTGGTGATGTGAGGAAGTGTCTGTTGAAGAGGGGAAGTGTCTGGTGATGTGAGGAAGAGTCTGGTGATGAGGGGAAGAGTCTGGTGATGTGAGGAAGAGCCTGGTAATGAGGGGAAGAGTCTGGTGATGTGAGGAAGAGTCTGGTGATGAGAGGAAGAGTCTGGTGATGTGAGGAAGTGTCTGATGATGTGAGGAAGTGTCTGGTGATGTGAGGAAGAGTCTGCTGATGAGGGGAAGAGCCTGGTGATGTGAGGAAGAGTCTGCTGATGAGGGGAAGAGCCTGGTGATGTGAGGAAGAGTCTGGTGATGAGCGGAAGAGTCTGGTGAGGTGAGGAAGAGTCTGATGATCTGCAGAAGAATCTGGCAATGAGAGGAAGAGTCTGGTGATGTGAGGAAGAGTCTGGTAATGTGAGGAAGAGTCTGGTGAGGTGAGGAAGAGCCTGGTGATGTGAGGAAGAGTCTGGTGATGAGGGGAAGAGTCTGGTGATGTGAGGAAGTGTCTGGTGATGAGGGGAAGAGTCTGGTGATGTGAGGAAGAGTCTGCTGATGAGGGGAAGAGCCTGATGATGAGGGGAAGTGTCTGCTGATGTGAGGAAGAGTCTGGCGATGTGAGGAAGAGTGTGGTGATGTGAGGAAGAGTCTAGAGATGAGGGGAATAGCCTGGTGTTGTGAGAAAGATTCTGGTGATGTGCTGAAGAGTCTGGTGATGTGAGGAAGAGTCTTGTGATGAGGGGAAGTGTGTGCTGAGGTGAGGAGGCATCTGGTGATGAGTGCAACTGTCTGGTGATGAGGGGAAGAGTCTGGTGATGTGAGGAAGAGTCTGGTGATGTGAGGAAGTGTCTGGTGATGAGGGGAAGTGTCTGGTGATGTGATGAAGAGTCTGGTGATGAGGGGAAGATTCTGGTGATGTGAGGAAGAGTCTGGTGATGAGAGGAAGAGTCTGGTGATGTGAGGAAGAGTCTGGTGATGTGAGGAAGTGTCTGGTGATGTGAGGAAGAGTCTGCTGATGAGGGGAAGAGCCTGGTGATGAGGGGAAGATTCTGGTGATGTGAGGAAGAGTCTGGTGATATCAGGAAGAGTCTGGTGATGAGAGGAAGAGTCTGGTGATGTGAGGAAGAGTCTGATGATGTGAGGAAGTGTCTGGTGATGTGAGGAAGAGTCTGCTGATGAGGGGAAGAGCCTGGTGATGTGAGGAAGAGTCTGGTGATGAGCGGAAGAGTCTGGTGAGGTGAGGAAGAGTCTGATGATCTGCAGAAGAATCTGGCAATGAGAGGAAGAGGCTGGTGATGTGAGGAAGAGTCTGGTAATGTGAGGAAGAGTCTGGTGAGGTGAGGAAGAGCCTGGTGATGTGAGGAAGAGTCTGGTGATGAGGGGAAGAGTCTGGTGATGTGAGGAAGTGTCTGGTGATGAGGGGAAGAGTCTGGTGATGTGAGGAAGAGTCTGCTGATGAGGGGAAGAGCCTGATGATGAGGGGAAGTGTCTGCTGATGTGAGGAAGAGTCTGGCGATGTGAGGAAGAGTGTGGTGATGTGAGGAAGAGTCTAGAGATGAGGGGAATAGGCTGGTGTTGTGAGAAAGATTCTGGTGATGTGCTGAAGAGTCTGGTGATGTGTGGAAGAGTCTGGTGATGTGAGGAAGAGTCTGGTGATGTGAGGAAGAGTCTGGTGATGTGAGGAAGTGTCTGGTGATGTGAGGAAGTGTCTGGTGATGTGAGGAAGAGTCTGCTGATGAGGGGAAGAGACTGGTGATGAGGGGAAGAGTCTGGTGATGTGAGGAAGTGTCTGGTGTTGTCAGGAAGAGTCTGGTGATGTGCAGAAGAGTCTGGCAATGAGAGGAAGAGTCTGGTGATGTGAGGAAGAGTCTGGTGATGTGAGGAAGAGTCTGGTGATGTGAGGAAGAGTCTAGAGATGAGGGGAACAGTCTGGTGATGTGAGGAAGAGTCTTGTGAAGAGGGGAAGAGTGTACTGAGGTGAGGAGGCATCTGGTGATGAGTGCAAGTGTCTGGTGATGAGGGGAAGAGTCTGGTGATGTGAGGAAGAGTCTGGTGATGTGAGGAAGTGTCTGGTGATGAGGGGAAGTGCATGGTGATGTGAGGAAGAGTCTGGTGATGAGTGGAAGAGTCTGGTGATGTGAGGAAGAGCCTGGTAATGAGGGGAAGAGTCTGGTGATGTGAGGAAGAGTCTGGTGATGAGAGGAAGAGTCTGGTGATGTGAGGAAGAGTCTGGTGATGTGAGGAAGTGTCTGGTGATGTGAGGAAGAGTCTGCTGATGAGGGGAAGAGCCTGGTGATGTGAGGAAGAGTCTGGTGATGAGCAGAAGAGTCTGGTGAGGTGAGGAAGAGTCTGGTGATCTGCAGAAGAATCTGGCAATGAGAGGAAGAGTCTGGTGATGTGAGGAAGAGTCTGGTGATGTGAGGAAGAGTCTGGTGAGGTGAGGAAGAGCCTGGTGATGTGAGGAAGAGCCTGGTGATGAGGGGAAGAGTCTGGTGATGTGAGGAAGTGTCTGGTGATGAGGGGAAGAGTCTGGTGATGTGAGGAAGAGTCTGCTGATGAGGGGAAGAGCCTGATGATGAGGGGAAGTGTCTGGTGATGTGAGGAAGAGTCTGGTGATGTGAGGAAGAGTGTGGTGATGTGAGGAAGAGTCTAGAAATGAGGGGAATAGCCTGGTGTTGTGAGAAAAATTCTGGTGATGTGCTGAAGAGTCTGGTGATGTGAGGAAGAGTCTGGTGATGTGAGGAAGAGTCTGGTGATGTGAGGAAGTGTCTGTGAAGAGGGGAAGTGTCTGGTGATGTGAGGAAGAGTCTGGTGATGAGGGGAAGAGTCTGGTGATGTGAGGAAGAGCCTGGTAATGAGGGGAAGAGTCTGGTGATGTGAGGAAGAGTCTGGTGATGAGAGGAAGAGTCTGGTGATGTGAGGAAGAGTCTGATGATGTGAGGAAGTGTCTGGTGATGTGAGGAAGAGTCTGCTGATGAGGGGAAGAGCCTGGTGATGTGAGGAAGAGTCTGGTGATGAGCGGAAGAGTCTGGTGAGGTGAGGAAGAGTCTGATGATCTGCAGAAGAATCTGGCAATGAGAGGAAGAGTCTGGTGATGTGAGGAAGAGTCTGGTAATGTGAGGAAGAGTCTGGTGAGGTGAGGAAGAGCCTGGTGATGTGAGGAAGAGTCTGGTGATGAGGGGAAGAGTCTGGTGATGTGAGGAAGTGTCGGGTGATGAGGGGAAGAGTCTGGTGATGTGAGGAAGAGTCTGCTGATGAGGGGAAGAGCCTGATGATGAGGGGAAGTGTCTGCTGATGTGAGGAAGAGTCTGGCGATGTGAGGAAGAGTGTGGTGATGTGAGGAAGAGTCTAGAGATGAGGGGAATAGCCTGGTGTTGTGAGAAAGATTCTGGTGCTGTGCTGAAGAGTCTGGTGATGTGAGGAAGAGTCTTGTGATGAGGGGAAGTGTGTGCTGAGGTGAGGAGGCATCTGGTGATGAGTGCAACTGTCTGGTGATGAGGGGAAGAGTCTGGTGATGTGAGGAAGAGTCTGGTGATGTGAGGAAGTGTCTGGTGATGAGGGGAAGTGTCTGGTGATGTGATGAAGAGTCTGGTGATGAGGGGAAGATTCTGGTGATGTGAGGAAGAGTCTGGTGATGAGAGGAAGAGTCTGGTGATGTGAGGAAGAGTCTGGTGATGTGAGGAAGTGTCTGGTGATGTGAGGAAGAGTCTGCTGATGAGGGGAAGAGCCTGGTGATGAGGGGAAGATTCTGGTGATGTGAGGAAGAGTCTGGTGATATCAGGAAGAGTCTGGTGATGTCAGTAAGAGTGGGGTGATGTGAGGAAGAGTCTAGTGATGTGAGGAAGAGTCTGTTGATGAAGGGAAGTGTCTGATGATGTGAGGAAGAGTCTGGTGATGTGTGGAAGAGTCTGGTGAGGTGAGGAAGAGTCTGGTGATGTGCAGAATCGTCTGGCAATGAGAGGAAGAGTCTGGTGATGTGAGGAAGAGTCTGGTGATGTGAGGAAGAGTCTGGTGAAGTGAGGAAGAGTCTGGTGATGAGGGGAAGAGTCTGGCGATGAGCAGAAGTGTCTGGTGAGGCGAGGAAGAGTATGGTGATGAGGGGAAGAGTCTGGCGATGAGAGGAAGAGTGTGGTGATGTGAGGAAGAGTCTGGTAATGTGAGGAAGAGTCTGGTGATGAGGGGAAGAGTCTGGTGATGTGAGGAAGAGTCTGGCGATGTGAGGAAGAGTCTGGTGATGTGAGGAAGAGTCTGGTGATGAGGGGAATAGTCTGGAGATGTGAGGAAGAATCTGGTGATGTGAGGAAGAGCCTGGTGATGTGCTGAAGATTCTGGTGATGTGAGGAAGAGTCTTTTCATGAGGGGAAGAGTGAGCTGAGGTGAAGAGGCATCTGGTGATGAGTGCAAGTGTCTGGTGATGAGCGGAAGGGTCTGGCGATGTGAGGAGGAGTCTGGTGATGTGAGGAAGTGTCTGATGATGAGGGGAAGCGTCTGGTGATGTGAGGAAGAGTCTGGTGATGAGGGGAAGAGTCTGGTGATGTGAGGAAGAGCCTGGTAATGAGGGGAAGAGTCTGGTGATGTGAGGATTTTTCTGGTGATGTGAGGAAGTGTCTGGTGATGTGAGGAAGAGTCTGCTGATGAGGGGAAGGGCCTGGTAATGAAGGGAAGAGTCTGGTGATGTGAGGAAGAGCCTGGTGATGTCAGGAAGAGTCTGGTGATGTGCAGAAGTGTCTGGCAATGAAAGGAAGAGTCTGGTGATGTGAGGAAGAGTCTGGTGATGTGAGGAAGAGTCTGGTGATGTGAGGAAGAGTCTGGTGATGTGAGGAAGAGTTTAGAGATGAGGGGAATAGTCATGTGTTGTGAGAAAGAGTCTGGTGATGTGCTGAAGAGTCTGGTGATGTGAGGAAGTGTCTGGTGATGAGGGGAAGTGTCTGGTGATGTGAGGAAGAGTCTGGTGATGAGAGGAAGAGTCTCGTGATGTGAGGAAGAGTCTGGTGATGTGAGGAAGTTTCTGGTGATGTGAGGAAGAGTCTGCTGATGAGGGGAAGAGCCTGGTGATGTGAGGAAGAGTCTGGTGATGTGAGGAAGAGTGTGGTGATGTGAGGAAGAGTCTAGAAATGAGGGGAATAGCCTGGTGTTGTGAGAAAAATTCTGGTGATGTGCTGAAGAGTCTGGTGATGTGAGGAAGAGTCTGGTGATGTGAGGAAGAGTCTGGTGATGTGAGGAAGTGTCTGTGAAGAGGGGAAGTGTCTGGTGATGTGAGGAAGAGTCTGGTGATGAGGGGAAGAGTCTGGTGATGTGAGGAAGAGCCTGGTAATGAGGGGAAGAGTCTGGTGATGTGAGGAAGAGTCTGGTGATGAGAGGAAGAGTCTGGTGATGTGAGGAAGAGTCTGATGATGTGAGGAAGTGTCTGGTGATGTGAGGAAGAGTCTGCTGATGAGGGGAAGAGCCTGGTGATGTGAGGAAGAGTCTGGTGATGAGCGGAAGAGTCTGGTGAGGTGAGGAAGAGTCTGATGATCTGCAGAAGAATCTGGCAATGAGAGGAAGAGTCTGGTGATGTGAGGAAGAGTCTGGTAATGTGAGGAAGAGTCTGGTGAGGTGAGGAAGAGCCTGGTGATGTGAGGAAGAGTCTGGTGATGAGGGGAAGAGTCTGGTGATGTGAGGAAGTGTCGGGTGATGAGGGGAAGAGTCTGGTGATGTGAGGAAGAGTCTGCTGATGAGGGGAAGAGCCTGATGATGAGGGGAAGTGTCTGCTGATGTGAGGAAGAGTCTGGCGATGTGAGGAAGAGTGTGGTGATGTGAGGAAGAGTCTAGAGATGAGGGGAATAGCCTGGTGTTGTGAGAAAGATTCTGGTGCTGTGCTGAAGAGTCTGGTGATGTGAGGAAGAGTCTTGTGATGAGGGGAAGTGTGTGCTGAGGTGAGGAGGCATCTGGTGATGAGTGCAACTGTCTGGTGATGAGGGGAAGAGTCTGGTGATGTGAGGAAGAGTCTGGTGATGTGAGGAAGTGTCTGGTGATGAGGGGAAGTGTCTGGTGATGTGATGAAGAGTCTGGTGATGAGGGGAAGATTCTGGTGATGTGAGGAAGAGTCTGGTGATGAGAGGAAGAGTCTGGTGATGTGAGGAAGAGTCTGGTGATGTGAGGAAGTGTCTGGTGATGTGAGGAAGAGTCTGCTGATGAGGGGAAGAGCCTGGTGATGAGGGGAAGATTCTGGTGATGTGAGGAAGAGTCTGGTGATATCAGGAAGAGTCTGGTGATGTCAGTAAGAGTGGGGTGATGTGAGGAAGAGTCTAGTGATGTGAGGAAGAGTCTGTTGATGAAGGGAAGTGTCTGATGATGTGAGGAAGAGTCTGGTGATGTGTGGAAGAGTCTGGTGAGGTGAGGAAGAGTCTGGTGATGTGCAGAATCGTCTGGCAATGAGAGGAAGAGTCTGGTGATGTGAGGAAGAGTCTGGTGATGTGAGGAAGAGTCTGGTGAAGTGAGGAAGAGTCTGGTGATGAGGGGAAGAGTCTGGCGATGAGCAGAAGTGTCTGGTGAGGTGAGGAAGAGTATGGTGATGAGGGGAAGAGTCTGGCGATGAGAGGAAGAGTGTGGTGATGTGAGGAAGAGTCTGGTAATGTGAGGAAGAGTCTGGTGATGAGGGGAAGAGTCTGGTGATGTGAGGAAGAGTCTGGCGATGTGAGGAAGAGTCTGGTGATGTGAGGAAGAGTCTGGTGATGAGGGGAATAGTCTGGAGATGTGAGGAAGAATCTGGTGATGTGAGGAAGAGCCTGGTGATGTGCTGAAGATTCTGGTGATGTGAGGAAGAGTCTTTTCATGAGGGGAAGAGTGAGCTGAGGTGAAGAGGCATCTGGTGATGAGTGCAAGTGTCTGGTGATGAGCGGAAGGGTCTGGCGATGTGAGGAGGAGTCTGGTGATGTGAGGAAGTGTCTGATGATGAGGGGAAGCGTCTGGTGATGTGAGGAAGAGTCTGGTGATGAGGGGAAGAGTCTGGTGATGTGAGGAAGAGCCTGGTAATGAGGGGAAGAGTCTGGTGATGTGAGGAAGAGTCTGGTGATGAGAGGAAGAGTCTGGTGATGTGAGGATTTTTCTGGTGATGTGAGGAAGTGTCTGGTGATGTGAGGAAGAGTCTGCTGATGAGGGGAAGGGCCTGGTGATGAAGGGAAGAGTCTGGTGATGTGAGGAAGAGCCTGGTGATGTCAGGAAGAGTCTGGTGATGTGCAGAAGTGTCTGGCAATGAGAGGAAGAGTCTGGTGATGTGAGGAAGAGTCTGGTGATGTGAGGAAGAGTCTGGTGATGTGAGGAAGAGTTTAGAGATGAGGGGAATAGTCATGTGTTGTGAGAAAGAGTCTGGTGATGTGCTGAAGAGTCTGGTGATGTGAGGAAGTGTCTGGTGATGAGGGGAAGTGTCTGGTGATGTGAGGAAGAGTCTGGTGATGAGAGGAAGAGTCTCGTGATGTGAGGAAGAGTCTGGTGATGTGAGGAAGTTTCTGGTGATGTGAGGAAGAGTCTGCTGATGAGGGGAAGAGCCTGGTGATGTGAGGAAGAGTCTGGTGATGAGCGGAAGAGTCTGGTGAGGTGAGGAAGAGTCTGGTGATCTGCAGAAGAATCCGACAATGAGAGGAAGTGTCTGGTGATGTGAGGAAGAGTCTGGTGATGTGAGGAAGAGTCTGGTGAGTTGAGGAAGAGCCTGGTGATGTGAGGAAGAGTCTGCTGATAAGGGGAAGAGCCTGATGATGAGGGGAAGTGTCTGGTGATGTGAGGAATAGTCTGGTGATGTGAGGAAGAGTGTGGTGATGTGAGGAAGAGTCTAGAGATGAGGGGAATAGCCTGGTGTTGTGAGAAAGATTCTGGTGATGTGCTGAACAGTCTGGTGATGTGAGGAAGAGTCTTGTGATGAGGGGAAGTGTGTGCTGAGGTGAGGAGGCATCTGGTGATGAGTGCAAGTGTCTGGTGATGAGCGGAAGAGTCTGGTGATGTGAGGAAGAGTCTGGTGATGTGAGGAAGTGTCTGGTGATGTGAGGAAGAGTCTGCTGATGAGGGGAAGAGCCTGGTGATGAGGGAAAGACTCTGGTGATGTGAGGAAGTGCCTGGTGATGAAGGGAAGAGTCTGGTGATGTTTGGAAGTGCCTTTTGATGTGGGGAAGAGTCTGGTGATGTGAGGAAGAGCCTGGCGATGAGCAGAAGTGTCTGATGATGTGATGAAGAGTCTGGTGATGGGAGGAAGAGTCTGGTGATGTGAGGAAGTGTCTGGTGATGAGGGGAAGAGTCTGGTGATGTGAGGAAGAGTCTGGCGATGTGAGGAAGAGTCTGGTAATGTGAGGAAGAGCCTGGTAATGAGGGGAAGAGTCTGGTGATGTGAGGAAGGGTCTTTTCATGAGGGGAAGAGTGAGCTGAGGTGAGGAGGCATCTGGTGATGAGTGCAAGTGACTGGTGATGAGCGGAAGAGTCTGGTAATGTGAGGAAGAGTCTGATGATGAGGGGAAGTGTCTGGTGATGTGAGGAAGAGTCTGGTGATGAGGGGAAGTGTCTGGTGATGTGAGGAAGAGCCTGGTAATGAGGGGAAGAGTCTGGTGATGTGAGGAAGAGTCTGGTGATGAGAGGAAGAGTCTGCTGATGAGGCGAAGAGACTGGTAATGAGGGGAAGAGTCTGGTGATGTGAGGAAGAGTCTGGTGTTGTCAGGAAGAGTCTGGTGATGTGCAGAAGAGTCTGGCAATGAGAGGAAGAGTCTGGTGATGTGAGGAAGAGTCTGGTGATGTGAGGAAGAGTCTGGTGATGTGAGGAAGAGTCTGGTGATGTGAGGAAGAGTCTTGTGAAGAGGGGAAGAGTGTACTGAGGTGAGGAGGCATCTGGTGATGTGAGGAAGAGTCTGGTGATGAGGGGAAGAGTCTGGTGATGTGAGGAAGAGCCTGGTAATGAGAGGAAGAGTCTGGTGATGTGAGGAAGAGTCTGGTGATGAGAGGAAGAGTCTGGTGATGTGAGGAAGAATCTGGTGATGTGAGGAAGTGTCTGGTGATGTGAGGAAGAGTCTGCTGATGAGGGGAAGAGCCTGGTGATGTGAGGAAGAGTCTGGTGATGAGCGGAAGAGTCTGGTGAGATGAGGAAGATTCTGGTGATCTGCAGAAGAATCAGGCAATGAGAGGAAGAGTCTGGTGATGTGAGGAAGAGTCTGGTGAGGTGAGGAAGAGCCTGGTGATGTGAGGAAGAGCCTGGTGATGAGGGGAAGAGTCTGGTGATGTGAGGAAGTGTCTGGTGATGAGGGGAAGAGTCTGGTGATGTGAGGAAGAGTCTGCTGATGAGGGGAAGAGCCTGATGATGAGGGGAAGTGTCTGGTGATGTGAGGAAGAGTGTGGTGATGTGAGGAAGAGTGTGGTGATGTGAGGAAGAGTCTAGAAATGAGGGGAATAGCCTGGTGTTATTAGAAGAATTCTGGTGATGTGCTGAAGAGTCTGGTGATGTGAGGAAGAGTCTTGTGATGAGGGGAATTGTGTGCTGAGGTGAGGAGGCATCTGGTGATGAGTGCAAGTGTCTGGTGATGAGGGGAGGAGTCTGGTGATGTGATGAAGAGTCTGGTGATGAGGGGAAGAGTCTGGTGATGTGAGGAAGAGTCTGGTGATGAGAGGAAGAGTCTGGTGATGTGAGGAAGAGTCTGGTGATGTGAGGAAGTGTCTGGTGATGTGAGAAAGAGTCTGCTGATGAGGGGAAGAGCCTGGTGATGAGGGGAAGATTCTGGTGATGTGAGGAAGAGTCTGGTGATGTCAGGAAGAGTCTGGTGATGTCAGGAAGAGTGGGGTGATGTGAGGAAGAGTCTAGTGATGTGAGGAAGTGTCTGTTGATGAAGGGAAGGGTCTGGTGATGTGAGGAAGAGTCTGGTGATGTGTGGAAGAGTCTGGTGAGGTGAGGAAGAGTCTGGTGATGAGCAGAAGCGTCTGGCAATGAGAGGAAGAGTCTGGTGATGTGAGGAAGAGTCTGGTGAAGTGAGGAAGAGTCTGGTGATGAGGGGAACAGTCTGGCGATGAGCGGAAGTGTCTGGTGAGGTGAGGAAGAGTATGGTGATGAGGGGAAGAGTCTGGCGATGAGAGGAAGAGTGTGGTGATGTGAGGAAGAGTCTGGTGATGTGAGGAAGAGTCTGGTGATGAGGGGAATAGTCTGGAGATGTGAGGAAGAGTCTGGTGATGAGGGGAAGAGTCTTTTCATGAGGGGAAGAGTGAGCTGAGGTGAGGAGGCATCTGGTGATGAGTGCAAGTGTCTGGTGATGAGCGGAAGAGTCTGGCGATGTGAGGAGGAGTCTGGTAATGTGAGGAAGTGTCCGATGATGAGGGGAAGTGTCTGGTGATGTGAGGAAGAGTCTGGTGATGAGGGGAAGAGTCTGGTGATGTGAGGAAGAGTTTGGTGATGAGAGGAAGAGTCTGGTGATGTGAGGAATTTTCTGGTGATGTGAGGAAGTGTCTGGTGATGTGAGGAAGAGTCTGCTGATGAGGGGAAGGGCCTGGTGATGAGGGGAAGAGTCTGGTGATGTGAGGAAGAGTCTGGTGATGTCAGGAAGAGTCTGGTGATGTGCAGAAGAGCCTGGCAATGAGAGGAAGAGTCTGGTGATGTGAGGAAGAGTCTGGTGATGTGAGGAAGAGTCTGGTGATATGAGGAAGAGTTTAGAGATGAGGGGAATAGTCTGGTGTTGTGAGAAAGAGTCTGGTGATGTGCTGAAGAGTCTGGTGATGTGAGGAAGTGTCTGGTGATGAGGGGAAGTGTCTGGTGATGTGAGGAAGAGTCTGGTGATGAGGGGAAGAGTCTGGTGATGTGAGGAAGAGCCTGGTAATGAGGGGAAGAGTCTGGTGATGTGAAGAAGAGTCTGGTGATGTGAGGAAGAGTCTGCTGATGAGGGGAAGAGCCTGGTGATGTGAGGAAGAGTCTGGTGATGAGCGGAAGAGTCTGGTGAGGTGAGGAAGAGTCTGGTGATCTGCAGAAGAATCTGGCAATGAGAGGAAGAGTCTGGTGATGTGAGGAAGAGTCTGGTGATGTGAGGAAGAGGCTGGTGAGGTGAGGAAGAGCCTGGTGATGTGAGGAAGAGTCTGCCGATGAGGGGAACAGCCTGATGATGAGGGGAAGTGTCTGGTGATGTGAGGAAGAGTCTGGTGATGTGAGGAAGAGTGTGGTGATGTGAGGAAGAGTCTAGAGATGAGGGGAATAGCCTGGTGTTGTGAGAAAGACTCTGGTGATGTGCTGAAGAGTCTGGTGATGTGAGGAAGTGTCTGGTGATGTGAGGAAGAGTCTGCTGATGTGGGGAACAGCCTGGTGATGAGGGGAAGATTCTGGTGATGTGAGGAAGAGTCTGGTGATGTCAGGACGAGTCTGGTGATGTCAGGAAGAATGGGGTGATGTGAGGGAAGAGTCTAGTGATGTGAGGAAGAGTCTGTTGATGAAGGGAAGGGTCTGGTGATGTGAGGAAGTGTCTGGTGATGTGAGGAAGAGTCTGGTGATGTGAGGAAGAGTCTGGTGAAGTGAGGAAGAGTCTGGTGATGAGGGGAAGAGTCTGGCGATGAGCGGAAGTGTCTGGTGAGGTGAGGAAGAGGATGGTGATGAGGGGAAGAGTCTGGCGATGAGAGGAAGAGTCTGGTGATGTGAGGAAGAGTCTGGTAATGTGAGGAAGAGTCTGGTGATGAGGGGAAGAGTCTGGTGATGTGAGGAAGAGTCTGGTAATGTGAGGAAGAGTCTGGTGATGAGGGGAAGAGTCTGGTGATGTGAGGAAGAGTCTGGCGATGTGAGGCAGAATCTAGTGATGTGAGGAAGAGTCTGGTGATGAGGGGAATAGTCTGGAGATGTGAGGAAGAGTCTGGTGATGTGAGGAAGAATCTTTTCATGAGGGGAAGAGTGAGCTGAGGTGAGGATGCATCTGGTGATGAGTGCAAGTGCCTGGTGATGAGCGGAAGAGTCTGGCGATGTGAGGAGGAGTCTGGTGATGTGAGGAAGAGTCTGGTGACGAGGGGAAGAGTGTGGTGATGTGAGGAAGAGTCTGGTAATGTGAGGAAGAGTCTTTTGATGAGGGGAAGAGTCTGGTGATGTGAGGAAGAGTCTGGCGATGTGAGGAAGAGTCTGGTGATGTGAGGAAGAGTCTGGTGATGAGGGGAATAGTCTGGAGATGTGAGGAAGAGTCTGGCGATGTGAGGAAGAGTCTGGTGATGTGAGGAAGAGTCTGGTGATGAGGGGAATAGTCTGGAGATGTGAGGAAGAGTCTGGTGATGTGAGGAAGAGCCTGGTGATGTCAGGAAGAGTCTGGTGATGTCAGGAAGAGTGGGGTGATGTGAGGAAGAGTCTAGTGATGTGAGGAAGTGTCTGTTGATGAAGGGAAGGGTCTGGTGATGTGAGGAAGAGTCTGGTGATGTGTGGAAGAGTCTGGTGAGGTGAGGAAGAGTCTGGTGATGAGCAGAAGCGTCTGGCAATGAGAGGAAGAGTCTGGTGATGTGAGGAAGAGTCTGGTGAAGTGAGGAAGAGTCTGGTGATGAGGGGAACAGTCTGGCGATGAGCGGAAGTGTCTGGTGAGGTGAGGAAGAGTATGGTGATGAGGGGAAGAGTCTGGCGATGAGAGGAAGAGTGTGGTGATGTGAGGAAGAGTCTGGTGATGTGAGGAAGAGTCTGGTGATGAGGGGAATAGTCTGGAGATGTGAGGAAGAGTCTGGTGATGAGGGGAAGAGTCTTTTCATGAGGGGAAGAGTGAGCTGAGGTGAGGAGGCATCTGGTGATGAGTGCAAGTGTCTGGTGATGAGCGGAAGAGTCTGGCGATGTGAGGAGGAGTCTGGTAATGTGAGGAAGTGTCCGATGATGAGGGGAAGTGTCTGGTGATGTGAGGAAGAGTCTGGTGATGAGGGGAAGAGTCTGGTGATGTGAGGAAGAGTTTGGTGATGAGAGGAAGAGTCTGGTGATGTGAGGAATTTTCTGGTGATGTGAGGAAGTGTCTGGTGATGTGAGGAAGAGTCTGCTGATGAGGGGAAGGGCCTGGTGATGAGGGGAAGAGTCTGGTGATGTGAGGAAGAGTCTGGTGATGTCAGGAAGAGTCTGGTGATGTGCAGAAGAGCCTGGCAATGAGAGGAAGAGTCTGGTGATGTGAGGAAGAGTCTGGTGATGTGAGGAAGAGTCTGGTGATATGAGGAAGAGTTTAGAGATGAGGGGAATAGTCTGGTGTTGTGAGAAAGAGTCTGGTGATGTGCTGAAGAGTCTGGTGATGTGAGGAAGTGTCTGGTGATGAGGGGAAGTGTCTGGTGATGTGAGGAAGAGTCTGGTGATGAGGGGAAGAGTCTGGTGATGTGAGGAAGAGCCTGGTAATGAGGGGAAGAGTCTGGTGATGTGAAGAAGAGTCTGGTGATGTGAGGAAGAGTCTGCTGATGAGGGGAAGAGCCTGGTGATGTGAGGAAGAGTCTGGTGATGAGCGGAAGAGTCTGGTGAGGTGAGGAAGAGTCTGGTGATCTGCAGAAGAATCTGGCAATGAGAGGAAGAGTCTGGTGATGTGAGGAAGAGTCTGGTGATGTGAGGAAGAGGCTGGTGAGGTGAGGAAGAGCCTGGTGATGTGAGGAAGAGTCTGCCGATGAGGGGAACAGCCTGATGATGAGGGGAAGTGTCTGGTGATGTGAGGAAGAGTCTGGTGATGTGAGGAAGAGTGTGGTGATGTGAGGAAGAGTCTAGAGATGAGGGGAATAGCCTGGTGTTGTGAGAAAGATTCTGGTGATGTGCTGAAGAGTCTGGTGATGTGAGGAAGTGTCTGGTGATGTGAGGAAGAGTCTGCTGATGTGGGGAACAGCCTGGTGATGAGGGGAAGATTCTGGTGATGTGAGGAAGAGTCTGGTGATGTCAGGACGAGTCTGGTGATGTCAGGAAGAATGGGGTGATGTGAGGGAAGAGTCTAGTGATGTGAGGAAGAGTCTGTTGATGAAGGGAAGGGTCTGGTGATGTGAGGAAGTGTCTGGTGATGTGAGGAAGAGTCTGGTGATGTGAGGAAGAGTCTGGTGAAGTGAGGAAGAGTCTGGTGATGAGGGGAAGAGTCTGGCGATGAGCGGAAGTGTCTGGTGAGGTGAGGAAGAGGATGGTGATGAGGGGAAGAGTCTGGCGATGAGAGGAAGAGTCTGGTGATGTGAGGAAGAGTCTGGTAATGTGAGGAAGAGTCTGGTGATGAGGGGAAGAGTCTGGTGATGTGAGGAAGAGTCTGGTAATGTGAGGAAGAGTCTGGTGATGAGGGGAAGAGTCTGGTGATGTGAGGAAGAGTCTGGCGATGTGAGGCAGAATCTAGTGATGTGAGGAAGAGTCTGGTGATGAGGGGAATAGTCTGGAGATGTGAGGAAGAGTCTGGTGATGTGAGGAAGAATCTTTTCATGAGGGGAAGAGTGAGCTGAGGTGAGGATGCATCTGGTGATGAGTGCAAGTGCCTGGTGATGAGCGGAAGAGTCTGGCGATGTGAGGAGGAGTCTGGTGATGTGAGGAAGAGTCTGGTGACGAGGGGAAGAGTGTGGTGATGTGAGGAAGAGTCTGGTAATGTGAGGAAGAGTCTTTTGATGAGGGGAAGAGTCTGGTGATGTGAGGAAGAGTCTGGCGATGTGAGGAAGAGTCTGGTGATGTGAGGAAGAGTCTGGTGATGAGGGGAATAGTCTGGAGATGTGAGGAAGAGTCTGGCGATGTGAGGAAGAGTCTGGTGATGTGAGGAAGAGTCTGGTGATGAGGGGAATAGTCTGGAGATGTGAGGAAGAGTCTGGTGATGTGAGGAAGAGCCTGGTGATGTGCTGAAGATTCTGGTGATGTGAGGAAGAGTCTTTTCATGAGGGGAAGAGTGAGCTGAGGTGAGGAGGCATCTGTTGATGCGTGCAAGTGTCTGGTGATGAGCGGAAGTGTCTGGCGATGTGAGGAGGAGTCTGGTGATGTGAGGAAGTGTCTGATGATGTGAGGAAGAGTCTGGTGATGAGAGGAAGAGTCTGGTGATGTGAGGATTTTTCTGGTGATGTGAGGAAGTGTCTGGTGATGTGAGGAAGAGTCTGCTGATGAGGGGAAGAGTCTGGTGATGTGAGGAAGAGTCTGGTGATGTCAGGAAGAGTCTGGTGATGTGCTGAAGAGTCTGGTGACGAGAGGAAGTTTCTGGTGATGTGAGGAAGCGTCTGGTGATGTGAGGAAGAGTCTGGTGACGAGAGGAAGTTTCTGGTGATGTGAGGAAGAGGCTGCTGATGAGGGGAAGAGCCTGGTGATGTGAGGAAGAGTCTGGTGATGTGAGGAAGTGTCTGGTGATGTGAGGAAGAGTCTGCTGATGAGGGGAAGAGCCTGGTGATGCGAGGAAGAGTCTGGTGATGAGCGGAAGAGTCTGGTGAGGTGAGGAAGAGTCTGGTGATCTGCAGAAGAATCTGGCAATGAGAGGAAGAGTCTGGTGATGTGAGGAAGAGTCTGGTGATGTGAGGAAGAGTCTGGTGAGGTGAGGAAGAGCCTGGTGATGTGAGGAAGAGCTTGGTGATGAGGGGAAGAGTCTGGTGATGTGAGGAAGTGTCTGGTGATGAGGGGAAGAGTCTGGTGATGTGAGGAAGAGTCTGCTGATGAGGGGAAGAGCCTGATGATGAGGGGAAGTGTCTGGTGATGTGAGGAAGAGTCTGGTGATGTGAGGAAGAGTGTGGTGATGTGAGGAAGAGTCTAGAAATGAGGGGAATAGCCTGGTGTTGTGGGTAAAATTCTGGTGATGTGCTGAAGAGTCTGGTGATGTGAGGAAGAGTCTGGTGATGTGAGGAAGAGTCTGGTGATGTGAGGAAGTGTCTGTTGAAGAGGGGAAGTGTCTGGTGATGTGAGGAAGAGTCTGGTGATGAGGGGAAGAGTCTGGTGATGTGAGGAAGAGCCTGGTAATGAGGGGAAGAGTCTGGTGATGTGAGGAAGAGTCTGGTGATGAGAGGAAGAGTCTGGTGATGTGAGGAAGAGTCTGGTAATGAGGGGAAGAGTCTGGTGATGTGAGGAAGAGTCTAGAGATGAGGGGAATAGCCTGGTGTTGTGAGAAAGATTCTGGTGATGTGCTGAAGAGTCTGGTGATGTGAGGAAGAGTCTTGTGATGAGGGGAAGTGTGTGCTGAGGTGAGGAGGCATCTGGTGATGAGTGCAACTGTCTGGTGATGAGGGGAAGAGTCTGGTGATGTGAGGAAGAGTCTGGTGATGTGAGGAAGTGTCTGGTGATGAGGGGAAGTGTCTGGTGATGTGATGAAGAGTCTGGTGATGAGCGGAAGATTCTGGTGATGTGAGGAAGAGTCTGGTGATGAGAGGAAGAGTCTGGTGATGTGAGGAAAAGTCTGGTGATGTGAGGAAGTGTCTGGTGATGTGAGGAAGAGTCTGCTGATGAGGGGAAGAGCCTGGTGATGAGGGGAAGATTCTGGTGATGTGAGGAAGAGTCTGGTGATATCAGGAAGAGTCTGGTGATGTCAGTAAGAGTGGGGTGATGTGAGGAAGAGTCTAGTGATGTGAGGAAGAGTCTGTTGATGAAGGGAAGTGTCTGGTGATGTGAGGAAGAGTCTGGTGATGTGTGGAAGAGTCTGGTGAGGTGAGGAAGAGTCTGGTGATGTGCAGAAGCGTCTGGCAATGAGAGGAAGAGTCTGGTGATGTGAGGAAGAGTCTGGTGATGTGAGGAAGAGTCTGGTGAAGTGAGGAAGAGTCTGGTGATGAGGGGAAGAGTCTGGCGATGAGCAGAAGTGTCTGGTGAGTTGAGGAAGAGTATGGTGATGAGGGGAAGAGTCTGGCGATGAGAGGAAGAGTGTGGTGATGTGAGGAAGAGTCTGGTAATGTGAGGAAGAGTCTGGTGATGAGGGGAAGAGTCTGGTGATGTGAGGAAGAGTCTGGCGATGTGAGGAAGAGTCTGGTGATGTGAGGAAGAGTCTGGTGATGAGGGGAATAGTCTGGAGATGTGAGGAAGAGTCTGGTGATGTGAGGAAGAGCCTGGTGATGTGCTGATGATTCTGGTGATGTGAGGAAGAGTCTTTTCATGAGGGGAAGAGTGAGCTGAGGTGAAGAGGCATCTGGTGATGAGTGCAAGTGTCTGGTGATGAGCGGAAGGGTCTGGCGATGTGAGGAGGAGTCTGGTGATGTGAGGAAGTGTCTGATGATGAGGGGAAGCGTCTGGTGATGTGAGGAAGAGTCTGGTGATGAGGGGAAGAGTCTGGTGATGTGAGGAAGAGCCTGGTAATGAGGGGAAGAGTCTGGTGATGTGAGAAAGAGTCTGGTGATGAGAGGAAGAGTCTGGTGATGTGAGGATTTTTCTTGTGATGTGAGGAAGTGTCTGGTGATGTGAGGAAGAGTCTGCTGATGAGGGGAAGGGCCTGGTGATGAGGGGAAGAGTCTGGTGATGTGAGGAAGAGCCTGGTGATGTCAGGAAGAGTCTGGTGATGTGCAGAAGTGTCTGGCAATGAGAGGAAGAGTCTGGTGATGTGAGGAAGAGTCTGGTGATGTGAGGAAGAGTCTGGTGATGTGAGGAAGAGTTTAGAGATGAGGGAATAGTCAGGTGTTGTGAGAAAGAGTCTGGTGATGTGCTGAAGAGTCTGGTGATGTGAGGAATTGTCTGGTGATGAGGGGAAGTGTCTGGTGATGTGAGGAAGAGTCTGGTGACGAGAGGAAGAGTCTCGTGATGTGAGGAAGAGTCTGGTGATGTGAGGAAGTTTCTGGTGATGTGAGGAAGAGTCTGCTGATGAGGGGAAGAGCCTGGTGATGTGAGGAAGAGTCTGGTGATGAGCAGAAGAGTCTGGTGAGTTGAGGAAGAGCCTGGTGATGTGAGGAAGAGTCTGGTGATGAGGGGAAGAGTCTGGTGATGTGAGGAAGTGTCTGGTGATGAGGGGAAGAGTCTGGTGATGTGAGGAAGAGTCTGCTGATAAGGGGAAGAGCCTGATGATGAGGGGAAGTGTCTGGTGATGTGAGGAATAGTCTGGTGATGTGAGGAAGAGTGTGGTGATGTGAGGAAGAGTCTAGAGATGAGGGGAATAGCCTGGTGTTGTGAGAAAGATTCTGGTGATGTGCTGAACAGTCTGGTGATGTGAGGAAGAGTCTTGTGATGAGGGGAAGTGTGTGCTGAGGTGAGGAGGCATCTGGTGATGAGTGCAAGTGTCTGGTGATGAGGGGAAGAGTCTGTTGATGTGAGGAAGAGTCTGGTGATGTGAGGAAGTGTCTGGTGATGTGAGGAAGAGTCTGCTGATGAGGGGAAGAGCCTGGTGATGAGGGAAAGACTCTGGTGATGTGAGGAAGTGCCTGGTGATGAAGGGAAGTGTCTGGTGATGTGGGGAAGTGCCTGTGGATGAGGGAAAGAGTCTGGTGATGTGAGGAAGAGTCCAGTGATGCGAGGAGGTGTCTGGTGATGTGAGGAAGAATCTGGTGATGTTTGGAAGTGCCTTTTGATGTGGGGAAGAGTCTGGTGATGTGAGGAAGAGCCTGGCGATGAGCAGAAGTGTCTGATGATGTGATGAAGAGCCTGGTGATGGGAGGAAGAGTCTGGTGATGTGAGGAAGAGTCTGGTGATGAGGGGAAGAGTCTGGTGATGTGAGGAAGAGTCTGGCGATGTGAGGAAGAGTCTGGTAATGTGAGGAAGAGCCTGGTGATGTGCTGTAGAGTCTGGTGATGTGAGGAAGGGTCTTTTCATGAGGGGAAGAGTGAGCTGAGGTGAGGAGGCATCTGGTGATGAGTGCAAGTGATTGGTGATGAGCGGAAGAGTCTGGTAATGTGAGGAGAAGTCTAGTGATGTGAGGAAGTGTCTGATGATGAGGGGAAGTGTCTGGTGATGTGAGGAAGAGTCTGGTGATGAGGGGAAGTGTCTGGTGATGTGAGGAAGAGTCTGGTGATGAGAGGAAGAGTCTGGTGATGTGAGGAATTTTCTGGTGATGTGAGGAAGTGTCTGGTGATGTGAGGAAGAGTCTGCTGATGAGGCGAAGAGTCTGGCAATGAGAGGAAGAGTCTGGTGATGTGAGGAAGAGTCTGGTGATGTGAGGAAGAGTCTGGTGATGTGAGGAAGAGTCTGGTGATGTGAGGAAGAGTCTAGAGATGAGGCGAACAGTCTGGTGTTGTGAGAAAGAGTCTGGTGATGTGCTGAAGAGTCTGGTGATGTGAGGAAGAGTATTGTGCAGAGGGGAAGAGTGTACTGAGGTGAGGAGGCATCTGGTGATGTGAGGAAGAGTCTGGTAATGAGGGGAAGAGTCTGGTGATGTGAGGAAGAGCCTGGTAATGAGGGGAAGAGTCTGGTGATGTGAGGAAGAATCTGATGATGAGAGGAAGAGTCTGGTGATGTGAGGAAGAGTCTGGTGATGAGGGGAAGAGTCTGGTGATGTGAGGAAGAGCCTGGTAATGAGGGGAAGAGTCTGGTGATGTGAAGAAGAGTCTGGTGATGTGAGGAAGAGTCTGCTGATGAGGGGAAGAGCCTGGTGATGTGAGGAAGAGTCTGGTGATGAGCGGAAGAGTCTGGTGAGGTGAGGAAGAGTCTGGTGATCTGCAGAAGAATCTGGCAATGAGAGGAAGAGTCTGGTGATGTGAGGAAGAGTCTGGTGATGTGAGGAAGAGGCTGGTGAGGTGAGGAAGAGCCTGGTGATGTGAGGAAGAGTCTGGTGATGAGGGGAAGAGTCTGGTGATGTGAGGAAGTGTCAGGTGATGAGGGGAAGAGTCTGGTGATGTGAGGAAGAGTCTGCTGATGAGGGGAACAGCCTGATGATGAGGGGAAGTGTCTGGTGATGTGAGGAAGAGTCTGGTGATGTGAGGAAGAGTGTGGTGATGTGAGGAAGAGTCTAGAGATGAGGGGAATAGCCTGGTGTTGTGAGAAAGATTCTGGTGATGTGCTGAAGAGTCTGGTGATGTGAGGAAGTGTCTGGTGATGTGAGGAAGAGTCTGGTGATGTCAGGACGAGTCTGGTGATGTCAGGAAGAATGGGGTGATGTGAGGGAAGAGTCTAGTGATGTGAGGAAGAGTCTGTTGATGAAGGGAAGGGTCTGGTGATGTGAGGAAGAGTCTGGTGATGTGCGGAAGAGTCTGGTGAGGTGAGGAAGAGTCTGGTGATGTGCAGAAGCATCTGGCAATGAGACGAAGAGTCTGGTGATGTGAGGAAGAGTCTGGTGATGTGAGGAAGAGTCTAGTGAAGTGCGGAAGAGACTGGTGATGAGGGGAAGAGTCTGGCGATGAGAGGAAGAGTCTGGTGATGTGAGGAAGAGTCTGGTGATGTGAGGAAGAGTCTGGTGATGAGAGGAAGAGTCTGGTGATGTGAGGAAGAGCCTGGTGATGAGGGGAAGAGTCTGGTGATGTGAGGGAGAGTCTGGTGATGGGAGGAAAAGTCTGGTGATGTGAGGAAGAGTCTGGTGATGTGAGGAAGAGTCTGGTGATGTGAGGAAGAGTCTGGCGATGAGAGGAAGAGTCTGGTGATGTGAGGAAGAGTCTGGTGATGTGAGGAAGAGTCTGGCGATGAGAGGAAGAGTCTGGTGATGTGAGGAAGAGTCTGGTGATGTGAGGAAGAGTCTGGTGATGAGAGGAAGAGTCTGGTGATGTGAGGAAGAGTCTGGTGATGAGAGGAAGAGTCTGGTGATGTGAGGAAGAGTCTGGTGATGAGCGGAAGAGTCTGGTGAGGTGAGGAAGAGTCTGGTGAGGTGAGGAAGAGCCTGGTGATGTGAGGAAGAGCCTGGTGATGAGGGGAAGAGTCTGGTGATGTGAGGAAGTGTCTGGTGATGAGGGGAAGAGTCTGGTGATGTGAGGAAGTGTCTGGTGATGAGGGGAAGAGTCTGGTGATGTGAGGAAGAGTGTGGTGATGTGAGGAAGAGTCTGGTGATGAGAGGAAGAGTCTGGTGATGTGAGGGAGAGTCTGGTGATGTGAGGAAGAGTCTGGTGATGTGAGGAAGAGTCTGGTGATGAGGGGAATAGTCTGCCGATGAGAGGAAGAGTCTGGTGATGTGAGGAAGAGTTTGGTGCTTTGAGTAAGAGTCTGGTGATGAGGGGAATAGTCTGCCGATGAGAGGAAGAGTCTGGTGATGGGAGGAAAAGTCTGGTGATGAGGGGAAGAGCCTGGTGATGCGAGGAAGAGTCTGGTGATGAGAGGAAGAGTCTGGTGAGGTGAGGAAGAGTCTGGTGATCTGCAGAAGAATCTGGCAATGAGAGGAAGAGTCTGGTGATGAGGGGAAGAGTCTGGTGAGGTGAGGAAGAGTCTGGTGATCTGCAGAAGAATCTGGCAATGAGAGGAAGAGTCTGGTGATGTGAGGAAGAGTCTGGTGATGTGAGGAAGAGTCTGGTGAGGTGAGGAAGAGCCTGGTGATGTGAGGAAGAGCCTGGTGATGAGGGGAAGAGTCTGGTGATGTGAGGAAGTGTCTGGTGATGATGGGAAGAGTCTGGTGATGTGAGGAAGTGTCTGCTGATGAGGGGAAGAGCCTGATGATGAGGGGAAGTGTCTGGTGATGTGAGGAAGAGTCTGGTGATGTGAGGAAGAGTGTGGTGATGTGAGGAAGAGTCTAGAAATGAGGGGAATAGCCTGGTGTTGTGAGAAAAATTCTGGTGATGTGCTGAAGAGTCTGGTGATGTGAGGAAGAGTCTGGGATGTGAGGAAGAGTCTGGTGATGTGAGGAAGTGTCTGTTGAAGAGGGGAAGTGTCTGGTGATGTGAGGAACAGTCTGGTGATGAGGGGAAGAGTCTGGTGATGTGAGGAAGAGCCTGGTAATGAGGGGAAGAGTCTGGTGATGTGAGGAAGTGTCTGGTGATGAGGGGAAGAGACTGGTGATGTGAGGAAGAGTCTGCTGATGAGGGGAAGAGCCTGATGATGAGGGGAAGTGTCTGCTGATGTGAGGAAGAGTCTGGCGATGTGAGGAAGAGTGTGGTGATGTGAGGAAGAGTCTAGAGATGAGGGGAATAGCCTGGTGTTGTGAGAAAGATTCTGGTGATGTGCTGAAGAGTCTGGTGATGTGAGGAAGAGTCTTGTGATGAGGGGAAGTGTGTGCTGAGGTGAGGAGGCATCTGGTGATGAGTGCAACTGTCTGGTGATGAGGGGAAGAGTCTGGTGATGTGAGGAAGAGTCTGGTGATGTGAGGAAGTGTCTGGTGATGAGGGGAAGTGTCTGGTGATGTGATGAAGAGTCTGGTGATGAGGGGAAGATTCTGGTGATGTGAGGAAGAGTCTGGTGATGAGAGGAAGAGTCTGGTGATGTGAGGAAGAGTCTGGTGATGTGAGGAAGTGTCTGGTGATGTGAGGAAGAGTCTGCTGATGAGGGGAAGAGCCTGGTGATGAGGGGAAGATTCTGGTGATGTGAGGAAGAGTCTGGTGATATCAGGAAGAGTCTGGTGATGTCAGTAAGAGTGGGGTGATGTGAGGAAGAGTCTAGTGATGTGAGGAAGAGTCTGTTGATGAAGGGAAGTGTCTGGTGATGTGAGGAAGAGTCTGGTGATGTGTGGAAGAGTCTGGTGAGGTGAGGAAGAGTCTGGTGATGTGCAGAAGCGTCTGGCAATGAGAGGAAGAGTCGGGTGATGTGAGGAAGAGTCTGGTGATGTGAGGAAGAGTCTGGTGAAGTGAGGAAGAGTCTGGTGATGAGGGGAAGAGTCTGGCGATGAGCAGAAGTGTCTGGTGAGGTGAGGAAGAGTATGGTGATGAGGGGAAGAGTCTGGCGATGAGAGGAAGAGTGTGGTGATGTGAGGAAGAGTCTGGTAATGTGAGGAAGAGTCTGGTGATGAGGGGAAGAGCCTGGTGATGTGAGGAAGAGTCTGGCGATGTGAGGAAGAGCCTGGTGATGTGAGGAAGAGTCTGGTGATGAGGGGAATAGTCTGGAGATGTGAGGAAGAGTCTGGTGATGTGAGGAAGAGCCTGGTGATGTGCTGAAGATTCTGGTGATGTGAGGAAGAGTCTTTTCATGAGGGGAAGAGTGAGCTGAGGTGAAGAGGCATCTGGTGATGAGTGCAAGTGTCTGGTGATGAGCGGAAGGGTCTGGCGATGTGAGGAGGAGTCTGGTGATGTGAGGAAGTGTCTGATGATGAGGGGAAGCGTCTGGTGATGTGAGGAAGAGTCTGGTGATGAGGGGAAGAGTCTGGTGATGTGAGGAAGAGCCTGGTAATGAGGGGAAGAGTCTGGTGATGTGAGGAAGAGTCTGGTGATGAGAGGAAGAGTCTGGTGATGTGAGGATTTTTCTGGTGATGTGAGGAAGTGTCTGGTGATGTGAGGAAGAGTCTGCTGATGAGGGGAAGGGCCTGGTGATGAGGGGAAGAGTCTGGTGATGTGAGGAAGAGCCTGGTGATGTCAGGAAGAGTCTGGTGATGTGCAGAAGTGTCTGGCAATGAGAGGAAGAGTCTGGTGATGTGAGGAAGCGTCTGGTGATGTGAGGAAGAGTCTGGTGATGTGAGGAAGAGTTTAGAGATGAGGGGAATAGTCAGGTGTTGTGAGAAAGAGTCTGGTGATGTGCTGAAGTGTCTGGTGATGTGAGGAAGTGTCTGGTGATGAGGGGAAGTGTCTGGTGATGTGAGGAAGAGTCTGGTGATGAGAGGAAGAGTCTCGTGATGTGAGGAAGAGTCTGCTGATGAGGGGAAGAGCCTGGTGATGTGAGGAAGTGTCTGGTGATGAGGGGAAGAGTCTGGTGAGGTGAGGAAGAGTCTGGTGATCTGCAGAAGAATCCGGCAATGAGAGGAAGAGTCTGGTGATGTGAGGAAGAGACTGGTGATGTGTGGAAGAGTCTGGTGAGTTGAGGAAGAGCCTGGTGATGTGAGGAAGAGTCTGGTGATGAGGGGAAGAGTCTGGTGATGTGAGGAAGTGTCTGGTGATGAGGGGAAGAGTCTGGTGATGTGAGGAAGAGTCTGCTGATAAGGGGAAGAGCCTGATGATGAGGGGAAGTGTCTGGTGATGTGAGGAATAGTCTGGTGATGTGAGGAAGAGTGTGGTGATGTGAGGAAGAGTCTAGAGATGAGGGGAATAGCCTGGTGTTGTGAGAAAGATTCTGGCGATGTGCTGAACAGTCTGGTGATGTGAGGAAGAGTCTTGTGATGAGGGGAAGTGTGTGCTGAGGTGAGGAGGCATCTGGTGATGAGTGCAAGTGTCTGGTGATGAGGGGAAGAGTCTGTTGATGTGAGGAAGAGTCTGGTGATGTGAGGAAGTGTCTGGTGATGTGAGGAAGAGTCTGCTGATGAGGGGAAGAGCCTGGTGATGAGGGAAAGACTCTGGTGATGTGAGGAAGTGCCTGGTGATGAAGGGAAGTGTCTGGTGATGTGGGGAAGTGCCTGTGGATGAGGGAAAGAGTCTGGTGATGTGAGGAAGAGTCCAGTGATGCGAGGAAGTGTCTGGTGATGTGAGGAAGAATCTGGTGATGTTTGGAAGTGCCTTTTGATGTGGGGAAGAGTCTGGTGATGTGAGGAAGAGCCTGGCGATGAGCAGAAGTGTCTGATGATGTGATGAAGAGTCTGGTGATGGGAGGAAGAGTCTGGTGATGTGAGGAAGAGTCTGGTGATGAGGGGAAGAGTCTGGTGATGTGAGGAAGAGTCTGGCGATGTGAGGAAGAGTCTGGTAATGTGAGGAAGAGCCTGGTGATGTGCTGAAGAGTCTGGTGATGTGAGGAAGGGTCTTTTCATGAGGGGAAGAGTGAGCTGAGGTGAGGAGGCATCTGGTGATGAGTGCAAGTGATTGGTGATGAGCGGAAGAGTCTGGTAATGTGAGGAGAAGTCTAGTGATGTGAGGAAGTGTCTGATGATGAGGGGAAGTGTCTGGTGATGTGAGGAAGAGTCTGGTGATGAGGGGAAGTGTCTGGTGATGTGAGGAAGAGCCTGGTAATGAGGGGAAGAGTCTGGTGATGTGAGGAAGAGTCTGGTGATGAGAGGAAGAGTCTGGTGATGTGAGGAAGAGTCTGCTGATGAGGCGAAGAGTCTGGCAATGAGAGGAAGAGTCTGGTGATGTGAGGAAGAGTCTGGTGATGAGAGGAAGAGTCTGGTGATGTGAGGAAGAGTCTGCTGATGAGGCGAAGAGTCTGGCAATGAGAGGAAGAGTCTGGCAATGAGAGGAAGAGTCTGGTGATGTGAGGAAGAGTCTGCTGATGAGGCGAAGAGTCTGGCAATGAGAGGAAGAGTCTGGTGATGTGAGGAAGAGTCTGGTGATGTGAGGAAGAGTCTGGTGATGTGAGGAAGAGTCTAGAGATGAGGGGAACAGTCTGGTGTTGTGAGAAAGAGTCTGGTGATGTGCTGAAGAGTCTGGTGATGTGAGGAAGAGTATTGTGAAGAGGGGAAGAGTGTACTGAGGTGAGGAGGCATCTGGTGATGTGAGGAAGAGTCTGGTGATGAGGGGAAGAGTCTGGTGATGTGAGGAAGAGCCTGGTAATGAGGGGAAGAGTCTGGTGATGTGAGGAAGAGTCTGGTGATGAGAGGAAGAGTCTGGTGATGTGAGGAAGAGTCTGGTGATGAGGGGAAGAGTCTGGTGATGTGAGGAAGAGCCTGGTAATGAGGGGAAGAGTCTGGTGATGTGAAGAAGAGTCTGGTGATGTGAGGAAGAGTCTGCTGATGAGGGGAAGAGCCTGGTGATGTGAGGAAGAGTCTGGTGATGAGCGGAAGAGTCTGGTGAGGTGAGGAAGAGTCTGGTGATCTGCAGAAGAATCTGGCAATGAGAGGAAGAGTCTGGTGATGTGAGGAAGAGTCTGGTGATGTGAGGAAGAGGATGGTGAGGTGAGGAAGAGCCTGGTGATGTGAGGAAGAGTCTGGTGATGAGGGGAAGAGTCTGGTGATGTGAGGAAGTGTCTGGTGATGAGGGGAAGAGTCTGGTGATGTGAGGAAGAGTCTGCTGATGAGGGGAACAGCCTGATGATGAGGGGAAGTGTCTGGTGATGTGAGGAAGAGTCTGGTGATGTGAGGAAGAGTGTGGTGATGTGAGGAAGAGTCTAGAGATGAGGGGAATAGCCTGGTGTTGTGAGAAAGATTCTGGTGATGTGCTGAAGAGTCTGGTGATGTGAGGAAGTGTCTGGTGATGTGAGGAAGAGTCTGCTGATGAGGGGAAGAGCCTGGTGATGAGGGGAAGATTCTGGTGATGTGAGGAAGAGTCTGGTGATGTCAGGACGAGTCTGGTGATGTCAGGAAGAATGGGGTGATGTGAGGGAAGAGTCTGGTGATGTGAGGAAGAGTCTGTTGATGAAGGGAAGGGTCCGGTGATGTGAGGAAGAGTCTGGCGATGTGCGGAAGAGTCTGGTGAGGTGAGGAAGAGTCTGGTGATGTGAGGAAGAGTCTAGTGAAGTGCGGAAGAGACTGGTGATGAGGGGAAGAGTCTGGCGATGAGCGGAAGTGTCTGGTGAGGTGAGGAAGAGTATGGTGATGAGGGGAAGAGTCTGGCAATGAGAGGAAGAGTCTGGTGATGTGAGGAAGAGTCTGGTGATGTGAGGAAGAGTCTGGTGATGAGAGGAAGAGTCTGGTGATGTGAGGGAGAGTCTGGTGATGTGAGGAAGAGTCTGGTGATGTGAGGAAGTGTCTGGTGATGTGAGGAAGAGTCTGGTGATGTGAGGAAGAGTCTGGTGATGAGAGGAAGAGTCTGGTGATGTGAGGAAGTGTCTGGTGATGTGAGGAAGAGTCTGGTGATGAGGGGAATAGTCTGCCGATGAGAGGAAAAGTCTGGTGATGTGAGGAAGAGTCTGGTGATGAGGGGAAGAGTCTGGTGATGGGAGGAAAAGTCTGGTGATGAGGGGAAGAGCCTGGTGATGCGAGGAAGAGTCTGGTGATGAGCGGAAGAGTCTGGTGAGGTGAGGAAGAGTCTGGTGATCTGCAGAAGAATCTGGCAATGAGAGGAAGAGTCTGGTGATGTGAGGAAGAATCTGGTGATGTGAGGAAGAGTCTGGTGAGGTGAGGAAGAGCCTGGTGATGTGAGGAAGAGCCTGGTGATGAGGGGAAGAGTCTGGTGATGTTAGGAAGTGTCTGGTGATGAGGGGAAGAGTCTGGTGATGTGAGGAAGAGTCTGCTGATGAGGGGAAGAGCCTGATGATGAGGGGAAGTGTCTGGTGATGTGAGGAAGAGTCTGGTGATGTGAGGAAGAGTGTGGTGATGTGAGGAAGAGTCTAGAAATGAGGGGAATAGCCTGGTGTTGTGAGAAAAATTCTGGTGATGTGCTGAAGAGTCTGGTGATGTGAGGAAGAGTCTGGTGATGTGAGGAAGAGTCTGGTGATGTGAGGAAGTGTCTGTTGAAGAGGGGAAGTGTCTGGTGATGTGAGGAAGAGTCTGGTGATGAGGGGAAGAGTCTGGTGATGTGAGGAAGAGCCTGGTAATGAGGGGAAGAGTCTGGTGATGTGAGGAAGAGTCTGGTGATGAGAGGAAGAGTCTGGTGATGTGAGGAAGAGTCTGATGATGTGAGGAAGTGTCTGGTGATGTGAGGAAGAGTCTGCTGATGAGGGGAAGAGCCTGGTGATGTGAGGAAGAGTCTGGTGATGAGGGGAAGAGTCTGGTGATGTGAGGAAGTGTCTGGTGATGAGGGGAAGAGTCTGGTGATGTGAGGAAGAGTCTGCTGATGAGGGGAACAGCCTGATGATGAGGGGAAGTGTCTGGTGATGTGAGGAAGAGTCTGGTGATGTGAGGAAGAGTGTGGTGATGTGAGGAAGAGTCTAGAGATGAGGGGAATAGCCTGGTGTTGTGAGAAAGATTCTGGTGATGTGCTGAAGAGTCTGGTGATGTGAGGAAGTGTCTGGTGATGTGAGGAAGGGTCTGCTGATGAGGGGAAGAGCCTGGTGATGAGGGGAAGATTCTGGTGATGTGAGGAAGAGTCTGGTGATGTCAGGACGAGTCTGGTGATGTCAGGAAGAATGGGGTGATGTGAGGGAAGAGTCTGGTGATGTGAGGAAGAGTCTGTTGATGAAGGGAAGGGTCTGGTGATGTGAGGAAGAGTCTGGCGATGTGCGGAAGAGTCTGGTGAGGTGAGGAAGAGTCTGGTGATGTGCAGAAGCGTCTGGCAATGAGACAAAGAGTCTGGTGATGTGAGGAAGAGTCTGGTGATGTGAGGAAGAGTCTAGTGAAGTGCGGAAGAGACTGGTGATGAGGGGAAGAGTCTGGCGATGAGCGGAAGTGTCTGGTGAGGTGAGGAAGAGTATGGTGATGAGGGGAAGTGTCTGGCAATGAGAGGAAGAGTCTGGTGATGTGAGGAAGAGTCTGGTGATGTGAGGAAGAGTCTGGTGATGAGAGGAAGAGTCTGGTGATGTGAGGGAGAGTCTGGTGATGTGAGGAAGAGTCTGGTGATGTGAGGAGGAGTCTGGTGATGAGGGGAACAGTCTGCCGATGAGAGGAAGAGTCTGGTGATGTGAGGAAGAGTCTGGTGATGAGGGGAAGAGTCTGGTGATGTGAGGAAGTGTCTGGTGATGAGGGGAAGAGTCTGGTGATGAGGGGAAGAGCCTGGTGATGTGAGGAAGAGTCTGGTGATGTGAGGAAGTGTCTGGTGATGAGGGGAAGTGTCTGGTGATGTGAGGAAGAGTCTGGTGATGTGAGGAAGAGTGTGGTGATGTGAGGAAGAGTCTAGAGATGAGGGGAATAGCCTGGTGTTGTGAGAAAGATTCTGGTGATGTGCTGAAGAGTCTGGTGATGTGAGGAAGTGTCTGGTGATGTGAGGAAGGGTCTGCTGATGAGGGGAAGAGCCTGGTGATGAGGGGAAGATTCTGGTGATGTGAGGAAGAGTCTGGTGATGTCAGGACGAGTCTGGTGATGTCAGGAAGAATGGGGTGATGTGAGGGAAGAGTCTGGTGATGTGAGGAAGAGTCTGTTGATGAAGGGAAGGGTCTGGTGATGTGAGGAAGAGTCTGGCGATGTGCGGAAGAGTCTGGTGAGGTGAGGAAGAGTCTGGTGATGTGCAGAAGCGTCTGGCAATGAGACGAAGAGTCTGGTGATGTGAGGAAGAGTCTGGTGATGTGAGGAAGAGTCTAGTGAAGTGCGGAAGAGACTGGTGATGAGGGGAAGAGTCTGGCGATGAGCGGAAGTGTCTGGTGAGGTGAGGAAGAGTATGGTGATGAGGGGAAGTGTCTGGCAATGAGAGGAAGAGTCTGGTGATGTGAGGAAGAGTCTGGTGATGTGAGGAAGAGTCTGGTGATGAGAGGAAGAGTCTGGTGATGTGAGGGAGAGTCTGGTGATGTGAGGAAGAGTCTGGTGATGTGAGGAGGAGTCTGGTGATGAGAGGAAGAGTCTGGTGATGGGAGGAAAAGTCTGGTGATGAGGGGAAG
This sequence comes from Somniosus microcephalus, assembly GCF_052327205.1. Classification (NCBI taxonomy): domain Eukaryota; kingdom Metazoa; phylum Chordata; class Chondrichthyes; order Squaliformes; family Somniosidae; genus Somniosus; species Somniosus microcephalus. The sequence goes on from NC_141009.1 coordinate 55,216,435, forward strand.
AGCCTGGTGATGTGAGGAAGAGTCTGGTGATGAGGGGAAGAGCCTGGTGATGCGAGGAAGAGTCTGGTGATGAGCGGAAGAGTCTGGTGAGGTGAGGAAGAGTCTGGTGATCTGCAGAAGAATCTGGCAATGAGAGGAAGAGTCTGGTGATGTGAGGAAGAGTCTGGTGATGTGAGGAAGAGTCTGGTGAGGTGAGGAAGAGCCTGGTGATGTGAGGAAGAGTCTGCTGATGAGGGGAAGAGCCTGATGATGAGGGGAAGTGTCTGGTGATGTGAGGAAGAGTCTGGTGATGTGAGGAAGAGTGTGGTGATGTGAGGAAGAGTCTAGAAATGAGGGGAATAGCCTGGTGTTGTGAGAAAAATTCTGGTGATGTGCTGAAGAGTCTGGTGATGTGAGGAAGAGCCTGGTGATGTGAGGAAGAGTCTGGTGATGAGGGGAAGAGTCTGGTGATGTGAGGAAGTGTCTGGTGATGAGGGGAAGAGTCTGGTGATGTGAGGAAGAGTCTGCTGATGAGGGGAAGAGCCTGATGATGAGGGGAAGTGTCTGGTGATGTGAGGAAGAGTCTGGTGATGTGAGGAAGAGTGTGGTGATGTGAGGAAGAGTCTAGAAATGAGGGGAATAGCCTGGTGTTGTGAGAAAAATTCTGGTGATGTGCTGAAGAGTCTGGTGATGTGAGGAAGAGTCTGGTGATGTGAGGAAGAGTCTGTTGATGTGAGGAAGTGTCTGTTGAAGAGGGGAAGTGTCTGGTGATGTGAGGAAGAGTCTGGTGATGAGGGGAAGAGTCTGGTGATGTGAGGAAGAGCCTGGTAATGAGGGGAAGAGTCTGGTGATGTGAGGAAGAGTCTGGTGATGAGAGGAAGAGTCTGGTGATGTGAGGAAGAGTCTGATGATGTGAGGAAGTGTCTGGTGATGTGAGGAAGAGTCTGCTGATGAGGGGAAGAGCCTGGTGATGTGAGGAAGAGTCTGGTGATGAGCGGAAGAGTCTGGTGAGGTGAGGAAGAGTCTGGTGATCTGCAGAAGAATCTGGCAATGAGAGGAAGAGTCTGGTGATGTGAGGAAGAGTCTGGTAATGTGAGGAAGAGTCTGGTGAGGTGAGGAGGAGCCTGGTGATGTGAGGAAGAGTCTGGTGATGAGGGGAAGAGTCTGGTGATGTGAGGAAGTGTCTGGTGATGAGGGGAAGAGTCTGGTGATGTGAGGAAGAGTCTGCTGATGAGGGGAAGAGCCTGATGATGAGGGGAAGTGTCTGCTGATGTGAGGAAGAGTCTGGCGATGTGAGGAAGAGTGTGGTGATGTGAGGAAGAGTCTAGAGATGAGGGGAATAGCCTGGTGTTGTGAGAAAGATTCTGGTGATGTGCTGAAGAGTCTGGTGATGTGAGGAAGAGTCTTGTGATGAGGGGAAGTGTGTGCTGAGGTGAGGAGGCATCTGGTGATGAGTGCAACTGTCTGGTGATGAGGGGAAGAGTCTGGTGATGTGAGGAAGAGTCTGGTGATGTGAGGAAGTGTCTGGTGATGAGGGGAAGTGTCTGGTGATGTGATGAAGAGTCTGGTGATGAGGGGAAGATTCTGGTGATGTGAGGAAGAGTCTGGTGATGAGAGGAAGAGTCTGGTGATGTGAGGAAGAGTCTGGTGATGTGAGGAAGTGTCTGGTGATGTGAGGAAGAGTCTGCTGATGAGGGGAAGAGCCTGGTGATGAGGGGAACATTCTGGTGATGTGAGGAAGAGTCTGGTGATATCAGGAAGAGTCTGGTGATGTCAGTAAGAGTGGGTTGATGTGAGGAAGAGTCTAGTGATGTGAGGAAGAGTCTGTTGATGAAGGGAAGTGTCTGGTGATGTGAGGAAGAGTCTGGTGATGTGTGGAAGAGTCTGGTGAGGTGAGGAAGAGTCTGGTGATGTGCAGAAGCGTCTGGCAATGAGAGGAAGAGTCTGGTGATGTGAGGAAGAGTCTGGTGATGTGAGGAAGAGTCTGGTGAAGTGAGGAAGAGTCTGGTGATGAGGGGAAGAGTCTGGCGATGAGCAGAAGTGTCTGGTGAGGTGAGGAAGAGTATGGTGATGAGGGGAAGAGTCTGGCGATGAGAGGAAGAGTGTGGTGATGTGAGGAAGAGTCTGGTAATGTGAGGAAGAGTCTGGTGATGAGGGGAAGAGTCTGGTGATGTGAGGAAGAGTCTGGCGATGTGAGGAAGAGTCTGGTGATGTGAGGAAGAGTCTGGTGATGAGGGGAATAGTCTGGAGATGTGAGGAAGAATCTGGTGATGTGAGGAAGAGCCTGGTGATGTGCTGCAGATTCTGGTGATGTGAGGAAGAGTCTTTTCATGAGGGGAAGAGTGAGCTGAGGTGAAGAGGCATCTGGTGATGAGTGCAAGTGTCTGGTGATGAGCGGAAGGGTCTGGCGATGTGAGGAGGAGTCTGGTGATGTGAGGAAGTGTCTGATGATGAGGGGAAGCGTCTGGTGATGTGAGGAAGAGTCTGGTGATGAGGGGAAGAGTCTGGTGATGTGAGGAAGAGCCTGGTAATGAGGGGAAGAGTCTGGTGATGTGAGGAAGAGTCTGGTGATGAGAGGAAGAGTCTGGTGATGTGAGGATTTTTCTGGTGATGTGAGGAAGAGTCTGGTGATGAGGGGAAGAGTCTGGTGATGTGAGGAAGAGTCTGGTGATGAGGGGAAGAGTCTGGTGATGTGAGGAAGGGCCTGGTGATGAGGGGAAGAGTCTGGTGATGTGAGGAAGAGCCTGGTGATGTCAGGAAGAGTCTGGTGATGTGCAGTAGTGTCTGGCAATGAGAGGAAGAGTCTGGTGATGTGAGGAAGAGTCTGGTGATGTGAGGAAGAGTCTGGTGATGTGAGGAAGAGTTTAGAGATGAGGGGAATAGTCAGGTGTTGTGAGAAAGAGTCTGGTGATGTGCTGAAGAGTCTGGTGATGTGAGGAAGTGTCTGGTGATGAGGGGAAGTGTCTGGTGATGTGAGGAAGAGTCTGGTGACGAGAGGAAGAGTCTCGTGATGTGAGGAAGAGTCTGGTGATGTGAGGAAGTTTCTGGTGATGTGAGGAAGAGTCTGCTGATGAGGGGAAGAGTCTGGTGATGTGAGGAAGAGTCTGGTGATGAGCGGAAGAGTCTGGTGAGGTGAGGAAGAGTCTGGTGATCTGCAGAAGAATCCGGCAATGAGAGGAAGAGTCTGGTGATGTGAGGAAGAGTCTGGTGATGTGAGGAAGAGTCTGGTGAGTTGAGGAAGAGCCTGGTGATGTGAGGAAGAGTCTGGTGATGAGGGGAAGAGTCTGGTGATGTGAGGAAGTGTCTGGTGATGAGGGGAAGAGTCTGGTGATGTGAGGAAGAGTCTGCTGATAAGGGGAAGAGCCTGATGATGAGGGGAAGTGTCTGGTGATGTGAGGAATAGTCTGGTGATGTGAGGAAGAGTGTGGTGATGTGAGGAAGAGTCTAGAGATGAGGGGAATAGCCTGGTGTTGTGAGAAAGATTCTGGTGATGTGCTGAACAGTCTGGTGATGTGAGGAAGAGTCTTGTGATGAGGGGAAGTGTGTGCTGAGGTGAGGAGGCATCTGGTGATGAGTGCAAGTGTCTGGTGATGAGGGGAAGAGTCTGTTGATGTGAGGAAGAGTCTGGTGATGTGAGGAAGTGTCTGGTGATGTGAGGAAGAGTCTGCTGATGAGGGGAAGAGCCTGGTGATGAGGGAAAGACTCTGGTGATGTGAGGAAGTGCCTGGTGATGAAGGGAAGTGTCTGGTGATGTGGGGAAGTGCCTGTGGATGAGGGAAAGAGTCTGGTGATGTGAGGAAGAGTCCAGTGATGCGAGGAAGTGTCTGGTGATGTGAGGAAGAATCTGGTGATGTTTGGAAGTGCCTTTTGATGTGGGGAAGAGTCTGGTGATGTGAGGAAGAGCCTGGCGATGAGCAGAAGTGTCTGATGATGTGATGAAGAGTCTGGTGATGTGAGGAAGAGTCTGGTGATGAGGGGAAGAGTCTGGTGATGTGAGGAAGAGTCTGGCGATGTGAGGAAGAGTCTGGTAATGTGAGGAAGAGCCTGGTGATGTGCTGAAGAGTCTGGTGATGTGAGGAAGGGTCTTTTCATGAGGGGAAGAGTGAGCTGAGGTGAGGAGGCATCTGGTGATGAGTGCAAGTGATTGGTGATGAGCGGAAGAGTCTGGTAATGTGAGGAGAAGTCTAGTGATGTGAGGAAGTATCTGATGATGAGGGGAAGTGTCTGGTGATGTGAGGAAGAGTCTGGTGATGAGGGGAAGTGTCTGGTGATGTGAGGAAGAGCCTGGTAATGAGGGGAAGAGTCTGGTGATGTGAGGAAGAGTCTGGTGATGAGAGGAAGAGTCTGGTGATGTGAGGATTTTTCTGGTGATGTGAGGAAGTGTCTGGTGATGTGAGGAAGAGTCTGCTGATGAGGCGAAGAGTCTGGCAAAGAGAGGAAGAGTCTGGTGATGTGAGGAAGAGTCTGGTGATGTGAGGAAGAGTCTGGTGATGTGAGGAAGAGTCTGGTGATGTGAGGAAGAGTCTAGAGATGAGGGGAAGAGTCTGGTGTTGTGAGAAAGAGTCTGGTGATGTGCTGAAGAGTCTGGTGATGTGAGGAAGAGTATTGTGAAGAGGGGAAGAGTGTACTGAGGTGAGGAGGCATCTGGTGATGTGAGGAAGAGTCTGGTGATGAGGGGAAGAGTCTGGTGATGTGAGGAAGAGCCTGGTAATGAGGGGAAGAGTCTGGTGATGTGAGGAAGAGTCTGGTGATGAGAGGAAGAGTCTGGTGATGTGAGGAAGAGTCTGGTGATGAGGGGAAGAGTCTGGTGATGTGAGGAAGAGCCTGGTAATGAGGGGAAGAGTCTGGTAATGTGAAGAAGAGTCTGGTGATGTGAGGAAGAGTCTGCTGATGAGGGGAAGAGCCTGGTGATGTGAGGATGAGTCTGGTGATGAGCGGAAGAGTCTGGTGAGGTGAGGAAAAGTCTGGTGATCTGCAGAAGAATCTGGCAATGAGAGGAAGAGTCTGGTGATGTGAGGAAGAGTCTGCTGATGTGAGGAAGAGGCTGGTGAGGTGAGGAAGAGCCTGGTGATGTGAGGAAGAGTCTGGTGATGAGCGGAAGAGTCTGGTGATGTGAGGAAGTGTCTGGTGATGAGGGGAAGAGTCTGGTGATGTGAGGAAGAGTCTGCTGATGAGGGGAACAGCCTGATGATGAGGGGAAGTGTCTGGTGATGTGAGGAAGAGTCTGGTGATGTGAGGAAGAGTGTGGTGATGTGAGGAAGAGTCTAGAGATGAGGGGAATAGCCTGGTGTTGTGAGAAAGATTCTGGTGATGTGCTGAAGAGTCTGGTGATGTGAGGAAGTGTCTGGTGATGTGCGGAAGAGTCTGGTGAGGTGAGGAAGAGTCTGGTGATGTGCAGAAGCGTCTGGCAATGAGACGAAGAGTCTGGTGATGTGAGGAAGAGTCTGGTGATGTGAGGAAGAGTCTAGTGAAGTGCGGAAGAGACTGGTGATGAGGGGAAGAGTCTGGCGATGAGCGGAAGTGTCTGGTGAGGTGAGGAAGAGTATGGTGATGAGGGGAAGAGTCTGGCGATGAGAGGAAGAGTCTGGTGATGTGAGGAAGAGTCTGGTGATGTGAGGCAGAGTCTGGTGATGAGAGGAAGAGTCTGGTGATGTGAGGGAGAGTCTGGTGATGTGAGGAAGAGTCTGGTGCTGTGAGGAAGAGTCTGGTGATGAGGGGAATAGTCTGCCGATGAGAGGAAGAGTCTGGTGATGTGAGGAAGAGTCTGGTGCTGTGAGGAAGAGTCTGGTGATGAGGGGAATAGTCTGCCGATGAGAGGAAGAGTCTGGTGATGTGAGGAAGAGTCTGGTGATGAGAGGAAGAGTCTGGTGATGGGAGGAAAAGTCTGGTGATGAGGGGAAGAGTCTGGTGATGTGAGGAAGAGTCTGGTGATGAGAGGAAGAGTCTGGTGATGGGAGGAAAAGTCTGGTGATGAGGGGAAGAGTCTGGTGATGTGAGGAAGAGTCTGGTGATGAGAGGAAGAGTCTGGTGATGAGAGGAAGAGTCTGGTGATGTGAGGAAAAGTCTGCTGATGAGGGGAGGAGCCTGATGATGAGGGGAAGTGTCTGGTGATGTGAGGAAGAGTCTGGTGATGTGAGGAAGAGTGTGGTGATGTGAGGAAGAGTCTAGAGATGAGGGGAATAGCCTGGTGTTGTGAGAAAGATTCTGGTGATGTGCTGAAGAGTCTGGTGATGTGAGGAAGAGTCTGGTGATGAGGGGAAGCGTCTGGTGATGAGGTGAAGAGTCTGGTAATGTGAGCAAGAGTCTGGTGATGAGAGGAAGAGTCTGGTGATGTGAGGAAAAGTCTGCTGATGAGGGGAGGAGCCTGATGATGAGGGGAAGTGTCTGGTGATGTGAGGAAGAGTCTGGTGATGTGAGGAAGAGTGTGGTGATGTGAGGAAGAGTCTAGAGATGAGGGGAATAGCCTGGTGTTGTGAGAAAGATTCTGGTGATGTGCTGAAGAGTCTGGTGATGTGAGGAAGAGTCTGGTGATGAGGGGAAGCGTCTGGTGATGAGGTGAAGAGTCTGGTAATGTGAGCAAGAGTCTGGTGATGAGAGGAAGAGTCTGGTGATGTGAGGAAGAGTCTGGTGATGTGAGGAAATGTCTGGTGATGTGAGGAAGAGTCTGGTGATGTGAGGAAGAGTCTGCTGATGAGGGGAAGAGCCTGGTGATGAGGGGAAGATTCTGGTGATGTGAGGAAGAGTCTGGTGATGAGAGGAAGAGTCTGGTGATGTGAGGAAGAGTCTGGTGATGTGAGGAAGGGTCTGGTGATGTGAGAAAGAGTCTGGTGATGTGCGGAAGAGTCTGGTGAGGTGAGGAAGAGTCTGGTGATGTGCAGAAGCGTCTGGCAATGAGACGAAGAGTCTGGTGATGTGAGGAAGAGTCTGGTGATGTGAGGAAGAGTCTGGTGAAGTGCGGACGAGTCTGGTGATGAGGGGAAGAGTCTGGCGATGAGCGGAAGTGTCTAGTGAGGTGAGGAAGAGTATGGTGATGAGGGGAAGAGTCTGGTGATGTGAGGAAGAGTCTGGTGATGAGAGGAAGAGTCTGGTGATGTGAGGAAGAGTCTGGTGATGTGAGGAAGAGTCTGGTGATGAGGGGAAGAGTCTGGTGATGTGAGGAAGAGTCTAGAAATGAGGGGAATAGCCTGGTGTTGTTAGAAAAATTCTGGTGATGTGCTGAAGAGTCTGGTGATGTGAGGAAGAGTCTTGTGATGAGGGGATGTGTGTGCTGATGTGAGGAGGCATCTGGTGATGAGTGCAAGTGTCTGGTGATAAGGGGAAGAGTCTGGTGATGTGAGGAAGAGTCTGGGGATGTGAGGAAGTGTCTGGTGATGAGGGGAAGTGTCTGGTGATGTGAGGAGGCATCTGGTGATGAGTGCAAGTGTCTGGTGATAAGGGGAAGAGTCTGGTGATGTGAGGAAGAGTCTGGGGATGTGAGGAAGTGTCTGGTGATGAGGGGAAGTGTCTGGTGATGTGAGGAAGAGTCTGGTGATGAGAGGAAGAGTCTGGTGATGTGAGGAAGAGTCTGGTGATGTGAGGAAGTGTGAATACACACGCTGAAGATGGGCTGCTGAATTGTTTGTGTTTTTAGTGTTTAAAGTGGGGGAAAAAAAGGTTCATTTCAAGTTTTAAAAGGTTTTAAAGTTAAATTTAGTTCTAGTTAAGTTAGTTTAGTTTGTTTAGTTAAGTTTAAGTTTAGTCTAGATTAAGTAAGGAAGGAAAAGACCACCAAAGGAAAAAAACCCAGAGGAAATTAGAAAAAAAAAAGCCAAAGAAAAAAAAGAAATAAGGGAAAAAAAAATATACAAACCAAAGAACAGCGGCCGCACGGGGCCACAGCAGCAGCAGAAGCGAGGTGACTCGGCCGCATCGGGAACCGAGGCGCGAAGGCCGCACGGAGACGCAGCGGCAGCCGGAGCGAGGAGACTCGGGGAGGCCGCTTCGGGAAACGAGGCGAATCGGGGAGGCCGCACGGAGACGCAGCGGCAGCCGGAACGAGGTGACTCGGGGAGCCCGAGCGGCGAATGAGACACGGCCCGATTGGCGGCCGCAGTCCAGCACCCGAGCGACGACCGCAGTCCAGCACCCGAGCGACGGCCGCAGTCCAGCACCCGAGTGACGGCCGCAGTCCAGCACCCGAACGGCGAACGAGGCACAGCCCGAGCGGCGGGTGGGCTAGAAAGCCCGGGAAAGGCCCGAGGAGCCAGGCCCAGAGACCTCTGAGGAGAAGGGAAGCAACCAGAAGGCTTCCAGAAGCAAACCAAGACTGTGAGTACAGGGCCCAGGGAGGGAGACTGAAGCCAGGGAAAGGCCCGAGGAGCCAGGCCGAGACAGAGGCACAGAGACCTCTGAGGGGGAGGGGAACAGCCCGAAGGCACCGGGAAACAGCGGCTCACAGACCCAGACCTGAGAAGGGTGAACCCAGAAGCCGAGGCCCAGGGACCACGGGGTCGGAGAGGGGGACCGGGAAAGTTCGCGAACAGGGAGAGGGAAACACCAAACCCGGGGCCCCAGAAAAGCTTATTCTAAGATCAACAATACTTTACCAAAAATGAGCGAATCAGAAGATCCACAACAGCCCCGCTTCCAGATTCCCCCCAACACCGCAAAAAAAGCTATAAAAGTGATCAAGCATGAGCAGATGAGAGAAAAACCAGAAACACTTTTTGCTGACTGTTACAACAATGGGACAAAAAGTAACCTCATTTTCTACTCAGATCAGCCAGTGGCTTGGATCACAGCAATAAAATCACACTATACCAATGTTAAGCTAGGAAATACCGCAAATGGGTCCATAATGAAAATTAACACACCAGGAGACAGTTCAACTACGACGGTCAACGCGTACAATACCGGAACAATATTAGTGCAAGGCAACCTCGACAAATTTGCAACGGCCTTCAGGACACTGAAAAAATTAACTAAGGGGGGAAGGAACAGCCCCAGAGTGGTCGCACTCCCCCCAACATTGACAACTTACCAGGAGAAAATCTGCCTGGTCAGGAGGTGAACGAGCCACACAGTTCAAACCAGACACTAACCCCGGGGAACCACAGCCACACGATACAACTGACAAACCCCAGCATAACTACCAGGGAGGAAGCCACACATAGTCCCCCTACCATTCCCAGCTCACCAAGAGAAGAGCAGCATAGCCAGGAAGTGAGTGAGCCCTCCAGGGCCGACCAGCCTAGCCAGGAAGTGAGTGAGCCTTCCAGGGCCGACCAGACACATACCCCGGGATCACACAGCCAGATACAACCAAAAGATAAATTTAATCAATTAGAGATAGAGATGGTTAAACTTAGAGAGGACTTCCTCAAAATGAATGACGATCAAAATCAGGAGAGGGAGAGACACAAGAGAGAGCTGAAGCTACTTGAGAACCAGGTGAATCTACTTAGGAATCAGGTGAAAGAGCTGCAGGAAAAAGAAGAGAGCCATAGAGGAGAGATAACACCATTAGACCAGCAACCAGAGGCTAGAGATAAGGCAAGACAGAGCCGGACGGAACGGCTGCACTCCCACACGGAACAAAAGCAACAGACACACAATACAAGGGGTGCCACACAGACCGACCAGCATACTGATTCGCAATCTTCCCCCACCACCGTGGAACCACAAGCGGGCCGCTCACAAGAGGTACGCACACACCAGACACCCCAGCCCAGCAGACACACTATGAGTCCAAGCGAAAGCCACCAGACAGTAAACACAAACAAGGCTGACGTCGTAATACTCATAGACTCAAATGGGAAATTTCTATGGGAGAAAAAGCTATTCCCTAGAAGTAAAGTAGAAAAGATCTGGTGCCCAACAACAAACAGAGCCATGGGATGGCTGACCAAAGCCAGATTAGGCTCCCCCCAACACATAATAATACACACGGGCACAAATGACCTAAAGACCCAACAGAAAGAAGTAGCAACATCGCTCAGAGCAATGATTAGGAAAGCAAGCAGTACATTTCCAAACACTAGAATCACTGTTTCCACAATATTGCCGAGAACAGACTTCAACAACAACACAATTCATGAGATAAATGCCAGCATAGCAAGAGACTGCGAATCAAACCACAACGTACACCTGGCCCAACACCCCACCCTCGATGAGGAATGTCTTTACGACCACGTCCACATCCAAAGGCAAAGAATATCGATCTTTGCTAAAGCCCTGAAGGACGTCGCTTTTAACCGGGTCCATACCCAGACTCCAAGAGGACCCCCCCCGACCACCAGAGGTCAGCGGGGTACATATCAGGAACACTACAAGGACCACCAACACACCAACCGAGACCAGAGAGGATCCCCATGCAAAACAACAATATCAGACCTGCACCACTCCTGTCCCACAGGGGAATAGGACTGCTCCCAGCCAGACAGAGGGAGAGATGCACAGGACGTACGCAATACCTCAGACAGAAACAATCCATTAAGAGACAATAAGCAGATGTGCAGCAGCATCTACTTCCGCCTTATGGATCAAGGACTAATTAATAGAAAGAACTGTAACCAAATTGTATTAACTTTTGTAGACAACTGATGTGATCTTTTTTTTCCCACACTTAGACACGACAAACACGTACCACTCTTTAACCTATCATAGTAAAAGATCAAACTTAACATGAAATCCTTATATACTTCAACCTGGAATATCCAAGGTCTACGCTCTTCACTGCGAGAAGTGAAAAGTAGGACCCCAGAGTTCATAGATGAAACTAAAGACCTAGATATTATCATTTTACAGGAAACTTGGTATAAAGGAAAAGGACACACTGGCTGTCCCCAAGGGTACACTGAGCTGGTGGTCCCCTCCAATAAATTACCAAGTGTAACCCAAGGCAGAGACTCCGGAGGCATACTGATCTGGTTTAAAACAGAACTTAAGAATTACATCAAATTTATAAAAAAGGGCGAAAACCATATGTGGCTCAAACTTGAGAGGGAGATTATCTCAAACACCCAAGATGTTTACATTTGCGCACTTTATATCCCTCCAATCGATTCCCCATACTTTAAAGAGGACACCTTCTCCAACATGGAGGGGGAAATTATCCAATACCAGGCCCAGGGGAACGTGTTGATCTGTGGGGACCTCAATTCAAGAACGGGCAAAGAACCAGACTTCACCAATAATCAGGGAAACAATTACGTTTTCGGGAATAACCACTTTGACATCCCTTCCCTTCCATACAGGCATAACTGCGACAAGCAGTCAAATACCAACGGAAAACAGCTACTACAGCTCTGTCGAAACCTGGGTCTGTACATTGTCAATGGTAGGTTCATAGGAGACCTCCTAGGAAGATCGACCTATTGCTCACCTCTTGGCTGCAGCACAGTAGACTATATGATTACAGACTTAGACCCATCCTCTTTCAGAGCATTCACAGTCAAACCACAAACAACACTGTCAGATCACAGTCAAATTACTATGTTCCTCAAAAAGACAGAAACAAACAACATAGAAACACAACCCAGTAAACTGTACAACACCAAAAAATCGTACAGATGGGCCAAAAACGACACGGAAAAATACCAGAAAACAATTAGCAATGCATCAACTCAAGCTCTCTTAGACACCTTTCTGGATAACATATACACTCACAATAAAGAAGGCGTAAACCGGGCAGTTAGTAAACTAAACAATATTTTTGATAATTTGGCAACAAATGCAAACTTGAAAGCTCGCAAGAACAAACCCAAAACAAAAAACTATGAAAAATGGTTTGACCGAGATTGCCATAACATGAGGAAAAAACTTAGAAAAATATCAAACCAAAAACACAGACATCCAGAAAACGAGGAACTACGCCTTACTTATTGTCAGACACTAACACAATACAGAAACACACTCAGAACCAAAAAAGAGCAATATATTAAGAATACACTCAGCTCCATGGAGGAATCCATTGATTCCAATTGTTTCTGGGAAAACTTGAAAACACTACACAAAAAACAACACGACGATTTGGCCATTCAAAATGGGGACACATGGGTAAACCACTTTGAAAAATTATACCAGAAAAACACACTAAGACCAGAGCAACACCAAATATGCAAAAAACTGGAAAAGCTAGAAATGGCCATAAAAGATAACCAAAACCCGCTGGACGCCATAATAACAGAAAAAGAACTTCTTGAAAAACTCAAGGACCTGCGACCAGGAAAAGCCTGCGGGACAGACGGCATACTAAACGAGATGATTAAACACACAGACAACAAAATGAAACTGGCTATCCTAAAACTCTTCAACTTGGTTCTGAGTGTCAGTTATTTCCCTGATATCTGGAACAAAGGACTCATAACGCCCATATACAAAAGTGGGGACAAAATCGACCCAAACAACTATCGAGGCATCTGTGTAAACAGTAACCTGGGGAAGGTATTCTGTAGCATCATAAACAAAAGACTTATAAACTTCCTTGAGGAGCACAATGTCTTGAGTAAAAGCCAAATTGGATTCCTGCCAAACTATAGAACATCCGATCATATCTTCACCCTACAGACCCTAATTGACAAACACGTTCACCATAACAAAAGCAAAATCTACGCATGCTTTGTAGATTTCCAGAAGGCTTTCGACTCCATCTGGCATGACGGTTTATTCCTGAAACTTATCGAAAGTGGGGTAGGAGGGAAAACATATGATGTAATTAAATCAATGTATACAAACAACAAATGTGCAGTTAAAATTGGAGACAAACAAACAAAATACTTCCCACAGGGGCGGGGGGTGACGCAGAGCTCGCCAATCTCACCGACACTCTTTAATATTTACATAAATGGATTGGCAAAACTACTTGAACAATCTACAGCACCCGGCCTCACCCTATATGAATCCAAGGTTAAATTCCTCCTCTATGCAGACGACCTGGTTCTGCTGTCACCTACTAAAGAGGGGCTACAGCAAAACCTGGACCTGCTGGAGTCGTACTGCCAGACTTGGGCCCTGACAATAAATCCCCAAAAAACCAAAGTCCTTGTGTTCCAGCAAAGATCCAAACATCAGGGACCCAAAATAAATTTCACAGTAGGAACAACCAAAATTGAACAAACCACTAACTACACATACTTGGGCTTAAAAATCAGTTCTACGGGAAACTTCAAACTGGCTGTGAATGAACTGAAAGAGAAAGCAAGAAGGGCTTTCTATGCCATCAAAAAATCAATCCAAATAGAAATCCCAATTAGCATTTGGCTCAAAATTTTCAAATCAGTAATTGAACCAATTGCACTCTATGGCAGTGAGGTATGGGGACCGCTAACTCAACAAGAATTTGCAAAATGGGACAAACACCCAATTGAGATCCTACATGCAGAATTCTGTAAAAGTATCCTCCGGACTCAAAGGAAAACAGTAAACAATGCATGCAGGGCGGAACTAGGCCAATATCCATTAATAATCACTATCCAAAAAAGAGCCACCAAATTTTGGAATCACCTACAAATGAGCAATCCCCAATGCTATCACTACGACGCCCTGAAATGCCAAGAGCTGACCATAAAGAAGAATACCCTCAGTCAACTAGTCCTGGGACTCAGTGAAGTAACTACTAACAATACTAACAATAACCAGCCCCAGGACAGTGACAGGGTAACACAAAGAATTCGACCCAACACAATCGTCGCTAAGCAAAAGGAAAAATATCTGACATATTGGGCAGAAACAACAAAAACCCAAAGCAAACTCAATTGCTACTTGGCCCTAAACAGACAATACAACATAGCTGATTACCTGACCATGGTAAAGGATAACAAACTGAGAAGAACCTTGACAAGGTACAGACTTAGCGAACATAGCCTAGCGATCGAAAAAGGCAGACACAGGCAGACCAGGCTGCCAAGAGAGGACAGGATATGCTCTCACTGCAGTCAGGGAGTGGTGGAGACAGAGATGCACTTCCTCACAGCTTGTGGAAAATATCAGGGCATCAGGGAGAATTTCTACCAAAAATTCTCACAAATATGCCCTGATTTCAGAAATCTGAATGACAACCAAAAACTCCCATTCCTACTGGGAGAGGAGAGAAGCTGTATAACACTGGCGGCACACTATGTTACAGCTTGCCATGAACAGAGGGACAACCAGTAAACTAAGAAAAGAATATATATAAACAATGCGAATGTATATTTATACACTCAGGGATATACCTGTTTATACACAGTATGAATAGAACTGCGTTTATGTGCTAAACCATAAATGTATTTTGATGCTTTGGCAACATAAGATGTAACTTATCATGCCAATAAAGCGATTTGAATTGTGAATTGTGAATTGTCTGGTGATGTGAGAAAGAGTCTGCTGATGAGGGGAAGAGCCTGGTGATGAGGGGAAGATTCTGGTGATGTGAGGAAGAGTCTGGTGATGTCAGGAAGAGTCTGGTGATGTCAGGAAGAGTGGGGTGATGTGAGGAAGAGTCTAGTGATGTGAGGAAGAGTCTGTTGATGAAGGGAAGGGTCTGGTGATGTGAGGAAGAGTCTGGTGATGTGTGTAAAAGTCTGGTGAGGTGAGGAAGAGTCTGGTGATGAGCAGAAGCGTCTGGCAATGAGAGGAAGAGTCTGGTGATGTGAGGAAGAGTCTGGTGAAGTGAGGAAGAGTCTGGTGAAGTGAGGAAGAGTCTGGTGATGAGGGGAAGAGTCTGGCGATGAGCGGAAGTGTCTGGTGAGGTAAGGAAGAGTATGGTGATGAGGGGAAGAGTCTGGCGATGAGAGGAAGAGTCTGGTGATGTGAGGAAGAGTCTGGTGATGTGAGGAAGAGTCTGGTGATGAGGGGAATAGTCTGGAGATGTGAGGAAGAGTCTGGTGATGTGAGGAAGAGCCTTCTGATGTGCTGAAGAGTCTGGTGATGTGAGGAAGAGTCTTTTCATGAGGGGAAGAGTGAGCTGAGATGAGGAGGCATCTGGTGATGAGTGCAAGTGTCTGGTGATGAGCGGAAGAGTCTGGCGATGTGAGGAGGAGTCTGGTAATGTGAGGAAGTGTCTGATGATGAGGGGAAGTGTCTGGTGATGTGAGGAAGAGTCTGGTGATGAGGGGAAGAGTCTAGTGATGTGAGGAAGAGCCTGGTAATGAGGGGAAGAGTCTGTTGATGTGAGGAAGAGTTTGGTGATGAGAGGAAGAGTCTGGTGATGTGAGGAATTTTCTGGTGATGTGAGGAAGTGTCTGGTGATGTGAGGAAGAGTCTGCTGATGAGGGGAAGGGCCTGGTGATGAGGGGAAGAGTCTGGTGATGTGAGGAAGAGTCTGGTGATGTCAGGAAGAGTCTGGTGATGTGCAGAAGAGCCTGGCAATGAGAGGAAGAGTCTGGTGATGCGAGGAAGAGTCTGGTGATGTGAGGAAGAGTCTGGTGATATGAGGAAGAGTTTAGAGATGAGGGGAATAGTCTGGTGTTGTGAGAAAGAGTCTGGTGATGTGCTGAAGAGTCTGGTGATGTGAGGAAGTGTCTGGTGATGAGGGGAAGTGTCTGGTGATGTGAGGAAGAGTCTGGTGATGAGGGGAAGAGTCTGGTGATGTGAGGAAGAGCCTGGTAATGAGGGGAAGAGTCTGGTGATGTGAAGAAGAGTCTGGTGATGTGAGGAAGAGTCTGCTGATGAGGGGAAGAGCCTGGTGATGTGAGGAAGAGTCTGGTGATGAGCGGAAGAGTCTGGTGAGGTGAGGAAGAGTCTGGTGATCTGCAGAAGAATCTGGCAATGAGAGGAAGAGTCTGGTGATGTGAGGAAGAGTCTGGTGATGTGAGGAAGAGGCTGGTGAGGTGAGGAAGAGCCTGGTGATGTGAGGAAGAGTCTGGTGATGAGGGGAAGAGTCTGGTGATGTGAGGAAGTGTCTGGTGATGAGGGGAAGAGTCTGGTGATGTGAGGTAGAGTCTGCTGATGAGGGGAACAGCCTGATGATGAGGGGAAGTGTCTGGTGATGTGAGGAAGAGTCTGGTGATGTGAGGAAGAGTGTGGTGATGTGAGGAAGAGTCTAGAGATGAGGGGAATAGCCTGGTGTTGTGAGAAAGATTCTGGTGATGTGCTGAAGAGTCTGGTGATGAGGGGAAGAGCCTGGTGATGAGGGGAAGATTCTGGTGATGTGAGGAAGAGGCTGGTGATGTCAGGACGAGTCTGGTGATGTCAGGAAGAATGGGGTGATGTGAGGGAAGAGTCTAGTGATGTGAGGAAGAGTCTGTTGATGAAGGGAAGGGTCTGGTGATGTGAGGAAGAGTCTGGTGATGTGCGGAAGAGTCTGGTGAGGTGAGGAAGTGTCTGGTGATGTGAGGAAGAGTCTGCTGATGAGGGGAGGAGCCTGATGATGAGGGGAAGTGTCTGGTGATGTGAGGAAGAGTCTGGTGATGTGAGGAAGAGTGTGGTGATGTGAGGAAGAGTCTTGTGATGAGCGGATGTGTGTGCTGAGGTGAGGAGGCATCTGGTGATGAGTGCAAGTGTCTGGTGATGAGGGGAAGGGTCTGGTGATGTGAGGAAGAGTCTGGTGATGTGAGGAAGTGTCTGGTGAGGTGAGAAAGAGTCTGGTGATGTGCAGAAGCGTCTGGCAATGAGACGAAGAGTCTGGTGATGTGAGGAAGAGTCTGGTGATGTGAGGAAGAGTCTGGTGAAGTGCGGAAGAGTCTGGTGATGAGGGGAAGAGTCTGGCGATGAGCGGAAGTGTCTAGTGAGGTGAGGAAGAGTATGGTGATGAGGGGAAGAGTCTGGCGATGAGAGGAAGAGTCTGGTGATGTGAGGAAGAGTCTGGTAATGTGAGGAAGAGTCTGGTGATGTGAGGAAGTATCTGGTGATGAGAGGAAGAGTCTGGTGATGGGAGGAAGAGTCTGGTAATGTGAGGAAGAGTCTGGTGATGTGAGGAAGAGTCTGGTAATGTGAGGAAGAGTCTGGTGATGTGAGGAAGAGTCTGGTAATGTGAGGAAGAGTCTGGTGATGTGAGGAAGTATCTGGTGATGAGGGGAAGAGCCTGGTGATGTGAGGAAGAGTCTGGTGATGAGGGGAAGTATCTGGTGATGTGAGGATTTTTCTGGTGATGTGAGGAAGTGTCTGGTGATGTGAGGAAGAGTCTGCTGATGAGGGGAAGGGCCTGGTGATGAGGGGAAGAGTCTGGTGATGTGAGGAAGAGTCTGGCAATGAGAGGAAGAGTCTGGTGATGTGAGGAAGAGTCTGGTGATGTGAGGAAGAGTCTGGTGATGTGAGGAAGAGTTTAGAGATGAGGGGAATAGTCTGGTGTTGTGAGAAAGAGTCTGGTGATGTGCTGAAGAGCATGGTGATGTGAGGAAGTGTCTGGTGATGAGGGGAAGTGTCTGGTGATGTGAGGAAGAGTCTGGTGATGAGGGGAAGAGTCTGGTGATGTGAGGAAGAGCCTGGTAATGAGGGGAAGAGTCTGGTGATGTGAGGAAGAGTCTGGTGACGAGAGGAAGAGTCTGGTGATGTGAGGAAGAGTCTGGTGATGTGAGGAAGTGTCTGGTGATGTGAGGAAGAGTCTGGTGATGTGCTGAAGAGCATGGTGATGTGAGGAAGTGTCTGGTGATGAGGGGAAGTGTCTGGTGATGTGAGGAAGAGTCTGGTAATGAGGGGAAGAGTCTGGTGATGTGAGGAAGAGTCTGGTGACGAGAGGAAGAGTCTGGTGATGTGAGGAAGAGTCTGGTGATGTGAGGAAGTGTCTGGTGATGTGAGGAAGAGTCTGTTGATGAAGGGAAGGGTCTGGTGATGTGAGGAAGAGTCTGGTGATGTGCGGAAGAGTCTGGTGATGTGAGGAAGAGTCTGGTGATGTGCAGAAGCGTCTGGCAATGAGACGAAGAGTCTGGTGATGTGAGGAAGAGTCTGGTGATGTGAGGAAGTGTCTAGTGAAGTGCGGAAGAGACTGGTGATGAGGGGAAGAGTCTGGCGATGAGCGGAAGTGTCTGGTGAGGTGAGGAAGAGTATGGTGATGAGGGGAAGAGTCTGGCGATGAGAGGAAGAGTCTGGTGATGTGAGGAAGAGTCTGGTGATGTGAGGAAGAGTCTGGTGATGAGAGGAAGAGTCTGGTGATGTGAGGGAGAGTCTGGTGATGTGAGGAAGAGTCTGGTGATGTGAGGAAGAGTTTGGTGCTTTGAGTAAGAGTCTGGTGATGTGAGGAAGAGTCTGGTGATGTGAGGAAGAGTCTGGTGATGAGGGGAAGAGTCTGGTGATGTGAGGAAGTGTCTGGTGATGAGGGGAAGAGTCTGGTGATGTGAGGAAGAGTCTGGTGATGTGAGGAAGTGTCTGGTGATGTGAGGAAGAGTCTGCTGATGAGGGGAGGAGCCTGATGATGAGGGGAAGTGTCTGGTGATGTGAGGAAGAGTCTGGTGATGTGAGGAAGTGTCTGGTGATGTGAGGAAGAGTCTGCTGATGAGGGGAGGAGCCTGATGATGAGGGGAAGTGTCTGGTGATGTGAGGAAGTGTCTGGTGAGGTGAGAAAGAGTCTGGTGATGTGCAGAAGCGTCTGGCAATGAGACGAAGAGTCTGGTGATGTGAGGAAGAGTCTGGTGATGTGAGGAAGAGTCTGGTGAAGTGCGGAAGAGTCTGGTGATGAGGGGAAGAGTCTGGCGATGAGCGGAAGTGTCTAGTGAGGTGAGGAAGAGTATGGTGATGAGGGGAAGAGTCTGGCGATGAGAGGAAGAGTCTGGTGATGTGAGGAAGAGTCTGGTGATGTGAGGAAGAGTCTGGTGATGTGAGGAAGAGTCTGGTGATGTGTGGAAGAGTATGGTGATGAGGGGAAGAGTCTGGCGATGAGAGGAAGAGTCTGGTGATGTGAGGAAGAGTCTGGTGATGAGGGGAAGAGTCTGGTGATGGGAGGAAAAGTCTGGTGATGAGGGGAAGTATCTGGTGATGTGAGGAAGAGTCTGGTGATGAGGGGAAGTATCTGGTGATGTGAGGATTTTTCTGGTGATGTGAGGAAGTGTCTGGTGATGTGAGGAAGAGTCTGCTGATGAGGGGAAGGGCCTGGTGATGAGGGGAAGAGTCTGGTGATGTGAGGAAGAGTCTGCTGATGTCAGGAAGAGTCTGGTGATGTGCAGAAGAGTCTGGCAATGAGAGGAAGAGTCTGGTGATGTGAGGAAGAGTCTGGTGATGTGAGGAAGAGTCTGGTGATGTGAGGAAGAGTTTAGAGATGAGGGGAATAGTCTGGTGTTGTGAGAAAGAGTCTGGTGATGTGAGGAAGTGTCTGGTGATGAGGGGAAGTGTCTGGTGATGTGAGGAAGAGTCTGGTGACGAGAGGAAGAGTCTGGTGATGTGAGGAAGAGTCTGGTGATGTGAGGAAGTGTCTGGTGATGTGAGGAAGAGTCTGCTGATGAGGGGAAGAGCCTGATGATGTGAGAAAGAGTCTGGTGATGAGCGGAAGAGTCTGGTGAGGTGAGGAAGAGTCTGGTGATCTGCAGAAGAATCTGGCAATGAGAGGAAGAGTCTGGTGATGTGAGGAAGAGTCTGGTGATGTGAGGAAAAGTCTGGTGAGGTGAGGAAGAGCCTGGTGATGTGAGGAAGAGTCTGGTGATGAGGGGAAGAGTCTGGTGATGTGAGGAAGAGTCTGCTGATGAGGGGAAGAGCCTGATGATGAGGGGAAGTGTCTGGTGATGTGAGGAAGAGTGTGGTGATGTGAGGAAGAGTCTTGTGATGAGCGGACGTGTGTGCTGAGGTGAGGAGACATCTGGTGATGAGTGGAAGTGTCTGGTGATGAGAGGAAGAGTCTGGTGATGTGAGGAAGAGTCTGGTGATGTGAGGAAGTGTCTGGTGATGTGAGGAAGAGTCTGCTGATGAGGGGAAGAGCCTGGTGATGAGGGGAAGACTCTGGTGATGTGAAGAAGTGCCTGGTGATGGAGGGAAGTGTCTGGTGATGTGAGGAAGTGCTTGTGGATGAGGGAAAGAGTCTGGTGATGTGATTAAGTGTCTGGTGATGTGAGGAAGAGTCTGGTGATGTTTGGAAGTGCCTTTTGATGTGGGGAAGAGTCTGGTGATGAGAGGAAGAGTCTGGTGATGTGAGGAAGAGTCTGCTGATGAGGGGAAGAGTCTGGTGATGTGATGAAGAGTCTGGTGATGGGAGGAATAGTCTGGTGATGTGAGGAAGAGTCTGGTGATGAGGGGAACAGTCTGGTGATGTGAGGAAGAGTCTGGCGATGTGAGGAAGAGTCTGGTAATGTGAGGAAGAGTCTGGTGATGAGGGGAACAGTCTGGAGATGTGAGGAAGAGTCTGGTGATGCGAGGAAGAGCCTGGTGAAGTGCTGAAGAGTCTGGTGATGTGAGGAAGAGTCTTTTCATGAGGGGAAGAGTGAGCTGAGGTGAGGAGGCATCTGGTGATGGGTGCAAGTGACTGGTGATGAGCGGAAGAGTCTGGTAATGTGAGGAGGAGTCTAGTGATGTGAGGAAGTGTCTGATGATGAGGGGAAGTGTCTGGTGATGTGAGGAAGAGTCTGGTGATGAGGGGAACAGTCTGGTGATGTGAGGAAGAGTCTGGTGATGTGAGGAAGAGTTTGGTGATGTGAGGAAGAGTCTGGTGATGTGAGGAAGAGTCTGGTGATGTGAGGGAAAGTCTAGAGATTAGGGGAATAGTCTGGTGTTGTGAGAAAGAGTCTGGTGATGTGCTGAAGAGTCTGGTGATGTGAGGAAGAGTCTTGTGATGAGGGGAAGAGTGTACTGAGGTGAGGAGGCATCTGGTGATGAGTGCAAGTGTCTGCTGATGAGAGGAAGAGTCTGGTGATGTGAGGAAGAGTCTGGTGATGTGAGGAAGTGTCTGGTGATGAGGGGAAGTATATGGTGATGTGAGGAAGAGTCTGGTGATGAGGGGAAGAGTCTGGTGATGTGAGGAAGAGCATGGTAATGAGGGGAAGAGTCTGGTGATGTGAGGAAGAGTCTGGTGATGAGAGGAAGATTCTGGTGATGTGCTGAAGAGTCTGGTGATGTGAGGAAGAGTCTTGTGATGAGGGGAAGTGTGTACTGAGGTGAGGAGGCATCTGGTGATGAGTGCAAGTGTCTGCTGATGAGAGGAAGAGTCTGGTGATGTGAGGAAGAGTCTGGTGATGTGAGGAAGTGTCTGGTGATGAGGGGAAGTATATGGTGATGTGAGGAAGAGTCTGGTGATGAGGGGAAGAGTCTGGTGATGTGAGGAAGAGCATGGTAATGAGGGGAAGAGTCTGGTGATGTGAGGAAGAGTCTGGTGATGAGAGGAAGATTCTGGTGATGTGCTGAAGAGTCTGGTGATGTGAGGAAGAGTCTTGTGATGAGGGGAAGTGTGTGCTGAGGTGAGGAGGCATCTGGTGATGAGTGCAAGTGTCTGGTGATCAGGGGAAGAGTCTGGTGATGTGAGGAAGAGTCTGGTGATGTGCGGAAGTGTCTGGTGATGTGAGGAAGAGTCTTTTGATGAGAGGAAGAGTCTGGTGATGAGGGGAAGAGTCTGGTGATGTGAGGAAGAGTCTGGTGATGAGGGGAAGAGTCTGGTGATGTGAGGAAGAGTCTGGTGATGAGAGGAAGTGTCTGGTGATGTGAGGAAGAGTCTGGTGATGTGAGGAAGTGTCTGGTGATGTGAGGAAGAGTCTGCTGATGAGGGGAAGAGCCTGGAGATGTGAGGAAGAGTCTGGTGATATGAGGAAGAGCCTAGTGATGTGAGTAAGAGTCTGGTGATGTGAATAAGAGTCTGGTGATGAGGGGAAGAGCCTGGTGAGGAGGGCAAGAGTCTGGTGAAGCGAGGAAGAGTTTGGTGATGAGGGGATGAGTCTGGTGATGTGTGGAAGAGTCTGGTGATGTGAGGAAGAGTCTGGTGATGTGAGGAAGAGTTTGGTGATGAGGTGAAGAGTCTGGTGATGAGGGGAAGAGTCCAGAGATGTGAGGAAGAGTCTGGTGATGTGCTGTAGAAGTCTGGTGATGAGTGGAAGAGTCTGGTGATGAGGGGAAGACTCTGGTGATGTGAGGAAGAGTCTGGTGATGTGCTGAAGGGTCTGGTGATGTGAGGAAGAGCCTGCTGATGTGAGGAAGAGTCTGGTGATGAGGGGAATTGTCTGATGATGTGGGGAAGAGCCTGGCGATGTGATGAAGAGTCTGGTGATGGGAGGAAGTGTCTGGTGGTGAGGGAAAGAGTCTGGTGATGTGGGGAAGAGACTGGTGATGAGGGGAAGAGTCTGGTGAGGTGAGGAAGAGTCTGGTGATGTGAGGAAGTGTCTGGTGGTGAGGGAAAGAGTCTGGTGATGTGAGGAAGAGACTGGTGATGAGGGGAAGAGTCTGGTGAGGTGAGGAAGAGTCTGGTGATGAGAGCAAGAGTCTGGTGATGTGGGGAAGAGTCTGGTGATGGGAGGAAGTGTCTGGTGATGAGGGGAAGAGTCTGGTGATGTGAGGAAGAATCTGGTGATGAGGGGAAGAGTCTGGAGAGGTGAGGAAGAGTCTGGTGATGAGAGCAAGAGTCTGCAGATGTGGGGAAGAGTCTGTTGATGTGAGGATGAGTCTGGTAATGAGGGGAAGAGTCTGGTGAGGTGAGGAAGAGTCTGGTGATGAGAGCATGAGTCTGATGATGTGGGGAACAGTCTGGTGATGTGAGGATGAGTCAGGTTGTGAGGGGAAGATTCTGGTGATGTGAGGAAGAGTCTGGTGATGAGGGGAAGAGTCTGGTGATGTGAGGAAGAGTCTGGTGATGTGAGGAAGAGTCTGGTGATGAGAGGCAGATTATGGTGATTTGAGGAATAAACTGCTGATGTAAGGAAGAGTCAGGAGTTGTGAGGAAGAATCTGGTGATGAGAGGAAAGGTTTGATGATGTGAGGAACAGTCTGGTGATGTGAGGAAGAGTCTGGTGATGTGAGGAAGTGTCTGGTGATGTGTGGAAGTGTCTGGTGATGTGAGGAAGTGTCTGGTGATGAGGGGAAGAGTCTGGTGATAAGAGGAAGAGTCTGGTGATGTGAGGAAGAGATTGGTGATGAGGGGAAGGGTCTGGTGATGTGAAGAAGAGCTTGGTGATGTGAGGAAGAGCCTGGTGATGTGAAGATGAGTCTGGTGATGAGGGGAAGAGTCTGGTGATGTGAGCAAGAGTCTGGTGATGTGAGGAAGAGCCTGCTGATGAGGGGAAGAGCCTGGTGATAAGGGGAAGAGTCTGGTGATGCGAGGAAGAGTCTGGTGACGAGGGGAAGAGTCTGGGGATGAGGGTAAGAGTCTGGAGATGTGAGGAAGATTTAGATGATTTGAGGAATAATCTGCTGATGTAAGGAAGAGTCAGGAGTTGTGAGGAAGAGTCTGGTGATGAGAGGAAGAGTTTGATGATGTGAGGAACAGTCTGGTGATGTGAGGAAGAGTCTGATGATCTGACAAAGAGTCTGGTGATCAGTGGAAACGTCTGGTGATGTGAGGGAGAGTCTGGTGATGAGAGGAAGAGTCTGGCGATGAGGGGAAGAGTCTGGTGATGTGAGGAATAGTCTGTTGATGAGGGGAAGAGTCTGGTGATTTGATGAAGAGTCTGGTGATGTGAGGAAGAGTCTGGTGATGAGGGGAAGAGTCTGTTGATGTGAGGAACAGTCTGGTGATG
This sequence comes from Somniosus microcephalus, assembly GCF_052327205.1. NCBI lineage: Eukaryota > Metazoa > Chordata > Chondrichthyes > Squaliformes > Somniosidae > Somniosus > Somniosus microcephalus. The sequence continues at coordinate 55,239,945 of NC_141009.1, forward strand.
AGGGGAAGAGTCTGGTGATGTGAGGAAGTGTCTGGTGATGTGCGGAAGAGTCTGCTGATGAGGGGGAGAGCCTGATGATGAGGGGAAGAGTCTGGTGATGTGAGGAAAAGTCTGGTGATGTCAGGAAGAGTCTGCTGATGAGGGGAAGAGTGGGGTGATGTGAGGAAGAGTCTGTTGATATGAGGAAGGTCCTGGTGATGAGGGGAAATGTCTGGTGATGAGGGGAAGAGTATGTGATGAGAGGAAGAGTCTGGTGATGTGAGGAAGATTCTGGTGATGAGGGGAAGAGTCTGGTGATGTGAGGAAGTGTCTGGTGATGTGAAGAATAGTCTGGTGATGTGAGGAAGAACCTGGTGATGTGAGGAAGAGTCTGGTGATGTGAGGAAGATTCTGGTGATGTGAGGAAGAGCCTGGTGATGCGAGGGAGAGTCTGGTGATCTGAGAAAGTGTCTGGTGATGTGAGGAAGAGTCTGGTGATGAGGGGAAGAGTCTGGTGATGTGAGGAAGAGTCTGGTGATGCGGGGAAGAGTCTGGTAATGTGAGGAAGAGTCTAGTAATGTGAGGAAGAGTCTGGTGATGAAGGGAAGAGTCTGGTGATGTGGTGAAGAGTCTGGTGATGTGAGGAATAGTCTAGTAATGTGAGGGAGAGTCTGGTGATGAGGGGAAGAGCCTGGTGATGCCAGGAAGAGTCTGGTGATGAGGGGAAGTGTCTGGTGATGAGTGGAGGAGGCTGGTGATGTGTCTAAGAGTCTGGTGATGTAGGGAAGAGTCTGGTGATATGAGGAAAAGTCTGGTGATGAGGGGAAGAGTCTGGTGATGTGAGGAAGAGTCTGGTGATGGGAGGAAGAGTCTGGTGATGTGAGGAAGTGTCTGGTGATGATGGGTAGAGCCTGCTGATGAGGGTAAGAGTCTGGTGATGTCGGGAAGAGTCTGGTGATGTGAGGAAGAGTCTGGTGATGTGAGGAAGTGCCTGGTGATGAGGGGAAATGTCTGGTGATGTGAGGAAGTGTCTGGGGATGAGGGGAAGAGTCTGGTGATGTGTGAAAGTGCCTGGTGATGTGGGGAAGAGTCTGGTGATGTGGGGAAGGGTCTGGTGATGAGGGGAAGTGTCTGGTGATGTGAGGAAGAGTCTAGCGATTTGAGGAAGAGCCTGGTGATGCGAGGAAGAGTCTGGTGATGAGGGGAAGAGTCTGGAGATGTGAGGAAGAGTCTGGTGATGTGAGGAAGAGCCTGGTGATGAGTGGAAGAGACTGGTGATGTGAGGAAGAGTCTAGAGATGAGGGGAAGAGTCTGGTGTTGTGAGGAAGAGTCTGGCGATGTGCTGAAGAGTCTGGTGATGAGGGGGAGAGTCTGGTGATGTGATTAAGAGGCTGGTGATGAGGGGAAGAGACTGGTGATGTGAGGAAGAGTCTGGTGATGTCAGGAAGAGTCTGGTGATGAGGGGAAGAGTCTGGTGATGCGAGGAAGAGTCTGGTGATGTCGGGAAGAGTCTGGTGATGAGGGGGAGACTCTGGTGATGAAGGGAAGAGTCTGGTGATGTGAGGAAGAGTCTGGTGATGTGATTAAGAGGCTGGTGATGAGGGGAAGAGACTGGTGATGTGAGGAAGAGCCTGATGATGAGGAGAAGAGTCTGGTGATGAGGGGAAGAGTCCGGTGATGTGAGGAAGAGTCTGGTGATGTGATTAAGAGTCTGGTGAGTTCAGGAAGAGTCTGGAGAGGTGAGGAAGAGTCTGGTGATGAGGGGAAGAGTCTGGTGATGAGAGGAAGAGTCTGGTGATGTGAGGATGAGTCTGGTGATGTGAGGAAGAGTCTGTTGATATGAGGAAGAGTCTTGTGATGTGCGGAAGAGTCCGGTGATGTGAGGAAGTGTCTGGTGATGTCAGGAAGAGTCTGGAGAGGTGAGGAAGAGTCTGGTGATGAGGGGAAGAGTTTGGCGATGAGGGGAAGAGTCTGGTGATGTGAGGATGAGTCTGGTGATGTGAGGAAGAGTCTGGTGATGTGCGGAATAGTCTGGAGATGTGTGGACGTGTCTGGTGATGAAGGGAAGAGTCTGGTGATGTGAGGAAGAGTCTGGTGATGTCAGGAAGGCTCTGGTGATGTGAGGAAGATAAGCGTGTTGAGAGGGAGAGTCTGGTGATGAGCGGACGTGTCTGGTGATGTGAGAAAGCGCCTGCTGATGTGAGGAATAGTCTGGTGATGAGGGGAATAGTCTGGTGATGTGGGGAAGAGCCTGGTGATGTGAGGAAGAGTCTGGTGATGTGAGGAAGAGTCTGGTGATGAGTGGAAGAGTCTGGTGATGGGGGGAAGTGTCTGGTGATGAGGGGAAGAGTCTAGTGCTGTGAGGAAGAGTCTGGTGATGAGGGGAAGAGTCTGGTGAGGTGAGGAAGAGTCTGGTGATGAGAGCAAGAGTCTGGTGATGTGTGGAATGGTCTGGTGACGTGAGGAAGAGTCTGGTGATGTGAGGCAGAGTTTGATGTTTTGAGGAACAGTCTGGTGATGTGAGGAAAAGTCTGGTGATGTGAGGAAGTGTCTGGTGATGTGAGGAAGAGTCTGGTGATGAGGGGAAGAGTCTGGTGATAAGAGGAAGAGTCGGGTGATGTGAGGAAGAGTCTGGTAATGAGGGGAAGAGCCTGGTGATGTGATGAAGAGTCTGGTGATGAGGGGAAGAGTCTGGTGATGTGAAGAAGAGCCTGGTGATGTGAGGAAGAGCCTGGTGATGTGAGGATGAGTCTGATGATGAGGGGAAGAGTCGGGTGATGTGAGGAAGACTCGGGTGATGTGAGGAAGAGTCTGGTGAAGTGAGGAAGGGTCTGGTGATGAGGGGAAGAGCCTGGTGATGTGAGGAAGAGCCTGGTGATGAGGGGAAGAGTCTGGTGATGTGAAGAAGAGCCTGGTGATGTGAGGAAGAGCCTGGTGATGTGAAGATGAGTCTGGTGATGAGGGCAAGAGTCTGGTGATGTGGGGAAGAGCCTGTTGATGTGAGGAAGAGTCTGGTGATGTGAGGAAGAGTCTGGTGATGAGGGGAAAACCCTGGTGATGTGAGGAAGAGTCTGGTGATGTGAGGAAGAGCCTGTTGATGTGAGGAAGAGTCTGGTGATGTGAGGAAGAGTCTGGTGATGAGGGGAAAACCCTGGTGATGTGAGGAAGAGTCTGGTGATGTGAGGAAGAGTCTGGGGAGGTGAGGAAGAGTCTGGTGATGCGAGCCAGAGTCTGGTGATGTGGGGAAGAGTCTGGTGATGTGAGGAAGAGTCTGGTGATGAGGGGAAGAGTCTGGTGATGTGAGGAAGAGTCCGGTGACGTGAGGAAGCATCTGGTGATGTGAGGCAGAGTTTAATGATTTGAGGAATAGTGTGCTGATGTGAGGAAGAGCCTGGTGATGAGGGGAAGAGTCTGGTGATGTGGGGAAGAGTCTGGTGATATGAGCAAGAGTCTGGTGATCAGTTGAAAAGTCTGGTGATGTGAGGACGAGTCTGGTGATGTAAGGAAGTGTCTGGTGGTGTGAGGAAGAGTCTGGTGATGAGGGAAACAGTTGGGTGATGTGAGGAAGAGTCTGGTGATATGAGGAAGTGTCTGGTGATGTGAGGAAGTGTCAGGTGATGTGAAGAAGAGCCTGGTGATGTGAGGAAGAGCCTGGTGATGTGAGGAAGAGTTTGGTGATGTGAAGAAGAGCCTGGTGATGTGAGGAAGAGTTTGGTGATGTGAAGAAGAGCCTGGTGAAGTGAGGAATTGTCTGGTGATGAGAGGAAGAGTCTGATGATGTGAGGAACAGTCTGGTGATGAGAGGAAGAGTCTGGTGATGTGAGGAATAACCTGGTGATGAGGGGAAGAGTTTGATGATGTGAGGAAGAGTCTGGGGATGAGAGGAAAGGTTTGATGATGTGAGGAAGCGTCTGGTGATGAGGGGAATAGTCTGGTGATGAGAGCAAGAGTCTGGTGATGTGGGGAAGAGTCTGGTGATGTGAGGATGATTCTGGTGATGAGGGGAAGATTCTGGTGATGTGAGGAAGAGTCTGGTGACGTGAGGAAGAGTCTGGTGATTTGAGGCAGAGTTTGATGATTTGAGGAATAGTGTGCTGATGTGAGGAAGAGCCTGGTGATGAGGGGAAGAGTCTGGTGATGTGAGGAAGAGTCTGGTGATGTGAGGAAGTGTCTGGTGATGTGAGGAAGAGTCTGCTGATGAGGGGAGGAGCCTGATGATGAGGGGAAGTGTCTGGTGATGTGAGGAAGAGTCTGGTGATGTGAGGAAGTGTCTGGTGATGTGAGGAAGAGTCTGCTGATGAGGGGAGGAGCCTGATGATGAGGGGAAGTGTCTGGTGATGTGAGGAAGTGTCTGGTGAGGTGAGAAAGAGTCTGGTGATGTGCAGAAGCGTCTGGCAATGAGACGAAGAGTCTGGTGATGTGAGGAAGAGTCTGGTGATGTGAGGAAGAGTCTAGTGAAGTGCGGAAGAGACTGGTGATGAGGGGAAGAGTCTGGCGATGAGCGGAAGTGTCTGGTGAGGTGAGGAAGAGTATGGTGATGAGGGGAAGTGTCTGGCAATGAGAGGAAGAGTCTGGTGATGTGAGGAAGAGTCTGGTGATGTGAGGAAGAGTCTGGTGATGAGAGGAAGAGTCTGGTGATGTGAGGGAGAGTCTGGTGATGTGAGGAAGAGTCTGGTGATGTGAGGAGGAGTCTGGTGATGAGAGGAAGAGTCTGGTGATGGGAGGAAAAGTCTGGTGATGAGGGGAAGAGCCTGGTGATGTGAGGAAGAGTCTGGTGATGAGGGGAAGAGCCTGGTGATGCGAGGAAGAGTCTGGTGATGAGCGGAAGAGTCTGGTGAGGTGAGGAAGAGTCTGGTGATCTGCAGAAGAATCTGGCAATGAGAGGAAGAGTCTGGTGATGTGAGGAAGAGTCTGGTGATGTGAGGAAGAGTCTGGTGAGGTGAGGAAGAGCCTGGTGATGTGAGGAAGAGTCTGCTGATGAGGGGAAGAGCCTGATGATGAGGGGAAGTGTCTGGTGATGTGAGGAAGAGTCTGGTGATGTGAGGAAGAGTGTGGTGATGTGAGGAAGAGTCTAGAAATGAGGGGAATAGCCTGGTGTTGTGAGAAAAATTCTGGTGATGTGCTGAAGAGTCTGGTGATGTGAGGAAGAGCCTGGTGATGTGAGGAAGAGTCTGGTGATGAGGGGAAGAGTCTGGTGATGTGAGGAAGTGTCTGGTGATGAGGGGAAGAGTCTGGTGATGTGAGGAAGAGTCTGCTGATGAGGGGAAGAGCCTGATGATGAGGGGAAGTGTCTGGTGATGTGAGGAAGAGTCTGGTGATGTGAGGAAGAGTGTGGTGATGTGAGGAAGAGTCTAGAAATGAGGGGAATAGCCTGGTGTTGTGAGAAAAATTCTGGTGATGTGCTGAAGAGTCTGGTGATGTGAGGAAGAGTCTGGTGATGTGAGGAAGAGTCTGTTGATGTGAGGAAGTGTCTGTTGAAGAGGGGAAGTGTCTGGTGATGTGAGGAAGAGTCTGGTGATGAGGGGAAGAGTCTGGTGATGTGAGGAAGAGCCTGGTAATGAGGGGAAGAGTCTGGTGATGTGAGGAAGAGTCTGGTGATGAGAGGAAGAGTCTGGTGATGTGAGGAAGAGTCTGATGATGTGAGGAAGTGTCTGGTGATGTGAGGAAGAGTCTGCTGATGAGGGGAAGAGCCTGGTGATGTGAGGAAGAGTCTGGTGATGAGCGGAAGAGTCTGGTGAGGTGAGGAAGAGTCTGGTGATCTGCAGAAGAATCTGGCAATGAGAGGAAGAGTCTGGTGATGTGAGGAAGAGTCTGGTAATGTGAGGAAGAGTCTGGTGAGGTGAGGAGGAGCCTGGTGATGTGAGGAAGAGTCTGGTGATGAGGGGAAGAGTCTGGTGATGTGAGGAAGTGTCTGGTGATGAGGGGAAGAGTCTGGTGATGTGAGGAAGAGTCTGCTGATGAGGGGAAGAGCCTGATGATGAGGGGAAGTGTCTGCTGATGTGAGGAAGAGTCTGGCGATGTGAGGAAGAGTGTGGTGATGTGAGGAAGAGTCTAGAGATGAGGGGAATAGCCTGGTGTTGTGAGAAAGATTCTGGTGATGTGCTGAAGAGTCTGGTGATGTGAGGAAGAGTCTTGTGATGAGGGGAAGTGTGTGCTGAGGTGAGGAGGCATCTGGTGATGAGTGCAACTGTCTGGTGATGAGGGGAAGAGTCTGGTGATGTGAGGAAGAGTCTGGTGATGTGAGGAAGTGTCTGGTGATGAGGGGAAGTGTCTGGTGATGTGATGAAGAGTCTGGTGATGAGGGGAAGATTCTGGTGATGTGAGGAAGAGTCTGGTGATGAGAGGAAGAGTCTGGTGATGTGAGGAAGAGTCTGGTGATGTGAGGAAGTGTCTGGTGATGTGAGGAAGAGTCTGCTGATGAGGGGAAGAGCCTGGTGATGAGGGGAACATTCTGGTGATGTGAGGAAGAGTCTGGTGATATCAGGAAGAGTCTGGTGATGTCAGTAAGAGTGGGTTGATGTGAGGAAGAGTCTAGTGATGTGAGGAAGAGTCTGTTGATGAAGGGAAGTGTCTGGTGATGTGAGGAAGAGTCTGGTGATGTGTGGAAGAGTCTGGTGAGGTGAGGAAGAGTCTGGTGATGTGCAGAAGCGTCTGGCAATGAGAGGAAGAGTCTGGTGATGTGAGGAAGAGTCTGGTGATGTGAGGAAGAGTCTGGTGAAGTGAGGAAGAGTCTGGTGATGAGGGGAAGAGTCTGGCGATGAGCAGAAGTGTCTGGTGAGGTGAGGAAGAGTATGGTGATGAGGGGAAGAGTCTGGCGATGAGAGGAAGAGTGTGGTGATGTGAGGAAGAGTCTGGTAATGTGAGGAAGAGTCTGGTGATGAGGGGAAGAGTCTGGTGATGTGAGGAAGAGTCTGGCGATGTGAGGAAGAGTCTGGTGATGTGAGGAAGAGTCTGGTGATGAGGGGAATAGTCTGGAGATGTGAGGAAGAATCTGGTGATGTGAGGAAGAGCCTGGTGATGTGCTGCAGATTCTGGTGATGTGAGGAAGAGTCTTTTCATGAGGGGAAGAGTGAGCTGAGGTGAAGAGGCATCTGGTGATGAGTGCAAGTGTCTGGTGATGAGCGGAAGGGTCTGGCGATGTGAGGAGGAGTCTGGTGATGTGAGGAAGTGTCTGATGATGAGGGGAAGCGTCTGGTGATGTGAGGAAGAGTCTGGTGATGAGGGGAAGAGTCTGGTGATGTGAGGAAGAGCCTGGTAATGAGGGGAAGAGTCTGGTGATGTGAGGAAGAGTCTGGTGATGAGAGGAAGAGTCTGGTGATGTGAGGATTTTTCTGGTGATGTGAGGAAGAGTCTGGTGATGAGGGGAAGAGTCTGGTGATGTGAGGAAGAGTCTGGTGATGAGGGGAAGAGTCTGGTGATGTGAGGAAGGGCCTGGTGATGAGGGGAAGAGTCTGGTGATGTGAGGAAGAGCCTGGTGATGTCAGGAAGAGTCTGGTGATGTGCAGTAGTGTCTGGCAATGAGAGGAAGAGTCTGGTGATGTGAGGAAGAGTCTGGTGATGTGAGGAAGAGTCTGGTGATGTGAGGAAGAGTTTAGAGATGAGGGGAATAGTCAGGTGTTGTGAGAAAGAGTCTGGTGATGTGCTGAAGAGTCTGGTGATGTGAGGAAGTGTCTGGTGATGAGGGGAAGTGTCTGGTGATGTGAGGAAGAGTCTGGTGACGAGAGGAAGAGTCTCGTGATGTGAGGAAGAGTCTGGTGATGTGAGGAAGTTTCTGGTGATGTGAGGAAGAGTCTGCTGATGAGGGGAAGAGTCTGGTGATGTGAGGAAGAGTCTGGTGATGAGCGGAAGAGTCTGGTGAGGTGAGGAAGAGTCTGGTGATCTGCAGAAGAATCCGGCAATGAGAGGAAGAGTCTGGTGATGTGAGGAAGAGTCTGGTGATGTGAGGAAGAGTCTGGTGAGTTGAGGAAGAGCCTGGTGATGTGAGGAAGAGTCTGGTGATGAGGGGAAGAGTCTGGTGATGTGAGGAAGTGTCTGGTGATGAGGGGAAGAGTCTGGTGATGTGAGGAAGAGTCTGCTGATAAGGGGAAGAGCCTGATGATGAGGGGAAGTGTCTGGTGATGTGAGGAATAGTCTGGTGATGTGAGGAAGAGTGTGGTGATGTGAGGAAGAGTCTAGAGATGAGGGGAATAGCCTGGTGTTGTGAGAAAGATTCTGGTGATGTGCTGAACAGTCTGGTGATGTGAGGAAGAGTCTTGTGATGAGGGGAAGTGTGTGCTGAGGTGAGGAGGCATCTGGTGATGAGTGCAAGTGTCTGGTGATGAGGGGAAGAGTCTGTTGATGTGAGGAAGAGTCTGGTGATGTGAGGAAGTGTCTGGTGATGTGAGGAAGAGTCTGCTGATGAGGGGAAGAGCCTGGTGATGAGGGAAAGACTCTGGTGATGTGAGGAAGTGCCTGGTGATGAAGGGAAGTGTCTGGTGATGTGGGGAAGTGCCTGTGGATGAGGGAAAGAGTCTGGTGATGTGAGGAAGAGTCCAGTGATGCGAGGAAGTGTCTGGTGATGTGAGGAAGAATCTGGTGATGTTTGGAAGTGCCTTTTGATGTGGGGAAGAGTCTGGTGATGTGAGGAAGAGCCTGGCGATGAGCAGAAGTGTCTGATGATGTGATGAAGAGTCTGGTGATGTGAGGAAGAGTCTGGTGATGAGGGGAAGAGTCTGGTGATGTGAGGAAGAGTCTGGCGATGTGAGGAAGAGTCTGGTAATGTGAGGAAGAGCCTGGTGATGTGCTGAAGAGTCTGGTGATGTGAGGAAGGGTCTTTTCATGAGGGGAAGAGTGAGCTGAGGTGAGGAGGCATCTGGTGATGAGTGCAAGTGATTGGTGATGAGCGGAAGAGTCTGGTAATGTGAGGAGAAGTCTAGTGATGTGAGGAAGTATCTGATGATGAGGGGAAGTGTCTGGTGATGTGAGGAAGAGTCTGGTGATGAGGGGAAGTGTCTGGTGATGTGAGGAAGAGCCTGGTAATGAGGGGAAGAGTCTGGTGATGTGAGGAAGAGTCTGGTGATGAGAGGAAGAGTCTGGTGATGTGAGGATTTTTCTGGTGATGTGAGGAAGTGTCTGGTGATGTGAGGAAGAGTCTGCTGATGAGGCGAAGAGTCTGGCAAAGAGAGGAAGAGTCTGGTGATGTGAGGAAGAGTCTGGTGATGTGAGGAAGAGTCTGGTGATGTGAGGAAGAGTCTGGTGATGTGAGGAAGAGTCTAGAGATGAGGGGAAGAGTCTGGTGTTGTGAGAAAGAGTCTGGTGATGTGCTGAAGAGTCTGGTGATGTGAGGAAGAGTATTGTGAAGAGGGGAAGAGTGTACTGAGGTGAGGAGGCATCTGGTGATGTGAGGAAGAGTCTGGTGATGAGGGGAAGAGTCTGGTGATGTGAGGAAGAGCCTGGTAATGAGGGGAAGAGTCTGGTGATGTGAGGAAGAGTCTGGTGATGAGAGGAAGAGTCTGGTGATGTGAGGAAGAGTCTGGTGATGAGGGGAAGAGTCTGGTGATGTGAGGAAGAGCCTGGTAATGAGGGGAAGAGTCTGGTAATGTGAAGAAGAGTCTGGTGATGTGAGGAAGAGTCTGCTGATGAGGGGAAGAGCCTGGTGATGTGAGGATGAGTCTGGTGATGAGCGGAAGAGTCTGGTGAGGTGAGGAAAAGTCTGGTGATCTGCAGAAGAATCTGGCAATGAGAGGAAGAGTCTGGTGATGTGAGGAAGAGTCTGCTGATGTGAGGAAGAGGCTGGTGAGGTGAGGAAGAGCCTGGTGATGTGAGGAAGAGTCTGGTGATGAGCGGAAGAGTCTGGTGATGTGAGGAAGTGTCTGGTGATGAGGGGAAGAGTCTGGTGATGTGAGGAAGAGTCTGCTGATGAGGGGAACAGCCTGATGATGAGGGGAAGTGTCTGGTGATGTGAGGAAGAGTCTGGTGATGTGAGGAAGAGTGTGGTGATGTGAGGAAGAGTCTAGAGATGAGGGGAATAGCCTGGTGTTGTGAGAAAGATTCTGGTGATGTGCTGAAGAGTCTGGTGATGTGAGGAAGTGTCTGGTGATGTGCGGAAGAGTCTGGTGAGGTGAGGAAGAGTCTGGTGATGTGCAGAAGCGTCTGGCAATGAGACGAAGAGTCTGGTGATGTGAGGAAGAGTCTGGTGATGTGAGGAAGAGTCTAGTGAAGTGCGGAAGAGACTGGTGATGAGGGGAAGAGTCTGGCGATGAGCGGAAGTGTCTGGTGAGGTGAGGAAGAGTATGGTGATGAGGGGAAGAGTCTGGCGATGAGAGGAAGAGTCTGGTGATGTGAGGAAGAGTCTGGTGATGTGAGGCAGAGTCTGGTGATGAGAGGAAGAGTCTGGTGATGTGAGGGAGAGTCTGGTGATGTGAGGAAGAGTCTGGTGCTGTGAGGAAGAGTCTGGTGATGAGGGGAATAGTCTGCCGATGAGAGGAAGAGTCTGGTGATGTGAGGAAGAGTCTGGTGATGTGAGGAAGAGTCTGGTGATGAGAGGAAGAGTCTGGTGATGGGAGGAAAAGTCTGGTGATGAGGGGAAGAGTCTGGTGATGTGAGGAAGAGTCTGGTGATGAGAGGAAGAGTCTGGTGATGGGAGGAAAAGTCTGGTGATGAGGGGAAGAGTCTGGTGATGTGAGGAAGAGTCTGGTGATGAGGGGAAGAGTCTGGTGATGTGAGGAAGTGTCTGGTGATGAGGGGAAGAGTCTGGTGATGTGAGGAAGAGTCTGGTGATGAGAGGAAGAGTCTGGTGATGAGAGGAAGAGTCTGGTGATGTGAGGAAAAGTCTGGTGATGAGGGGAGGAGCCTGATGATGAGGGGAAGTGTCTGGTGATGTGAGGAAGAGTCTGGTGATGTGAGGAAGATTCTGGTGATGTGCTGAAGAGTCTGGTGATGTGAGGAAGAGTCTGGTGATGAGGGGAAGCGTCTGGTGATGAGGTGAAGAGTCTGGTAATGTGAGCAAGAGTCTGGTGATGAGAGGAAGAGTCTGGTGATGTGAGGAAAAGTCTGCTGATGAGGGGAGGAGCCTGATGATGAGGGGAAGTGTCTGGTGATGTGAGGAAGAGTCTGGTGATGTGAGGAAGAGTGTGGTGATGTGAGGAAGAGTCTAGAGATGAGGGGAATAGCCTGGTGTTGTGAGAAAGATTCTGGTGATGTGCTGAAGAGTCTGGTGATGTGAGGAAGAGTCTGGTGATGAGGGGAAGCGTCTGGTGATGAGGTGAAGAGTCTGGTAATGTGAGCAAGAGTCTGGTGATGAGAGGAAGAGTCTGGTGATGTGAGGAAGAGTCTGGTGATGTGAGGAAATGTCTGGTGATGTGAGGAAGAGTCTGGTGATGTGAGGAAGAGTCTGCTGATGAGGGGAAGAGCCTGGTGATGAGGGGAAGATTCTGGTGATGTGAGGAAGTGTCTGGGGATGTGAGGAAGAGTCTGCTGATGAGGGGAAGAGCCTGGTGATGAGGGGAAGATTCTGGTGATGTGAGGAAGAGTCTGGTGATGAGAGGAAGAGTCTGGTGATGTGAGGAAGAGTCTGGTGATGTGAGGAAGGGTCTGGTGATGTGAGAAAGAGTCTGGTGATGTGCGGAAGAGTCTGGTGAGGTGAGGAAGAGTCTGGTGATGTGCAGAAGCGTCTGGCAATGAGACGAAGAGTCTGGTGATGTGAGGAAGAGTCTGGTGATGTGAGGAAGAGTCTGGTGAAGTGCGGACGAGTCTGGTGATGAGGGGAAGAGTCTGGCGATGAGCGGAAGTGTCTAGTGAGGTGAGGAAGAGTATGGTGATGAGGGGAAGAGTCTGGTGATGTGAGGAAGAGTCTGGTGATGAGAGGAAGAGTCTGGTGATGTGAGGAAGAGTCTGGTGATGTGAGGAAGAGTCTGGTGATGAGGGGAAGAGTCTGGTGATGTGAGGAAGAGTCTAGAAATGAGGGGAATAGCCTGGTGTTGTTAGAAAAATTCTGGTGATGTGCTGAAGAGTCTGGTGATGTGAGGAAGAGTCTTGTGATGAGGGGATGTGTGTGCTGATGTGAGGAGGCATCTGGTGATGAGTGCAAGTGTCTGGTGATAAGGGGAAGAGTCTGGTGATGTGAGGAAGAGTCTGGGGATGTGAGGAAGTGTCTGGTGATGAGGGGAAGTGTCTGGTGATGTGAGGAGGCATCTGGTGATGAGTGCAAGTGTCTGGTGATAAGGGGAAGAGTCTGGTGATGTGAGGAAGAGTCTGGGGATGTGAGGAAGTGTCTGGTGATGAGGGGAAGTGTCTGGTGATGTGAGGAAGAGTCTGGTGATGAGAGGAAGAGTCTGGTGATGTGAGGAAGAGTCTGGTGATGTGAGGAAGTGTGAATACACACGCTGAAGATGGGCTGCTGAATTGTTTGTGTTTTTAGTGTTTAAAGTGGGGGAAAAAAAGGTTCATTTCAAGTTTTAAAAGGTTTTAAAGTTAAATTTAGTTCTAGTTAAGTTAGTTTAGTTTGTTTAGTTAAGTTTAAGTTTAGTCTAGATTAAGTAAGGAAGGAAAAGACCACCAAAGGAAAAAAACCCAGAGGAAATTAGAAAAAAAAAAGCCAAAGAAAAAAAAGAAATAAGGGAAAAAAAAATATACAAACCAAAGAACAGCGGCCGCACGGGGCCACAGCAGCAGCAGAAGCGAGGTGACTCGGCCGCATCGGGAACCGAGGCGCGAAGGCCGCACGGAGACGCAGCGGCAGCCGGAGCGAGGAGACTCGGGGAGGCCGCTTCGGGAAACGAGGCGAATCGGGGAGGCCGCACGGAGACGCAGCGGCAGCCGGAACGAGGTGACTCGGGGAGCCCGAGCGGCGAATGAGACACGGCCCGATTGGCGGCCGCAGTCCAGCACCCGAGCGACGACCGCAGTCCAGCACCCGAGCGACGGCCGCAGTCCAGCACCCGAGTGACGGCCGCAGTCCAGCACCCGAACGGCGAACGAGGCACAGCCCGAGCGGCGGGTGGGCTAGAAAGCCCGGGAAAGGCCCGAGGAGCCAGGCCCAGAGACCTCTGAGGAGAAGGGAAGCAACCAGAAGGCTTCCAGAAGCAAACCAAGACTGTGAGTACAGGGCCCAGGGAGGGAGACTGAAGCCAGGGAAAGGCCCGAGGAGCCAGGCCGAGACAGAGGCACAGAGACCTCTGAGGGGGAGGGGAACAGCCCGAAGGCACCGGGAAACAGCGGCTCACAGACCCAGACCTGAGAAGGGTGAACCCAGAAGCCGAGGCCCAGGGACCACGGGGTCGGAGAGGGGGACCGGGAAAGTTCGCGAACAGGGAGAGGGAAACACCAAACCCGGGGCCCCAGAAAAGCTTATTCTAAGATCAACAATACTTTACCAAAAATGAGCGAATCAGAAGATCCACAACAGCCCCGCTTCCAGATTCCCCCCAACACCGCAAAAAAAGCTATAAAAGTGATCAAGCATGAGCAGATGAGAGAAAAACCAGAAACACTTTTTGCTGACTGTTACAACAATGGGACAAAAAGTAACCTCATTTTCTACTCAGATCAGCCAGTGGCTTGGATCACAGCAATAAAATCACACTATACCAATGTTAAGCTAGGAAATACCGCAAATGGGTCCATAATGAAAATTAACACACCAGGAGACAGTTCAACTACGACGGTCAACGCGTACAATACCGGAACAATATTAGTGCAAGGCAACCTCGACAAATTTGCAACGGCCTTCAGGACACTGAAAAAATTAACTAAGGGGGGAAGGAACAGCCCCAGAGTGGTCGCACTCCCCCCAACATTGACAACTTACCAGGAGAAAATCTGCCTGGTCAGGAGGTGAACGAGCCACACAGTTCAAACCAGACACTAACCCCGGGGAACCACAGCCACACGATACAACTGACAAACCCCAGCATAACTACCAGGGAGGAAGCCACACATAGTCCCCCTACCATTCCCAGCTCACCAAGAGAAGAGCAGCATAGCCAGGAAGTGAGTGAGCCCTCCAGGGCCGACCAGCCTAGCCAGGAAGTGAGTGAGCCTTCCAGGGCCGACCAGACACATACCCCGGGATCACACAGCCAGATACAACCAAAAGATAAATTTAATCAATTAGAGATAGAGATGGTTAAACTTAGAGAGGACTTCCTCAAAATGAATGACGATCAAAATCAGGAGAGGGAGAGACACAAGAGAGAGCTGAAGCTACTTGAGAACCAGGTGAATCTACTTAGGAATCAGGTGAAAGAGCTGCAGGAAAAAGAAGAGAGCCATAGAGGAGAGATAACACCATTAGACCAGCAACCAGAGGCTAGAGATAAGGCAAGACAGAGCCGGACGGAACGGCTGCACTCCCACACGGAACAAAAGCAACAGACACACAATACAAGGGGTGCCACACAGACCGACCAGCATACTGATTCGCAATCTTCCCCCACCACCGTGGAACCACAAGCGGGCCGCTCACAAGAGGTACGCACACACCAGACACCCCAGCCCAGCAGACACACTATGAGTCCAAGCGAAAGCCACCAGACAGTAAACACAAACAAGGCTGACGTCGTAATACTCATAGACTCAAATGGGAAATTTCTATGGGAGAAAAAGCTATTCCCTAGAAGTAAAGTAGAAAAGATCTGGTGCCCAACAACAAACAGAGCCATGGGATGGCTGACCAAAGCCAGATTAGGCTCCCCCCAACACATAATAATACACACGGGCACAAATGACCTAAAGACCCAACAGAAAGAAGTAGCAACATCGCTCAGAGCAATGATTAGGAAAGCAAGCAGTACATTTCCAAACACTAGAATCACTGTTTCCACAATATTGCCGAGAACAGACTTCAACAACAACACAATTCATGAGATAAATGCCAGCATAGCAAGAGACTGCGAATCAAACCACAACGTACACCTGGCCCAACACCCCACCCTCGATGAGGAATGTCTTTACGACCACGTCCACATCCAAAGGCAAAGAATATCGATCTTTGCTAAAGCCCTGAAGGACGTCGCTTTTAACCGGGTCCATACCCAGACTCCAAGAGGACCCCCCCCGACCACCAGAGGTCAGCGGGGTACATATCAGGAACACTACAAGGACCACCAACACACCAACCGAGACCAGAGAGGATCCCCATGCAAAACAACAATATCAGACCTGCACCACTCCTGTCCCACAGGGGAATAGGACTGCTCCCAGCCAGACAGAGGGAGAGATGCACAGGACGTACGCAATACCTCAGACAGAAACAATCCATTAAGAGACAATAAGCAGATGTGCAGCAGCATCTACTTCCGCCTTATGGATCAAGGACTAATTAATAGAAAGAACTGTAACCAAATTGTATTAACTTTTGTAGACAACTGATGTGATCTTTTTTTTCCCACACTTAGACACGACAAACACGTACCACTCTTTAACCTATCATAGTAAAAGATCAAACTTAACATGAAATCCTTATATACTTCAACCTGGAATATCCAAGGTCTACGCTCTTCACTGCGAGAAGTGAAAAGTAGGACCCCAGAGTTCATAGATGAAACTAAAGACCTAGATATTATCATTTTACAGGAAACTTGGTATAAAGGAAAAGGACACACTGGCTGTCCCCAAGGGTACACTGAGCTGGTGGTCCCCTCCAATAAATTACCAAGTGTAACCCAAGGCAGAGACTCCGGAGGCATACTGATCTGGTTTAAAACAGAACTTAAGAATTACATCAAATTTATAAAAAAGGGCGAAAACCATATGTGGCTCAAACTTGAGAGGGAGATTATCTCAAACACCCAAGATGTTTACATTTGCGCACTTTATATCCCTCCAATCGATTCCCCATACTTTAAAGAGGACACCTTCTCCAACATGGAGGGGGAAATTATCCAATACCAGGCCCAGGGGAACGTGTTGATCTGTGGGGACCTCAATTCAAGAACGGGCAAAGAACCAGACTTCACCAATAATCAGGGAAACAATTACGTTTTCGGGAATAACCACTTTGACATCCCTTCCCTTCCATACAGGCATAACTGCGACAAGCAGTCAAATACCAACGGAAAACAGCTACTACAGCTCTGTCGAAACCTGGGTCTGTACATTGTCAATGGTAGGTTCATAGGAGACCTCCTAGGAAGATCGACCTATTGCTCACCTCTTGGCTGCAGCACAGTAGACTATATGATTACAGACTTAGACCCATCCTCTTTCAGAGCATTCACAGTCAAACCACAAACAACACTGTCAGATCACAGTCAAATTACTATGTTCCTCAAAAAGACAGAAACAAACAACATAGAAACACAACCCAGTAAACTGTACAACACCAAAAAATCGTACAGATGGGCCAAAAACGACACGGAAAAATACCAGAAAACAATTAGCAATGCATCAACTCAAGCTCTCTTAGACACCTTTCTGGATAACATATACACTCACAATAAAGAAGGCGTAAACCGGGCAGTTAGTAAACTAAACAATATTTTTGATAATTTGGCAACAAATGCAAACTTGAAAGCTCGCAAGAACAAACCCAAAACAAAAAACTATGAAAAATGGTTTGACCGAGATTGCCATAACATGAGGAAAAAACTTAGAAAAATATCAAACCAAAAACACAGACATCCAGAAAACGAGGAACTACGCCTTACTTATTGTCAGACACTAACACAATACAGAAACACACTCAGAACCAAAAAAGAGCAATATATTAAGAATACACTCAGCTCCATGGAGGAATCCATTGATTCCAATTGTTTCTGGGAAAACTTGAAAACACTACACAAAAAACAACACGACGATTTGGCCATTCAAAATGGGGACACATGGGTAAACCACTTTGAAAAATTATACCAGAAAAACACACTAAGACCAGAGCAACACCAAATATGCAAAAAACTGGAAAAGCTAGAAATGGCCATAAAAGATAACCAAAACCCGCTGGACGCCATAATAACAGAAAAAGAACTTCTTGAAAAACTCAAGGACCTGCGACCAGGAAAAGCCTGCGGGACAGACGGCATACTAAACGAGATGATTAAACACACAGACAACAAAATGAAACTGGCTATCCTAAAACTCTTCAACTTGGTTCTGAGTGTCAGTTATTTCCCTGATATCTGGAACAAAGGACTCATAACGCCCATATACAAAAGTGGGGACAAAATCGACCCAAACAACTATCGAGGCATCTGTGTAAACAGTAACCTGGGGAAGGTATTCTGTAGCATCATAAACAAAAGACTTATAAACTTCCTTGAGGAGCACAATGTCTTGAGTAAAAGCCAAATTGGATTCCTGCCAAACTATAGAACATCCGATCATATCTTCACCCTACAGACCCTAATTGACAAACACGTTCACCATAACAAAAGCAAAATCTACGCATGCTTTGTAGATTTCCAGAAGGCTTTCGACTCCATCTGGCATGACGGTTTATTCCTGAAACTTATCGAAAGTGGGGTAGGAGGGAAAACATATGATGTAATTAAATCAATGTATACAAACAACAAATGTGCAGTTAAAATTGGAGACAAACAAACAAAATACTTCCCACAGGGGCGGGGGGTGACGCAGAGCTCGCCAATCTCACCGACACTCTTTAATATTTACATAAATGGATTGGCAAAACTACTTGAACAATCTACAGCACCCGGCCTCACCCTATATGAATCCAAGGTTAAATTCCTCCTCTATGCAGACGACCTGGTTCTGCTGTCACCTACTAAAGAGGGGCTACAGCAAAACCTGGACCTGCTGGAGTCGTACTGCCAGACTTGGGCCCTGACAATAAATCCCCAAAAAACCAAAGTCCTTGTGTTCCAGCAAAGATCCAAACATCAGGGACCCAAAATAAATTTCACAGTAGGAACAACCAAAATTGAACAAACCACTAACTACACATACTTGGGCTTAAAAATCAGTTCTACGGGAAACTTCAAACTGGCTGTGAATGAACTGAAAGAGAAAGCAAGAAGGGCTTTCTATGCCATCAAAAAATCAATCCAAATAGAAATCCCAATTAGCATTTGGCTCAAAATTTTCAAATCAGTAATTGAACCAATTGCACTCTATGGCAGTGAGGTATGGGGACCGCTAACTCAACAAGAATTTGCAAAATGGGACAAACACCCAATTGAGATCCTACATGCAGAATTCTGTAAAAGTATCCTCCGGACTCAAAGGAAAACAGTAAACAATGCATGCAGGGCGGAACTAGGCCAATATCCATTAATAATCACTATCCAAAAAAGAGCCACCAAATTTTGGAATCACCTACAAATGAGCAATCCCCAATGCTATCACTACGACGCCCTGAAATGCCAAGAGCTGACCATAAAGAAGAATACCCTCAGTCAACTAGTCCTGGGACTCAGTGAAGTAACTACTAACAATACTAACAATAACCAGCCCCAGGACAGTGACAGGGTAACACAAAGAATTCGACCCAACACAATCGTCGCTAAGCAAAAGGAAAAATATCTGACATATTGGGCAGAAACAACAAAAACCCAAAGCAAACTCAATTGCTACTTGGCCCTAAACAGACAATACAACATAGCTGATTACCTGACCATGGTAAAGGATAACAAACTGAGAAGAACCTTGACAAGGTACAGACTTAGCGAACATAGCCTAGCGATCGAAAAAGGCAGACACAGGCAGACCAGGCTGCCAAGAGAGGACAGGATATGCTCTCACTGCAGTCAGGGAGTGGTGGAGACAGAGATGCACTTCCTCACAGCTTGTGGAAAATATCAGGGCATCAGGGAGAATTTCTACCAAAAATTCTCACAAATATGCCCTGATTTCAGAAATCTGAATGACAACCAAAAACTCCCATTCCTACTGGGAGAGGAGAGAAGCTGTATAACACTGGCGGCACACTATGTTACAGCTTGCCATGAACAGAGGGACAACCAGTAAACTAAGAAAAGAATATATATAAACAATGCGAATGTATATTTATACACTCAGGGATATACCTGTTTATACACAGTATGAATAGAACTGCGTTTATGTGCTAAACCATAAATGTATTTTGATGCTTTGGCAACATAAGATGTAACTTATCATGCCAATAAAGCGATTTGAATTGTGAATTGTGAATTGTCTGGTGATGTGAGAAAGAGTCTGCTGATGAGGGGAAGAGCCTGGTGATGAGGGGAAGATTCTGGTGATGTGAGGAAGAGTCTGGTGATGTCAGGAAGAGTCTGGTGATGTCAGGAAGAGTGGGGTGATGTGAGGAAGAGTCTAGTGATGTGAGGAAGAGTCTGTTGATGAAGGGAAGGGTCTGGTGATGTGAGGAAGAGTCTGGTGATGTGTGTAAAAGTCTGGTGAGGTGAGGAAGAGTCTGGTGATGAGCAGAAGCGTCTGGCAATGAGAGGAAGAGTCTGGTGATGTGAGGAAGAGTCTGGTGAAGTGAGGAAGAGTCTGGTGAAGTGAGGAAGAGTCTGGTGATGAGGGGAAGAGTCTGGCGATGAGCGGAAGTGTCTGGTGAGGTAAGGAAGAGTATGGTGATGAGGGGAAGAGTCTGGCGATGAGAGGAAGAGTCTGGTGATGTGAGGAAGAGTCTGGTGATGTGAGGAAGAGTCTGGTGATGAGGGGAATAGTCTGGAGATGTGAGGAAGAGTCTGGTGATGTGAGGAAGAGCCTTCTGATGTGCTGAAGAGTCTGGTGATGTGAGGAAGAGTCTTTTCATGAGGGGAAGAGTGAGCTGAGATGAGGAGGCATCTGGTGATGAGTGCAAGTGTCTGGTGATGAGCGGAAGAGTCTGGCGATGTGAGGAGGAGTCTGGTAATGTGAGGAAGTGTCTGATGATGAGGGGAAGTGTCTGGTGATGTGAGGAAGAGTCTGGTGATGAGGGGAAGAGTCTAGTGATGTGAGGAAGAGCCTGGTAATGAGGGGAAGAGTCTGTTGATGTGAGGAAGAGTTTGGTGATGAGAGGAAGAGTCTGGTGATGTGAGGAATTTTCTGGTGATGTGAGGAAGTGTCTGGTGATGTGAGGAAGAGTCTGCTGATGAGGGGAAGGGCCTGGTGATGAGGGGAAGAGTCTGGTGATGTGAGGAAGAGTCTGGTGATGTCAGGAAGAGTCTGGTGATGTGCAGAAGAGCCTGGCAATGAGAGGAAGAGTCTGGTGATGCGAGGAAGAGTCTGGTGATGTGAGGAAGAGTCTGGTGATATGAGGAAGAGTTTAGAGATGAGGGGAATAGTCTGGTGTTGTGAGAAAGAGTCTGGTGATGTGCTGAAGAGTCTGGTGATGTGAGGAAGTGTCTGGTGATGAGGGGAAGTGTCTGGTGATGTGAGGAAGAGTCTGGTGATGAGGGGAAGAGTCTGGTGATGTGAGGAAGAGCCTGGTAATGAGGGGAAGAGTCTGGTGATGTGAAGAAGAGTCTGGTGATGTGAGGAAGAGTCTGCTGATGAGGGGAAGAGCCTGGTGATGTGAGGAAGAGTCTGGTGATGAGCGGAAGAGTCTGGTGAGGTGAGGAAGAGTCTGGTGATCTGCAGAAGAATCTGGCAATGAGAGGAAGAGTCTGGTGATGTGAGGAAGAGTCTGGTGATGTGAGGAAGAGGCTGGTGAGGTGAGGAAGAGCCTGGTGATGTGAGGAAGAGTCTGGTGATGAGGGGAAGAGTCTGGTGATGTGAGGAAGTGTCTGGTGATGAGGGGAAGAGTCTGGTGATGTGAGGTAGAGTCTGCTGATGAGGGGAACAGCCTGATGATGAGGGGAAGTGTCTGGTGATGTGAGGAAGAGTCTGGTGATGTGAGGAAGAGTGTGGTGATGTGAGGAAGAGTCTAGAGATGAGGGGAATAGCCTGGTGTTGTGAGAAAGATTCTGGTGATGTGCTGAAGAGTCTGGTGATGAGGGGAAGAGCCTGGTGATGAGGGGAAGATTCTGGTGATGTGAGGAAGAGGCTGGTGATGTCAGGACGAGTCTGGTGATGTCAGGAAGAATGGGGTGATGTGAGGGAAGAGTCTAGTGATGTGAGGAAGAGTCTGTTGATGAAGGGAAGGGTCTGGTGATGTGAGGAAGAGTCTGGTGATGTGCGGAAGAGTCTGGTGAGGTGAGGAAGTGTCTGGTGATGTGAGGAAGAGTCTGCTGATGAGGGGAGGAGCCTGATGATGAGGGGAAGTGTCTGGTGATGTGAGGAAGAGTCTGGTGATGTGAGGAAGAGTGTGGTGATGTGAGGAAGAGTCTTGTGATGAGCGGATGTGTGTGCTGAGGTGAGGAGGCATCTGGTGATGAGTGCAAGTGTCTGGTGATGAGGGGAAGGGTCTGGTGATGTGAGGAAGAGTCTGGTGATGTGAGGAAGTGTCTGGTGAGGTGAGAAAGAGTCTGGTGATGTGCAGAAGCGTCTGGCAATGAGACGAAGAGTCTGGTGATGTGAGGAAGAGTCTGGTGATGTGAGGAAGAGTCTGGTGAAGTGCGGAAGAGTCTGGTGATGAGGGGAAGAGTCTGGCGATGAGCGGAAGTGTCTAGTGAGGTGAGGAAGAGTATGGTGATGAGGGGAAGAGTCTGGCGATGAGAGGAAGAGTCTGGTGATGTGAGGAAGAGTCTGGTAATGTGAGGAAGAGTCTGGTGATGTGAGGAAGTATCTGGTGATGAGAGGAAGAGTCTGGTGATGGGAGGAAGAGTCTGGTAATGTGAGGAAGAGTCTGGTGATGTGAGGAAGAGTCTGGTAATGTGAGGAAGAGTCTGGTGATGTGAGGAAGAGTCTGGTAATGTGAGGAAGAGTCTGGTGATGTGAGGAAGTATCTGGTGATGAGGGGAAGAGCCTGGTGATGTGAGGAAGAGTCTGGTGATGAGGGGAAGTATCTGGTGATGTGAGGATTTTTCTGGTGATGTGAGGAAGTGTCTGGTGATGTGAGGAAGAGTCTGCTGATGAGGGGAAGGGCCTGGTGATGAGGGGAAGAGTCTGGTGATGTGAGGAAGAGTCTGGCAATGAGAGGAAGAGTCTGGTGATGTGAGGAAGAGTCTGGTGATGTGAGGAAGAGTCTGGTGATGTGAGGAAGAGTTTAGAGATGAGGGGAATAGTCTGGTGTTGTGAGAAAGAGTCTGGTGATGTGCTGAAGAGCATGGTGATGTGAGGAAGTGTCTGGTGATGAGGGGAAGTGTCTGGTGATGTGAGGAAGAGTCTGGTGATGAGGGGAAGAGTCTGGTGATGTGAGGAAGAGCCTGGTAATGAGGGGAAGAGTCTGGTGATGTGAGGAAGAGTCTGGTGACGAGAGGAAGAGTCTGGTGATGTGAGGAAGAGTCTGGTGATGTGAGGAAGTGTCTGGTGATGTGAGGAAGAGTCTGGTGATGTGCTGAAGAGCATGGTGATGTGAGGAAGTGTCTGGTGATGAGGGGAAGTGTCTGGTGATGTGAGGAAGAGTCTGGTAATGAGGGGAAGAGTCTGGTGATGTGAGGAAGAGTCTGGTGACGAGAGGAAGAGTCTGGTGATGTGAGGAAGAGTCTGGTGATGTGAGGAAGTGTCTGGTGATGTGAGGAAGAGTCTGTTGATGAAGGGAAGGGTCTGGTGATGTGAGGAAGAGTCTGGTGATGTGCGGAAGAGTCTGGTGATGTGAGGAAGAGTCTGGTGATGTGCAGAAGCGTCTGGCAATGAGACGAAGAGTCTGGTGATGTGAGGAAGAGTCTGGTGATGTGAGGAAGTGTCTAGTGAAGTGCGGAAGAGACTGGTGATGAGGGGAAGAGTCTGGCGATGAGCGGAAGTGTCTGGTGAGGTGAGGAAGAGTATGGTGATGAGGGGAAGAGTCTGGCGATGAGAGGAAGAGTCTGGTGATGTGAGGAAGAGTCTGGTGATGTGAGGAAGAGTCTGGTGATGAGAGGAAGAGTCTGGTGATGTGAGGGAGAGTCTGGTGATGTGAGGAAGAGTCTGGTGATGTGAGGAAGAGTTTGGTGCTTTGAGTAAGAGTCTGGTGATGTGAGGAAGAGTCTGGTGATGTGAGGAAGAGTCTGGTGATGAGGGGAAGAGTCTGGTGATGTGAGGAAGTGTCTGGTGATGAGGGGAAGAGTCTGGTGATGTGAGGAAGAGTCTGGTGATGTGAGGAAGTGTCTGGTGATGTGAGGAAGAGTCTGCTGATGAGGGGAGGAGCCTGATGATGAGGGGAAGTGTCTGGTGATGTGAGGAAGAGTCTGGTGATGTGAGGAAGTGTCTGGTGATGTGAGGAAGAGTCTGCTGATGAGGGGAGGAGCCTGATGATGAGGGGAAGTGTCTGGTGATGTGAGGAAGTGTCTGGTGAGGTGAGAAAGAGTCTGGTGATGTGCAGAAGCGTCTGGCAATGAGACGAAGAGTCTGGTGATGTGAGGAAGAGTCTGGTGATGTGAGGAAGAGTCTGGTGAAGTGCGGAAGAGTCTGGTGATGAGGGGAAGAGTCTGGCGATGAGCGGAAGTGTCTAGTGAGGTGAGGAAGAGTATGGTGATGAGGGGAAGAGTCTGGCGATGAGAGGAAGAGTCTGGTGATGTGAGGAAGAGTCTGGTGATGTGAGGAAGAGTCTGGTGATGAGGGGAAGAGTCTGGTGATGGGAGGAAAAGTCTGGTGATGAGGGGAAGTATCTGGTGATGTGAGGATTTTTCTGGTGATGTGAGGAAGAGTCTGCTGATGAGGGGAAGGGCCTGGTGATGAGGGGAAGAGTCTGGTGATGTGAGGAAGAGTCTGCTGATGTCAGGAAGAGTCTGGTGATGTGCAGAAGAGTCTGGCAATGAGAGGAAGAGTCTGGTGATGTGAGGAAGAGTCTGGTGATGTGAGGAAGAGTCTGGTGATGTGAGGAAGAGTTTAGAGATGAGGGGAATAGTCTGGTGTTGTGAGAAAGAGTCTGGTGATGTGAGGAAGTGTCTGGTGATGAGGGGAAGTGTCTGGTGATGTGAGGAAGAGTCTGGTGACGAGAGGAAGAGTCTGGTGATGTGAGGAAGAGTCTGGTGATGTGAGGAAGTGTCTGGTGAGGTGAGGAAGAGTCTGGTGATCTGCAGAAGAATCTGGCAATGAGAGGAAGAGTCTGGTGATGTGAGGAAGAGTCTGGTGATGTGAGGAAAAGTCTGGTGAGGTGAGGAAGAGCCTGGTGATGTGAGGAAGAGTCTGGTGATGAGGGGAAGAGTCTGGTGATGTGAGGAAGAGTGTGGTGATGTGAGGAAGAGTCTGCTGATGAGGGGAAGAGCCTGATGATGAGGGGAAGTGTCTGGTGATGTGAGGAAGAGTGTGGTGATGTGAGGAAGAGTCTTGTGATGAGCGGACGTGTGTGCTGAGGTGAGGAGACATCTGGTGATGAGTGGAAGTGTCTGGTGATGAGAGGAAGAGTCTGGTGATGTGAGGAAGAGTCTGGTGATGTGAGGAAGTGTCTGGTGATGTGAGGAAGAGTCTGCTGATGAGGGGAAGAGCCTGGTGATGAGGGGAAGACTCTGGTGATGTGAAGAAGTGCCTGGTGATGGAGGGAAGTGTCTGGTGATGTGAGGAAGTGCTTGTGGATGAGGGAAAGAGTCTGGTGATGTGATTAAGTGTCTGGTGATGTGAGGAAGAGTCTGGTGATGTTTGGAAGTGCCTTTTGATGTGGGGAAGAGTCTGGTGATGAGAGGAAGAGTCTGGTGATGGGAGGAATAGTCTGGTGATGTGAGGAAGAGTCTGGTGATGAGGGGAACAGTCTGGTGATGTGAGGAAGAGTCTGGCGATGTGAGGAAGAGTCTGGTAATGTGAGGAAGAGTCTGGTGATGAGGGGAACAGTCTGGAGATGTGAGGAAGAGTCTGGTGATGCGAGGAAGAGCCTGGTGAAGTGCTGAAGAGTCTGGTGATGTGAGGAAGAGTCTTTTCATGAGGGGAAGAGTGAGCTGAGGTGAGGAGGCATCTGGTGATGGGTGCAAGTGACTGGTGATGAGCGGAAGAGTCTGGTAATGTGAGGAGGAGTCTAGTGATGTGAGGAAGTGTCTGATGATGAGGGGAAGTGTCTGGTGATGTGAGGAAGAGTCTGGTGATGAGGGGAACAGTCTGGTGATGTGAGGAAGAGTCTGGTGATGTGAGGAAGAGTTTGGTGATGTGAGGAAGAGTCTGGTGATGTGAGGAAGAGTCTGGTGATGTGAGGGAAAGTCTAGAGATTAGGGGAATAGTCTGGTGTTGTGAGAAAGAGTCTGGTGATGTGCTGAAGAGTCTGGTGATGTGAGGAAGAGTCTTGTGATGAGGGGAAGAGTGTACTGAGGTGAGGAGGCATCTGGTGATGAGTGCAAGTGTCTGCTGATGAGAGGAAGAGTCTGGTGATGTGAGGAAGAGTCTGGTGATGTGAGGAAGTGTCTGGTGATGAGGGGAAGTATATGGTGATGTGAGGAAGAGTCTGGTGATGAGGGGAAGAGTCTGGTGATGTGAGGAAGAGCATGGTAATGAGGGGAAGAGTCTGGTGATGTGAGGAAGAGTCTGGTGATGAGAGGAAGATTCTGGTGATGTGCTGAAGAGTCTGGTGATGTGAGGAAGAGTCTTGTGATGAGGGGAAGTGTGTACTGAGGTGAGGAGGCATCTGGTGATGAGTGCAAGTGTCTGCTGATGAGAGGAAGAGTCTGGTGATGTGAGGAAGAGTCTGGTGATGTGAGGAAGTGTCTGGTGATGAGGGGAAGTATATGGTGATGTGAGGAAGAGTCTGGTGATGAGGGGAAGAGTCTGGTGATGTGAGGAAGAGCATGGTAATGAGGGGAAGAGTCTGGTGATGTGAGGAAGAGTCTGGTGATGAGAGGAAGATTCTGGTGATGTGCTGAAGAGTCTGGTGATGTGAGGAAGAGTCTTGTGATGAGGGGAAGTGTGTGCTGAGGTGAGGAGGCATCTGGTGATGAGTGCAAGTGTCTGGTGATCAGGGGAAGAGTCTGGTGATGTGAGGAAGAGTCTGGTGATGTGCGGAAGTGTCTGGTGATGTGAGGAAGAGTCTTTTGATGAGAGGAAGAGTCTGGTGATGAGGGGAAGAGTCTGGTGATGTGAGGAAGAGTCTGGTGATGAGGGGAAGAGTCTGGTGATGTGAGGAAGAGTCTGGTGATGAGAGGAAGTGTCTGGTGATGTGAGGAAGAGTCTGGTGATGTGAGGAAGTGTCTGGTGATGTGAGGAAGAGTCTGCTGATGAGGGGAAGAGCCTGGAGATGTGAGGAAGAGTCTGGTGATATGAGGAAGAGCCTAGTGATGTGAGTAAGAGTCTGGTGATGTGAATAAGAGTCTGGTGATGAGGGGAAGAGCCTGGTGAGGAGGGCAAGAGTCTGGTGAAGCGAGGAAGAGTTTGGTGATGAGGGGATGAGTCTGGTGATGTGTGGAAGAGTCTGGTGATGTGAGGAAGAGTCTGGTGATGTGAGGAAGAGTTTGGTGATGAGGTGAAGAGTCTGGTGATGAGGGGAAGAGTCCAGAGATGTGAGGAAGAGTCTGGTGATGTGCTGTAGAAGTCTGGTGATGAGTGGAAGAGTCTGGTGATGAGGGGAAGACTCTGGTGATGTGAGGAAGAGTCTGGTGATGTGCTGAAGGGTCTGGTGATGTGAGGAAGAGCCTGCTGATGTGAGGAAGAGTCTGGTGATGAGGGGAATTGTCTGATGATGTGGGGAAGAGCCTGGCGATGTGATGAAGAGTCTGGTGATGCGAGGAAGAGTCTGGTGATGAGTGGAAGAGTCTGGTGATGGGAGGAAGTGTCTGGTGGTGAGGGAAAGAGTCTGGTGATGTGGGGAAGAGACTGGTGATGAGGGGAAGAGTCTGGTGAGGTGAGGAAGAGTCTGGTGATGTGAGGAAGTGTCTGGTGGTGAGGGAAAGAGTCTGGTGATGTGAGGAAGAGACTGGTGATGAGGGGAAGAGTCTGGTGAGGTGAGGAAGAGTCTGGTGATGAGAGCAAGAGTCTGGTGATGTGGGGAAGAGTCTGGTGATGGGAGGAAGTGTCTGGTGATGAGGGGAAGAGTCTGGTGATGTGAGGAAGAATCTGGTGATGAGGGGAAGAGTCTGGAGAGGTGAGGAAGAGTCTGGTGATGAGAGCAAGAGTCTGCAGATGTGGGGAAGAGTCTGTTGATGTGAGGATGAGTCTGGTAATGAGGGGAAGAGTCTGGTGAGGTGAGGAAGAGTCTGGTGATGAGAGCATGAGTCTGATGATGTGGGGAACAGTCTGGTGATGTGAGGATGAGTCAGGTTGTGAGGGGAAGATTCTGGTGATGTGAGGAAGAGTCTGGTGATGAGGGGAAGAGTCTGGTGATGTGAGGAAGAGTCTGGTGATGTGAGGAAGAGTCTGGTGATGAGAGGCAGATTATGGTGATTTGAGGAATAAACTGCTGATGTAAGGAAGAGTCAGGAGTTGTGAGGAAGAATCTGGTGATGAGAGGAAAGGTTTGATGATGTGAGGAACAGTCTGGTGATGTGAGGAAGAGTCTGGTGATGTGAGGAAGTGTCTGGTGATGTGTGGAAGTGTCTGGTGATGTGAGGAAGTGTCTGGTGATGAGGGGAAGAGTCTGGTGATAAGAGGAAGAGTCTGGTGATGTGAGGAAGAGATTGGTGATGAGGGGAAGGGTCTGGTGATGTGAAGAAGAGCTTGGTGATGTGAGGAAGAGCCTGGTGATGTGAAGATGAGTCTGGTGATGAGGGGAAGAGTCTGGTGATGTGAGCAAGAGTCTGGTGATGTGAGGAAGAGCCTGCTGATGAGGGGAAGAGCCTGGTGATAAGGGGAAGAGTCTGGTGATGCGAGGAAGAGTCTGGTGACGAGGGGAAGAGTCTGGGGATGAGGGTAAGAGTCTGGAGATGTGAGGAAGATTTAGATGATTTGAGGAATAATCTGCTGATGTAAGGAAGAGTCAGGAGTTGTGAGGAAGAGTCTGGTGATGAGAGGAAGAGTTTGATGATGTGAGGAACAGTCTGGTGATGTGAGGAAGAGTCTGATGATCTGACAAAGAGTCTGGTGATCAGTGGAAACGTCTGGTGATGTGAGGGAGAGTCTGGTGATGAGAGGAAGAGTCTGGCGATGAGGGGAAGAGTCTGGTGATGTGAGGAATAGTCTGTTGATGAGGGGAAGAGTCTGGTGATTTGATGAAGAGTCTGGTGATGTGAGGAAGAGTCTGGTGATGAGGGGAAGAGTCTGTTGATGTGAGGAACAGTCTGGTGATGAGGGGAAGAGTCTGGTGATGTGAGGAAGTGTCTGGTGATGTGCGGAAGAGTCTGCTGATGAGGGGGAGAGCCTGATGATGAGGGGAAGAGTCTGGTGATGTGAGGAAAAGTCTGGTGATGTCAGGAAGAGTCTGCTGATGAGGGGAAGAGTGGGGTGATGTGAGGAAGAGTCTGTTGATATGAGGAAGGTCCTGGTGATGAGGGGAAATGTCTGGTGATGAGGGGAAGAGTATGTGATGAGAGGAAGAGTCTGGTGATGTGAGGAAGATTCTGGTGATGAGGGGAAGAGTCTGGTGATGTGAGGAAGTGTCTGGTGATGTGAAGAATAGTCTGGTGATGTGAGGAAGAACCTGGTGATGTGAGGAAGAGTCTGGTGATGTGAGGAAGATTCTGGTGATGTGAGGAAGAGCCTGGTGATGCGAGGGAGAGTCTGGTGATCTGAGAAAGTGTCTGGTGATGTGAGGAAGAGTCTGGTGATGAGGGGAAGAGTCTGGTGATGTGAGGAAGAGTCTGGTGATGCGGGGAAGAGTCTGGTAATGTGAGGAAGAGTCTAGTAATGTGAGGAAGAGTCTGGTGATGAAGGGAAGAGTCTGGTGATGTGGTGAAGAGTCTGGTGATGTGAGGAATAGTCTAGTAATGTGAGGGAGAGTCTGGTGATGAGGGGAAGAGCCTGGTGATGCCAGGAAGAGTCTGGTGATGAGGGGAAGTGTCTGGTGATGAGTGGAGGAGGCTGGTGATGTGTCTAAGAGTCTGGTGATGTAGGGAAGAGTCTGGTGATATGAGGAAAAGTCTGGTGATGAGGGGAAGAGTCTGGTGATGTGAGGAAGAGTCTGGTGATGGGAGGAAGAGTCTGGTGATGTGAGGAAGTGTCTGGTGATGATGGGTAGAGCCTGCTGATGAGGGTAAGAGTCTGGTGATGTCGGGAAGAGTCTGGTGATGTGAGGAAGAGTCTGGTGATGTGAGGAAGTGCCTGGTGATGAGGGGAAATGTCTGGTGATGTGAGGAAGTGTCTGGGGATGAGGGGAAGAGTCTGGTGATGTGTGAAAGTGCCTGGTGATGTGGGGAAGAGTCTGGTGATGTGGGGAAGGGTCTGGTGATGAGGGGAAGTGTCTGGTGATGTGAGGAAGAGTCTAGCGATTTGAGGAAGAGCCTGGTGATGCGAGGAAGAGTCTGGTGATGAGGGGAAGAGTCTGGAGATGTGAGGAAGAGTCTGGTGATGTGAGGAAGAGCCTGGTGATGAGTGGAAGAGACTGGTGATGTGAGGAAGAGTCTAGAGATGAGGGGAAGAGTCTGGTGTTGTGAGGAAGAGTCTGGCGATGTGCTGAAGAGTCTGGTGATGAGGGGGAGAGTCTGGTGATGTGATTAAGAGGCTGGTGATGAGGGGAAGAGACTGGTGATGTGAGGAAGAGTCTGGTGATGTCAGGAAGAGTCTGGTGATGAGGGGAAGAGTCTGGTGATGCGAGGAAGAGTCTGGTGATGTCGGGAAGAGTCTGGTGATGAGGGGGAGACTCTGGTGATGAAGGGAAGAGTCTGGTGATGTGAGGAAGAGTCTGGTGATGTGATTAAGAGGCTGGTGATGAGGGGAAGAGACTGGTGATGTGAGGAAGAGCCTGATGATGAGGAGAAGAGTCTGGTGATGAGGGGAAGAGTCCGGTGATGTGAGGAAGAGTCTGGTGATGTGATTAAGAGTCTGGTGAGTTCAGGAAGAGTCTGGAGAGGTGAGGAAGAGTCTGGTGATGAGGGGAAGAGTCTGGTGATGAGAGGAAGAGTCTGGTGATGTGAGGATGAGTCTGGTGATGTGAGGAAGAGTCTGTTGATATGAGGAAGAGTCTTGTGATGTGCGGAAGAGTCCGGTGATGTGAGGAAGTGTCTGGTGATGTCAGGAAGAGTCTGGAGAGGTGAGGAAGAGTCTGGTGATGAGGGGAAGAGTTTGGCGATGAGGGGAAGAGTCTGGTGATGTGAGGATGAGTCTGGTGATGTGAGGAAGAGTCTGGTGATGTGCGGAATAGTCTGGAGATGTGTGGACGTGTCTGGTGATGAAGGGAAGAGTCTGGTGATGTGAGGAAGAGTCTGGTGATGTCAGGAAGGCTCTGGTGATGTGAGGAAGATAAGCGTGTTGAGAGGGAGAGTCTGGTGATGAGCGGACGTGTCTGGTGATGTGAGAAAGCGCCTGCTGATGTGAGGAATAGTCTGGTGATGAGGGGAATAGTCTGGTGATGTGGGGAAGAGCCTGGTGATGTGAGGAAGAGTCTGGTGATGTGAGGAAGAGTCTGGTGATGAGTGGAAGAGTCTGGTGATGGGGGGAAGTGTCTGGTGATGAGGGGAAGAGTCTAGTGCTGTGAGGAAGAGTCTGGTGATGAGGGGAAGAGTCTGGTGAGGTGAGGAAGAGTCTGGTGATGAGAGCAAGAGTCTGGTGATGTGTGGAATGGTCTGGTGACGTGAGGAAGAGTCTGGTGATGTGAGGCAGAGTTTGATGTTTTGAGGAACAGTCTGGTGATGTGAGGAAAAGTCTGGTGATGTGAGGAAGTGTCTGGTGATGTGAGGAAGAGTCTGGTGATGAGGGGAAGAGTCTGGTGATAAGAGGAAGAGTCGGGTGATGTGAGGAAGAGTCTGGTAATGAGGGGAAGAGCCTGGTGATGTGATGAAGAGTCTGGTGATGAGGGGAAGAGTCTGGTGATGTGAAGAAGAGCCTGGTGATGTGAGGAAGAGCCTGGTGATGTGAGGATGAGTCTGATGATGAGGGGAAGAGTCGGGTGATGTGAGGAAGACTCGGGTGATGTGAGGAAGAGTCTGGTGAAGTGAGGAAGGGTCTGGTGATGAGGGGAAGAGCCTGGTGATGTGAGGAAGAGCCTGGTGATGAGGGGAAGAGTCTGGTGATGTGAAGAAGAGCCTGGTGATGTGAGGAAGAGCCTGGTGATGTGAAGATGAGTCTGGTGATGAGGGCAAGAGTCTGGTGATGTGGGGAAGAGCCTGTTGATGTGAGGAAGAGTCTGGTGATGTGAGGAAGAGTCTGGTGATGAGGGGAAAACCCTGGTGATGTGAGGAAGAGTCTGGTGATGTGAGGAAGAGCCTGTTGATGTGAGGAAGAGTCTGGTGATGTGAGGAAGAGTCTGGTGATGAGGGGAAAACCCTGGTGATGTGAGGAAGAGTCTGGTGATGTGAGGAAGAGTCTGGGGAGGTGAGGAAGAGTCTGGTGATGCGAGCCAGAGTCTGGTGATGTGGGGAAGAGTCTGGTGATGTGAGGAAGAGTCTGGTGATGAGGGGAAGAGTCTGGTGATGTGAGGAAGAGTCCGGTGACGTGAGGAAGCATCTGGTGATGTGAGGCAGAGTTTAATGATTTGAGGAATAGTGTGCTGATGTGAGGAAGAGCCTGGTGATGAGGGGAAGAGTCTGGTGATGTGGGGAAGAGTCTGGTGATATGAGCAAGAGTCTGGTGATCAGTTGAAAAGTCTGGTGATGTGAGGACGAGTCTGGTGATGTAAGGAAGTGTCTGGTGGTGTGAGGAAGAGTCTGGTGATGAGGGAAACAGTTGGGTGATGTGAGGAAGAGTCTGGTGATATGAGGAAGTGTCTGGTGATGTGAGGAAGTGTCAGGTGATGTGAAGAAGAGCCTGGTGATGTGAGGAAGAGCCTGGTGATGTGAGGAAGAGTTTGGTGATGTGAAGAAGAGCCTGGTGATGTGAGGAAGAGTTTGGTGATGTGAAGAAGAGCCTGGTGAAGTGAGGAATTGTCTGGTGATGAGAGGAAGAGTCTGATGATGTGAGGAACAGTCTGGTGATGAGAGGAAGAGTCTGGTGATGTGAGGAATAACCTGGTGATGAGGGGAAGAGTTTGATGATGTGAGGAAGAGTCTGGGGATGAGAGGAAAGGTTTGATGATGTGAGGAAGCGTCTGGTGATGAGGGGAATAGTCTGGTGATGAGAGCAAGAGTCTGGTGATGTGGGGAAGAGTCTGGTGATGTGAGGATGATTCTGGTGATGAGGGGAAGATTCTGGTGATGTGAGGAAGAGTCTGGTGACGTGAGGAAGAGTCTGGTGATTTGAGGCAGAGTTTGATGATTTGAGGAATAGTGTGCTGATGTGAGGAAGAGCCTGGTGATGAGGGGAAGAGTCTGGTGATGTGGGGAAGAGTCTGGTGATATGAGCAAGAGTCTGGTGATCAGTTGAAAGGTCTGGTGATGTGAGGAAGAGTCTGGTGATGTAAGGAAGTGTCTGGTGATGTGAGGAAGAGTCTGGTGATGTGAAGAAGAGCCTGGTGATGTGAGGAAGAGCTTGGTGATGTGAAGAAGAGCCTGGTGATATGGGTAAGTGTCTAGTGATGTCAGGAAGAGTCGAGTGATGAGTGGAAGGGTCTGGTGATCTGAGGAAGAGTCTGGTGATGAGGGGAAGAGTCTGGTGACGAGGGGAAGAGTCTGGGGATGAGGGGAAGAGTCTGTAGATGTGAGGAAGAGTCTGGTGATGAGGGGGAAGAGTCTGGAGATGTGAGGAAGAGTCTGGTGATATGAGGAAGAGCCTGGTGATGTGAGTAAGAGTCTGGTGATGTGAGTAAGAGTCTGGTGATGAGGGGAATAGTCTGGTGATGTGTGGAAGAGTCTGCTGATGTGAGGAAGAGTCTGTTGATGTGAGGAAGTGTTTGGTGACGAGGTGAAGAGTCTGGTGATGAGGGGAAGAGTCTAGAGATGTGAGGAAGAGTCTGGTGATGTGCTGAAGTGTCTGGTGATGAGTGGAAGACTCTGGTGATGTGAGGAAGAGTCTGGTGATGTGCTGAGGATTCTGGTGATGTGAGGAAGAGTCTGTTGATGAGGGGAAGACTCTGGTGATGTGAGGAAGAGTCTGGTGATGTGCTGAGGATTCTGGTGATGTGAGGAAGAGCCTGCTGATGTGAGGAAGAGTCTGGTGATGAGGGGAATAGTCTGGTGATGTGGGGAAGAGCCTGGTGATGTGATGAAGAGGCTGGTGATGTGAGGAAGAGTCTGGTGATGAGTGGAAGGGTCTGCTGATGGGAGGAAGTGTCTGGTGATGAGGGAAAGAGTCTGGTGATGTGAGGATGAGTCTCGTGATGAGTGGAAGAGCCTGGTGAGGTGAGGAAGAGTCTGGTGATGAGAGCAAGACTCTGGTGATGAGTGGAAGAGTCTGGTGATGAGTGGAAGAGTCTGGTGATGGGAGGAAGTGTCTGGTGATGAGGGGAAGAGTCTGGTGATGAGTGGAAGAATCTGGTGATGAGGGGAAGAGTCTGGTGAGGTGAGGAAGAATCTGGTGATGAGAGCAAGAGTCTGCAGATGTGGGGAAGAGTCTGTTGATGTGAGGATGAGTCTGGTTATGAGGGGCAGTGTCTGGTGAGGTGAGGAAGAGTCTGGTGATGAGAGAAAGAGTCTGATGATGTGGGGAAGAGTCGGGTGATGTGAGGAAGAGTCTGGTGATGAGGGGAAGAGTCTGGTGATGTGAAGAAGAGCCTGGTGATGTGAGGAAGAGCCTGGTGATGTGAGGATGAGTCTGATGATGAGGGGAAGAGTCGGGTGATGTGAGGAAGAGTCGGGTGATGTGAGGAAGAGTCTGGTGAAGTGAGGAAGGGTCTGGTGATGAGGGGAAGAGCCTGGTGATGTGAGGAAGAGCCTGGTGATGTGAGGAAGAGCCTGGTGATGTGAAGATGAGTCTGGTGATGAGGGGAAGAGTCTGGTGATGTGAGGAAGAGTCTGGTGATGTGGGGAGGAGTCTGGTGATGAGGGGAAGAGTCTAGAGATGCGAGAAAGAGACTGGTGATGTGAGGACGAGTCTGGTGATGAGTGGAAGAGTCTGATGATTTGAGGAAGCTGATGAGGGGAAGAGTCGGGTGATGTGAGGAAGAGTCTGGTGATGTGAGGAATAGTCTGTTGATGAGGGGAAGAGTCTGCTGATGTGGGGAAGAGCCTGGTGATGTGAGGAAGAGCCTGCTGATGTGAGGAAGAGTCTGGTAATGAGTGGAATGGTCTGGTGATGTGGGGAAGAGCCTGGTGATGTGAGGAAGAGTCTGGTGATGTGAGGAAGAGTCTGGTGATGAGTGGAAGAGTCTGGTGATGTGAGGAAGAGTCTGGTGATGTGAGGACGAGTCTGCTGATGAGGGGAAGAGTCGGGTGATGAGAGGAAGAGCCTGGTGAGGTGAGGAAGAGTCTGGTGATGAGGAGAAGCGTCTGGTGAAGTGAGGAAGAGTCTGGTGATGAGGGGAAGAGTCACTTGATGTGAGGAAGAGTCTGGTGATAAGGGGAAGGGTCTGGTGATAATGGGAAGAGTCTGGTGAGGTGGGGAAGAGTTTGGTGATGTCAGGAGGAGATGTGAGGAAGAGTCTGGTGATATGAGGAAGAGCCTGGTGATGTGAGTAAGAGTCTGGTGATGTGAGTAAGAGTCTGGTGATGCGGGGAAGAGTCTGGTGATATGGGGAAGATTCTGGTGATGAGGGGAAGGGTCTGGTGATGAGGGGAAGAGTCTGGTGATGTGAGGAATACTCTGGTGATGTGAGGAAGTGTCTGGCGATGAGGGGAAGAGTCTGGTGATAAGAGAAAGAGTCTGGTCATGTGAGGAAGAGTCTGGTGATGAGGGGAAGAGTCTGGTGATGTGAAGATGAGTCTGGTGATGTGAGGAAGAGTCTGGTGATGAGGGGAAGGGTCTGGTGATATGAGGAAGAGTCTGGTGATGAGGGGAATAGTCTGGTGATGTGAAGATGAGTCTGGTGATGTGAGTAAGTGTCTGGTGATGAGGGGAAGGGTCTGGTGATCTGCGGAAGAGTCTGGTGATGTGAGGAAGAGTCTGGAGATGAGGGGGAAGAGTCTGGAGATGTGAGGAAGAGTCTGGTGATATGAGGAAGAGCCTGGTGATGTGAGTAAGAGTCTGGTGATGTGAGTAAGAGTCTGGTGATGAGGGGAAGAGTCTGGTGAGGAGGGCAAGAGTCTGGTGAAGTGAGGAAGAGTTTGGTGATGAGGGGATGAGTCTGGTGATGTGTGGAAGAGTCTGCTGATGTGAGGAAGAGTCTGTTGATGTGAGGAAGAGTTTGGTGACGAGGTGAAGAGTCTGGTGATGAGGGGAAGAGTCTAGAGATGTGAGGAAGAGTCTGGTGATGTGCTGAAGAGTCTGGTGATGAGTGGAAGAGTCTGTTGATGAGGGGAAGACTCTGGTGATGTGAGGAAGAGTCTGGTGATGTGCTGAGGATTCTGGTGATGTGAGGAAGAGCCTGCTGATGTGAGGAAGAGTCTGGTGATGAGGGGAATAGTCTGGTGATGTGGGGAAGAGCCTGGTGATGTGATGAAGAGGCTGGTGATGCGAGGAAGAGTCTGGTGATGAGTGGAAGGGTCTGATGATGGGAGGAAGTGTCTGGTGATGAGGGAAAGAGTCTGGTGATGTGAGGATGAGTCTCGTGATGAGTGGAAGAGCCTGGTGAGGTGAGGAAGAGTCTGGTGATGAGAGCAAGACTCTGGTGATGTGGGGAAGAGTCTGGTGATGTGAGGATGAGTCTGGTGATGTGAGGCAGTGTCTGGTGATGAGCGCAAGACTCTGGTGATGAGTGGAAGAGTCTGGTGATGGGAGGAAGTGTCTGGTGATGAGGGGAAGAGTCTGGTGACGTGAGGAAGAATCTGGTGATGAGGGGAAGAGTCTGGTGAGGTGAGGAAGAATCTGGTGATGAGAGCAAGAGTCTGCAGATGTGGGGAAGAGTCTGTTGATGTGAGGATGAGTCTGGTTATGAGGGGCAGAGTCTGGTGAGGTGAGGAAGAGTCTGGTGATGAGAGCAAGAGTCTGCAGATGTGGGGAAGAGTCTGTTGATGTGAGGATGAGTCTGGTTATGAGGGGCAGTGTCTGGTGAGGTGAGGAAGAGTCTGGTGATAAGAGAAAGAGTCTGATGATGTGGGGAAGAGTCGGGTGATGTGAGGAAGAGTCTGGTAATGAGGGGAAGAGCCTGGTGATGTGAGGAAGAGTCTGGTGATGAGGGGAAGAGTCTGGTGATGTGAAGAAGAGCCTGGTGATGTGAGGAAGAGCCTGGTGATGTGAGGATGAGTCTGATGATGAGGGGAAGAGTCGGGTGATGTGAGGAAGAGTCGGGTGATGTGAGGAAGAGTCTGGTGAAGTGAGGAAGGGTCTGGTGATGAGGGGAAGAGCCTGGTGATGTGAGGAAGAGCCTGGTGATGAGGGGAAGAGTCTGGTGATGTGAAGAAGAGCCTGGTGATGTGAGCAAGAGCCTGGTGATGTGAAGATGAGTCTGGTGATGAGGGGAAGAGTCTGGTGATGTGAGGAAGAGTCTGGTGATGTGGGGAGGAGTCTGGTGATGAGGGGAAGAGTCTAGAGATTCGAGAAAGAGACTGGTGATGTGAGGACGAGTCTGGTGATGAGTGGAAGAGTCTGATGATTTGAGGAAGCTGATGAGGGGAAGAGTCGGGTGATGTGAGGAAGAGTCTGGTGATGTGAGGAAGAGTTTGGTGATGAGGGGATGAGTCTGGTGATGTGTGGAAGAGTCTGCTGATGTGAGGAAGAGTCTGTTGATGTGAGGAAGTGTTTGGTGACGAGGTGAAGAGTCTGGTGATGAGGGGAAGAGTCTAGAGATGTGAGGAAGAGTCTGGTGATGTGCTGAAGAGTCTGGTGATGAGTGGAAGAGTCTGTTGATGAGGGGAAGACTCTGGTGATGTGAGGAAGAGTCTGGTGATGTGCTGAGGATTCTGGTGATGTGAGGAAGAGCCTGCTGATGTGAGGAAGAGTCTGGTGATGAGGGGAATAGTCTGGTGATGTGGGGAAGAGCCTGGTGATGTGATGAAGAGGCTGGTGATGCGAGGAAGAGTCTGGTGATGAGTGGAAGGGTCTGATGATGGGAGGAAGTGTCTGGTGATGAGGGAAAGAGTCTGGTGATGTGAGGATGAGTCTCGTGATGAGTGGAAGAGCCTGGTGAGGTGAGGAAGAGTCTGGTGATGAGAGCAAGACTCTGGTGATGTGGGGAAGAGTCTGGTGATGTGAGGATGAGTCTGGTGATGTGAGGCAGTGTCTGGTGATGAGCGCAAGAGTCTGGTGATGAGTGGAAGAGTCTGGTGATGGGAGGAAGTGTCTGGTGATGAGGGGAAGAGTCTGGTGATGTGAGGAAGAATCTGGTGATGAGGGGAAGAGTCTGGTGAGGTGAGGAAGAATCTGGTGATGAGAGCAAGAGTCTGCAGATGTGGGGAAGAGTCTGTTGATGTGAGGATGAGTCTGGTTATGAGGGGCAGTGTCTGGTGAGGTGAGGAAGAGTCTGGTGATGAGAGAAAGAGTCTGATGATGTGGGGAAGAGTCGGGTGATGTGAGGAAGAGTCTGTTAATGAGGGGAAGAGCCTGGTGATGTGAGGAAGAGTCTGGTGATGAGGGGAAGCGTCTGGTGATGTGAAGAAGAGCCTGGTGATGTGAGGAAGAGCCTGGTGATGTGAGGATGAGTCTGATGATGAGGGGAAGAGTCGGGTGATGTGAGGAAGAGTCGGGTGATGTGAGGAAGAGTCTGGTGAAGTGAGGAAGGGTTTGGTGATGAGGGGAAGAGCCTGGTGATGTGAGGAAGAGTCTGGTGATGAGGGGAAGAGTCTGGTGATGTGAAGAAGAGCCTGGTGATGTGAGCAAGAGCCTGGTGATGTGAAGATGAGTCTGGTGATGAGGGGAAGAGTCTGGTGATGTGAGGAAGAGTCTGGTGATGTGGGGAGGAGTCTGGTGATGAGGGGAAGAGTCTAGAGATTCGAGAAAGAGACTGGTGATGTGAGGACGAGTCTGGTGATGAGTGGAAGAGTCTGATGATTTGAGGAAGCTGATGAGGGGAAGAGTCGGGTGATGTGAGGAAGAGTCTGGTGATGTGAGGAAGAGTTTGGTGATGAGGGGATGAGTCTGGTGATGTGTGGAAGAGTCTGCTGATGTGAGGAAGAGTCTGTTGATGTGAGGAAGAGTTTGGTGACGAGGTGAAGAGTCTGGTGATGAGGGGAAGAGTCTAGAGATGTGAGGAAGAGTCTGGTGATGTGCTGAAGAGTCTGGTGATGAGTGGAAGAGTCTGTTGATGAGGGGAAGACTCTGGTGATGTGAGGAAGAGTCTGGTGATGTGCTGAGGATTCTGGTGATGTGAGGAAGAGCCTGCTGATGTGAGGAAGAGTCTGGTGATGAGGGGAATAGTCTGGTGATGTGGGGAAGAGCCTGGTGATGTGATGAAGAGGCTGGTGATGCGAGGAAGAGTCTGGTGATGAGTGGAAGGGTCTGATGATGGGAGGAAGTGTCTGGTGATGAGGGAAAGAGTCTGGTGATGTGAGGATGAGTCTCGTGATGAGTGGAAGAGCCTGGTGAGGTGAGGAAGAGTCTGGTGATGAGAGCAAGACTCTGGTGATGTGGGGAAGAGTCTGGTGATGTGAGGATGAGTCTGGTGATGTGAGGATGAGTCTGGTGATGTGAGGCAGTGTCTGGTGATGAGCGCAAGAGTCTGGTGATGAGTGGAAGAGTCTGGTGATGGGAGGAAGTGTCTGGTGATGAGGGGAAGAGTCTGGTGATGTGAGGAAGAGTCTGGTGATGAGAGAAAGAGTCTGATGATGTGGGGAAGAGTCGGGTGATGTGAGGAAGAGTCTGGTAATGAGGGAAAGAGCCTGGTGATGTGAGGAAGAGTCTGGTGATGAGGGGAAGAGTCTGGTGATGTGAGGAAGAGCCTGGTGATGAGGGGAAGAGTCTGGTGATGTGAAGAAGAGCCTGGTGATGTGAGCAAGAGCCTGGTGATGTGAAGATGAGTCTGGTGATGAGGGGAAGAGTCTGGTGATGTGAGGAAGAGTCTGGTGATGTGGGGAGGAGTCTGGTGATGAGGGGAAGAGTCTAGAGATGCGAGAAAGAGACTGGTGATGTGAGGACGAGTCTGGTGATGAGTGGAAGAGTCTGATGATTTGAGGAAGCTGATGAGGGGAAGAGTCGGGTGATGTGAGGAAGAGTCTGGTGATGTGAGGAATAGTCTGTTGATGAGGGGAAGAGTCTGCTGATGTGGGGAAGAGCCTGGTGATGTGAGGAAGAGCCTGCTGATGTGAGGAAGAGTCTGGTAATGAGTGGAATGGTCTGGTGATGTGGGGAAGAGCCTGGTGATGTGAGGAAGAGTCTGGTGATGTGAGGAAGAGTCTGGTGATGAGTGGAAGAGTCTGGTGATGAGGGGAAGAGTCTGGTGATGTGAAGAAGAGCCTGGTGATGTGAGGAAGAGCCTGGTGATGTGAGGATGAGTCTGATGATGAGGGGAAGAGTCGGGTGATGTGAGGAAGAGTCTGGTGATGTGAGGAAGAGTCTGGTGATGTGAGTAAGAGTCTGGTGATGAGGGGAAGAGTCTGGTGAGGAGGGCAAGAGTCTGGTGAAGTGAGGAAGAGTTTGGTGATGAGGGGATGAGTCTGGTGATGTGTGGAAGAGTCTGCTGATGTGAGGAAGAGTCGGGTGATGTGAGGAAGAGTCTGGTGAAGTGAGGAAGGGTCTGGTGATGAGGGGAAGAGCCTGGTGATGTGAGGAAGAGTCTGGTGATGAGGGGAAGAGTCTGGTGATGTGAAGAAGAGCCTGGTGATGTGAGCAAGAGCCTGGTGATGTGAAGATGAGTCTGGTGATGAGGGGAAGAGTCTGGTGATGTGAGGAAGAGTCTGGTGATGTGGGGAGGAGTCTGGTGATGAGGGGAAGAGTCTAGAGATTCGAGAAAGAGACTGGTGATGTGAGGACGAGTCTGGTGATGAGTGGAAGAGTCTGATGATTTGAGGAAGCTGATGAGGGGAAGAGTCGGGTGATGTGAGGAAGAGTCTGGTGATGTGAGGAAGAGTTTGGTGATGAGGGGATGAGTCTGGTGATGTGTGGAAGAGTCTGCTGATGTGAGGAAGAGTCTGTTGATGTGAGGAAGAGTTTGGTGACGAGGTGAAGAGTCTGGTGATGAGGGGAAGAGTCTAGAGATGTGAGGAAGAGTCTGGTGATGTGCTGAAGAGTCTGGTGATGAGTGGAAGAGTCTGTTGATGAGGGGAAGACTCTGGTGATGTGAGGAAGAGTCTGGTGATGTGCTGAGGATTCTGGTGATGTGAGGAAGAGCCTGCTGATGTGAGGAAGAGTCTGGTGATGAGGGGAATAGTCTGGTGATGTGGGGAAGAGCCTGGTGATGTGATGAAGAGGCTGGTGATGCGAGGAAGAGTCTGGTGATGAGTGGAAGGGTCTGATGATGGGAGGAAGTGTCTGGTGATGAGGGAAAGAGTCTGGTGATGTGAGGATGAGTCTCGTGATGAGTGGAAGAGCCTGGTGAGGTGAGGAAGAGTCTGGTGATGAGAGCAAGACTCTGGTGATGTGGGGAAGAGTCTGGTGATGTGAGGATGAGTCTGGTGATGTGAGGATGAGTCTGGTGATGTGAGGCAGTGTCTGGTGATGAGCGCAAGAGTCTGGTGATGAGTGGAAGAGTCTGGTGATGGGAGGAAGTGTCTGGTGATGAGGGGAAGAGTCTGGTGATGTGAGGAAGAGTCTGGTGATGAGAGAAAGAGTCTGATGATGTGGGGAAGAGTCGGGTGATGTGAGGAAGAGTCTGGTAATGAGGGAAAGAGCCTGGTGATGTGAGGAAGAGTCTGGTGATGAGGGGAAGAGTCTGGTGATGTGAGGAAGAGCCTGGTGATGAGGGGAAGAGTCTGGTGATGTGAAGAAGAGCCTGGTGATGTGAGCAAGAGCCTGGTGATGTGAAGATGAGTCTGGTGATGAGGGGAAGAGTCTGGTGATGTGAGGAAGAGTCTGGTGATGTGGGGAGGAGTCTGGTGATGAGGGGAAGAGTCTAGAGATGCGAGAAAGAGACTGGTGATGTGAGGACGAGTCTGGTGATGAGTGGAAGAGTCTGATGATTTGAGGAAGCTGATGAGGGGAAGAGTCGGGTGATGTGAGGAAGAGTCTGGTGATGTGAGGAATAGTCTGTTGATGAGGGGAAGAGTCTGCTGATGTGGGGAAGAGCCTGGTGATGTGAGGAAGAGCCTGCTGATGTGAGGAAGAGTCTGGTAATGAGTGGAATGGTCTGGTGATGTGGGGAAGAGCCTGGTGATGTGAGGAAGAGTCTGGTGATGTGAGGAAGAGTCTGGTGATGAGTGGAAGAGTCTGGTGATGAGGGGAAGAGTCTGGTGATGTGAAGAAGAGCCTGGTGATGTGAGGAAGAGCCTGGTGATGTGAGGATGAGTCTGATGATGAGGGGAAGAGTCGGGTGATGTGAGGAAGAGTCTGGTGATGTGAGGAAGAGTCTGGTGATGTGAGTAAGAGTCTGGTGATGAGGGGAAGAGTCTGGTGAGGAGGGCAAGAGTCTGGTGAAGTGAGGAAGAGTTTGGTGATGAGGGGATGAGTCTGGTGATGTGTGGAAGAGTCTGCTGATGTGAGGAAGAGTCTGTTGATGTGAGGAAGAGTCTGGTGATGTGAGGAAGAATCTGGTGATGAGGGGAAGAGTCTGGTGAGGTGAGGAAGAATCTGGTGATGAGAGCAAGAGTCTGCAGATGTGGGGAAGAGTCTGTTGATGTGAGGATGAGTCTGGTTATGAGGGGCAGTGTCTGGTGAGGTGAGGAAGAGTCTGGTGATGAGAGAAAGAGTCTGATGATGTGGGGAAGAGTCGGGTGATGTGAGGAAGAGTCTGGTAATGAGGGGAAGAGCCTGGTGATGTGAGGAAGAGTCTGGTGATGAGGGGAAGAGTCTGGTGATGTGAAGAAGAGCCTGGTGATGTGAGGAAGAGCCTGGTGATGTGAGGATGAGTCTGATGATGAGGGGAAGAGTCGGGTGATGTGAGGAAGAGTCGGGTGATGTGAGGAAGAGTCTGGTGAAGTGAGGAAGGGTCTGGTGATGAGGGGAAGAGCCTGGTGATGTGAGGAAGAGCCTGGTGATGAGGGGAAGAGTCTGGTGATGTGAAGAAGAGCCTGGTGATGTGAGGAAGAGCCTGGTGATGTGAAGATGAGTCTGGTGATGAGGGGAAGAGTCTGGTGATGTGAGGAAGAGTCTGGTGATGTGGGGAGGAGTCTGGTGATGAGGGGAAGAGTCTAGAGATGCGAGAAAGAGACTGGTGATGTGAGGACGAGTCTGGTGATGAGTGGAAGAGTCTGATGATTTGAGGAAGCTGATGAGGGGAAGAGTCGGGTGATGTGAGGAAGAGTCTGGTGAAGTGAGGAATAGTCTGTTGATGAGGGGAAGAGTCTGCTGATGTGGGGAAGAGCCTGGTGATGTGAGGAAGAACCTGCTGATGTGAGGAAGAGCCTGGTAATGAGTGGAATGGTCTGGTGATGTGGGGAAGAGCCTGGTGATGTGAGGAAGAGTCTGGTGATGTGAGGAAGAGTCTGGTGATGAGTGGAAGAGTCTGGTGATGTGAGGAAGAGTCTGGTGATGTGAGGACGAGTCTGCTGATGAGGGGAATAGCCTGGTGATGTGAGGAAGAGTCTGGTGATGTGAGGAAGAGTCTGGTGATGAGTGGAAGAGTCTGGTGATGTGAGGAAGAGTCTGGTGATGTGAGGACGAGTCTGCTGATGAGGGGAAGAGTCGGGTGATGAGAGGAAGAGCCTGGTGAGGTGAGGAAGAGTCTGGTGATGAGGAGAAGCGTCTGGTGAAGTGAGGAAGAGTCTGGTGATGAGGGGAAGAGTCACTTGATGTGAGGAAGAGTCTGGTGATAAGGGGAAGGGTCTGGTGATAATGGGAAGAGTCTGGTGAGGTGGGGAAGAGTTTGGTGATGTCAGGAGGAGATGTGAGGAAGAGTCTGGTGATATGAGGAAGAGCCTGGTGATGTGAGTAAGAGTCTGGTGATGTGAGTAAGAGTCTGGTGATGCGGGGAAGAGTCTGGTGATATGGGGAAGATTCTGGTGATGAGGGGAAGGGTCTGGTGATGAGGGGAAGAGTCTGGTGATGTGAGGAATACTCTGGTGATGTGAGGAAGTGTCTGGCGATGAGGGGAAGAGTCTGGTGATAAGAGAAAGAGTCTGGTCATGTGAGGAAGAGTCTGGTGATGAGGGGAAGAGTCTGGTGATGTGAAGATGAGTCTGGTGATGTGAGGAAGAGTCTGGTGATGAGGGGAAGGGTCTGGTGATATGAGGAAGAGTCTGGTGATGAGGGGAAGAGTCTGGTGATGTGAAGATGAGTCTGGTGATGTGAGGAAGTGTCTGGTGATGAGGGGAAGGGTCTGGTGATCTGCGGAAGAGTCTGGTGATGTGAGGAAGAGTCTGGAGATGAGGGGGAAGAGTCTGGAGATGTGAGGAAGAGTCTGGTGATATGAGGAAGAGCCTGGTGATGTGAGTAAGAGTCTGGTGATGTGAGTAAGAGTCTGGTGATGAGGGGAAGAGTCTGGTGAGGAGGGCAAGAGTCTGGTGAAGTGAGGAAGAGTTTGGTGATGAGGGGATGAGTCTGGTGATGTGTGGAAGAGTCTGCTGATGTGAGGAAGAGTCTGTTGATGTGAGGAAGAGTTTGGTGACGAGGTGAAGAGTCTGGTGATGAGGGGAAGAGTCTAGAGATGTGAGGAAGAGTCTGGTGATGTGCTGAAGAGTCTGGTGATGAGTGGAAGAGTCTGTTGATGAGGGGAAGACTCTGGTGATGTGAGGAAGAGTCTGGTGATGTGCTGAGGATTCTGGTGATGTGAGGAAGAGCCTGCTGATGTGAGGAAGAGTCTGGTGATGAGGGGAATAGTCTGGTGATGTGGGGAAGAGCCTGGTGATGTGATGAAGAGGCTGGTGATGCGAGGAAGAGTCTGGTGATGAGTGGAAGGGTCTGATGATGGGAGGAAGTGTCTGGTGATGAGGGAAAGAGTCTGGTGATGTGAGGATGAGTCTCGTGATGAGTGGAAGAGCCTGGTGAGGTGAGGAAGAGTCTGGTGATGAGAGCAAGACTCTGGTGATGTGGGGAAGAGTCTGGTGATGTGAGGATGAGTCTGGTGATGTGAGGCAGTGTCTGGTGATGAGCGCAAGAGTCTGGTGATGAGTGGAAGAGTCTGGTGATGGGAGGAAGTGTCTGGTGATGAGGGGAAGAGTCTGGTGATGTGAGGAAGAATCTGGTGATGAGGGGAAGAGTCTGGTGAGGTGAGGAAGAATCTGGTGATGAGAGCAAGAGTCTGCAGATGTGGGGAAGAGTCTGTTGATGTGAGGATGAGTCTGGTTATGAGGGGCAGTGTCTGGTGAGGTGAGGAAGAGTCTGGTGATGAGAGAAAGAGTCTGATGATGTGGGGAAGAGTCGGGTGATGTGAGGAAGAGTCTGGTGATGAGGGGAAGAGTCTGGTGATGAGGGGAAGAGTCTGGTGATGTGAAGAAGAGCCTGGTGATGTGAGGAAGAGTCTGATGATGAGGGGAAGAGTCGGGTGATGTGAGGAAGAGTCGGGTGATGTGAGGAAGAGTCTGGTGAAGTGAGGAAGGGTCTGGTGATGAGGGGAAGAGCCTGGTGATGTGAGGAAGAGCCTGGTGATGAGGGGAAGTGTCTGGTGATGTGAAGAAGAGCCTGGTGATGTGAGGAAGAGCCTGGTGATGTGAAGATGAGTCTGGTGATGAGGGGAAGAGTCTGGTGATGTGAGGAAGAGTCTGGTGATGTGGGGAGGAGTCTGGTGATGAGGGGAAGAGTCTAGAGATGCGAGAAAGAGACTGGTGATGTGAGGACGAGTCTGGTGATGAGTGGAAGAGTCTGATGATTTGAGGAAGCTGATGAGGGGAAGAGTCGGGTGATGTGAGGAAGAGTCTGGTGATGTGAGGAATAGTCTGTTGATGAGGGGAAGAGTCTGCTGATGTGGGGAAGAGCCTGGTGATGTGAGGAAGAGCCTGCTGATGTGAGGAAGAGTCTGGTAATGAGTGGAATGGTCTGGTGATGTGGGGAAGAGCCTGGTGATGTGAGGAAGAGTCTGGTGATGTGAGGAAGAGTCTGGTGATGAGTGGA
Source organism: Somniosus microcephalus (assembly GCF_052327205.1). Classification (NCBI taxonomy): domain Eukaryota; kingdom Metazoa; phylum Chordata; class Chondrichthyes; order Squaliformes; family Somniosidae; genus Somniosus; species Somniosus microcephalus. Next base: position 55,284,828 of record NC_141009.1, read on the forward strand.
AGAGTCTGGTGATGTGAGGAAGAGTCTGGTGATGTGAGGACGAGTCTGCTGATGAGGGGAAGAGTCGGGTGATGAGAGGAAGAGCCTGGTGAGGTGAGGAAGAGTCTGGTGATGAGGGGAAGAGTCACTTGATGTGAGGAAGAGTCTGGTGATAAGGGGAAGGGTCTGGTGATAATGGGAAGAGTCTGGTGAGGTGGGGAAGAGTTTGGTGATGTCAGGAGGAGATGTGAGGAAGAGTCTGGTGATATGAGGAAGAGCCTGGTGATGTGAGTAAGAGTCTGGTGATGTGAGTAAGAGTCTGGTGATGCGGGGAAGAGTCTGGTGATATGGGGAAGATTCTGGTGATGAGGGGAAGGGTCTGGTGATGAGGGGAAGAGTCTGGTGATGTGAGGAATACTCTGGTGATGTGAGGAAGTGTCTGGCGATGAGGGGAAGAGTCTGGTGATAAGAGAAAGAGTCTGGTCATGTGAGGAAGAGTCTGGTGATGTGGGGAAGAGTCTGGTGATGTGAAGATGAGTCTGGTGATGTGAGGAAGAGTCTGGTGATGAGGGGAAGGGTCTGGTGATATGAGGAAGAGTCTGGTGATGAGGGGAAGAGTCTGGTGATGTGAAGATGAGTCTGGTGATGTGAGGAAGTGTCTGGTGATGAGGGGAAGGGTCTGGTGATCTGCGGAAGTGTCTGGTGATGTGAGGAAGAGTCTGGAGATGTGAGGAAGAGTCTGGTGATATGAGGAAGAGCCTGGTGATGTGAGTAAGAGGCTGGTGATGTGAGTAAGAGTCTGGTGATGAGGGGAAGCGTCTGGTGAGGAGGGCAAGATTCTGGTGAAGTGAGGATGAGTCTGGTGATGAGGGGATGAGTCTGGTGATGTGTGGAAGAGTCTGGTGATGTGCGGAAGAGTCTGGTGATATGGGGAAGAGTCTGGTGATGAGGGGAAGGGTCTGGTGATGAGGGGAAGAGTCTGGTGATGTGAGGAAGAGTCTGGTGATCTGCTGGAGAGTCTGGTGATGTGAGGAAGTTTCTGCTGATGTGAGGAAGAGTCTGGTGATGAGGAGAAGAGTCTGGTGAAGTGAGCAAGAGTCTGGTGATGAGGGGAAGAGTCTGGTGATCTGAGGAAGAGTCTGGTGATGAGGGAAAGGTCTGGTGATGAGGGGAAGAGTCTGGAGACGAGGGGAAGAGTTTGGTGATGTGAGGAATAGTCTGGTGATGAGAGGAAGTGTCTGATGATGAGGCAAGATTCTGGTGATGTGGGGAAGAGCCTGGTGATGTGAGGAAGAGCCTAGTGATGTGAGGAACAGTCTGGTGATGAGGGGAAGAGTCTGGTGATGTGGGGAAGAGCCTGTTGATGTGAGGAAGAGTCTGGTGATGTGAGGAAGAGTCTGGTGATGTGAGGAAGAGTCTGGTGATGAATGCAATAGTCTGGTGATGGGAGAAAGTGTCTGGTGATGACGGGAAGAGTCTGGTGATGTGAGGAAGAGTCTGGTGATGATGGGAAGTGTCTGGTGAGGTGAGGAAGAGTCTGGTGATGCGAGCAAGAGTCTGGTGATGTGGGGAAGAGTCTGGTGATGTGAGGAAGAGTCTGGTGATGAGGGGAAGAGTCTGGTGATGTGAGAAAGAGTCTGGTGACGTGAGGAAGCATCTGGTGATGTGAGGCAGAGTTTAATGATTTGAGGAATAGTGTGCTGATGTGAGGAAGAGCCTGGTGATGAGGGGAAGAGTCTGGTGATGTGGGGAAGAGTCTGGTGATATGAGCAAGAGTCTGGTGATCAGTTGAAAAGTCTGGTGATGTGAGGAAGAGTCTGGTGATGTAAGGAAGTGTCTGGTGATGTGAGGAAGAGTCTGGTGATGAGGGAAACAGTTGGGTGATGTGAGGAAGAGTCTGGTGATATGAGGAAGTGTCTGGTGATGTGAGGAAGCGTCTGGTGATGTGAGTAAGAGTCTGGTGATGAGGGGAAGAGTCTGGTGAGGAGGGCAAGAGTCTGGTGAAGTGAGGAAGAGTTTGGTGATGAGGGGATGAGTCTGGTGATGTGTGGAAGAGTCTGCTGATGTGAGGAAGTGTCTGTTGATGTGAGGAAGAGTTTGGTGACGAGGTGAAGAGTCTGGTGATGAGGGGAAGAGTCTAGAGATGTGAGGAAGAGTCTGGTGATGTGCTGAAGAGTCTGGTGATGAGTGGAAGAGTCTGTTGATGAGGGGAAGACTCTGGTGATGTGAGGAAGAGTCTGGTGATGTGCTGAGGATTCTGGTGATGTGAGGAAGAGCCTGCTGATGTGAGGAAGAGTCTGGTGATGAGAGGAATAGTCTGGTGATGTGGGGAAGAGCCTGGTGATGTGATGAAGAGGCTGGTGATGCGAGGAAGAGTCTGGTGATGAGTGGAAGGGTCTGATGATGGGAGGAAGTGTCTGGTGATGAGGGAAAGAGTCTGGTGATGTGAGGATGAGTCTCGTGATGAGTGGAAGAGCCTGGTGAGGTGAGGAAGAGTCTGGTGATGAGAGCAAGACTCTGGTGATGTGGGGAAGAGTCTGGTGATGTGAGGAAGAGTCTGGTGATGTGAGGCAGTGTCTGGTGATGAGCGCAAGAGTCTGGTGATGAGTGGAAGAGTCTGGTGATGGGAGGAAGTGTCTGGTGATGAGGGGAAGAGTCTGGTGATGTGAGGAAGAATCTGGTGATGAGGGGAAGAGTCTGGTGAGGTGAGGAAGAATCTGGTGATGAGAGCAAGAGTCTGCAGATGTGGGGAAGAGTCTGTTGATGTGAGGATGAGTCTGGTTATGAGGGGCAGTGTCTGGTGAGGTGAGGAAGAGTCTGGTGATGAGAGAAAGAGTCTGATGATGTGGGGAAGAGTCGGGTGATGTGAGGAAGAGTCTGGTAATGAGGGGAAGAGCCTGGTGATGTGAGGAAGAGTCTGGTGATGAGGGGAAGAGTCTGGTGATGTGAAGAAGAGCCTGGTGATGTGAGGAAGAGCCTGGTGATGTGAGGATGAGTCTGATGATGAGGGGAAGAGTCGGGTGATGTGAGGAAGAGTCGGGTGATGTGAGGAAGAGTCTGGTGAAGTGAGGAAGGGTCTGGTGATGAGGGGAAGAGCCTGGTGATGTGAGGAAGAGCCTGGTGATGAGGGGAAGAGTCTGGTGATGTGAAGAAGAGCCTGGTGATGTGAGCAAGAGCCTGGTGATGTGAAGATGAGTCTGGTGATGAGGGGAAGAGTCTGGTGATGTGAGGAAGAGTCTGGTGATGTGGGGAGGAGTCTGGTGATGAGGGGAAGAGTCTAGAGATTCGAGAAAGAGACTGGTGATGTGAGGACGAGTCTGGTGATGAGTGGAAGAGTCTGATGATTTGAGGAAGCTGATGAGGGGAAGAGTCGGGTGATGTGAGGAAGAGTCTGGTGATGTGAGGAAGAGTTTGGTGATGAGGGGATGAGTCTGGTGATGTGTGGAAGAGTCTGCTGATGTGAGGAAGAGTCTGTTGATGTGAGGAAGAGTTTGGTGACGAGGTGAAGAGTCTGGTGATGAGGGGAAGAGTCTAGAGATGTGAGGAAGAGTCTGGTGATGTGCTGAAGAGTCTGGTGATGAGTGGAAGAGTCTGTTGATGAGGGGAAGACTCTGGTGATGTGAGGAAGAGTCTGGTGATGTGCTGAGGATTCTGGTGATGTGAGTAAGAGGCTGGTGATGTGAGGAAGAGTCTGGTGATGAGGGGAATAGTCTGGTGATGTGGGGAAGAGCCTGGTGATGTGATGAAGAGGCTGGTGATGCGAGGAAGAGTCTGGTGATGAGTGGAAGGGTCTGATGATGGGAGGAAGTGTCTGGTGATGAGGGAAAGAGTCTGGTGATGTGAGGATGAGTCTCGTGATGAGTGGAAGAGCCTGGTGAGGTGAGGAAGAGTCTGGTGATGAGAGCAAGACTCTGGTGATGTGGGGAAGAGTCTGGTGATGTGAGGATGAGTCTGGTGATGTGAGGCAGTGTCTGGTGATGAGCGCAAGAGTCTGGTGATGAGTGGAAGAGTCTGGTGATGGGAGGAAGTGTCTGGTGATGAGGGGAAGAGTCTGGTGATGTGAGGAAGAATCTGGTGATGAGGGGAAGAGTCTGGAGAGGTGAGGAAGAATCTGGTGATGAGAGCAAGAGTCTGCAGATGTGGGGAAGAGTCTGTTGATGTGAGGATGAGTCTGGTTATGAGGGGCAGTGTCTGGTGAGGTGAGGAAGAGTCTGGTGATGAGAGAAAGAGTCTGATGATGTGGGGAAGAGTCGGGTGATGTGAGGAAGAGTCTGGTAATGAGGGGAAGAGCCTGGTGATGTGAGGAAGAGTCTGGTGATGAGGGGAAGAGTCTGGTGATGTGAAGAAGAGCCTGGTGATGTGAGGAAGAGCCTGGTGATGTGAGGATGAGTCTGATGATGAGGGGAAGAGCCTGGTGATGTGAGGAAGAGCCTGGTGATGAGGGGAAGAGTCTGGTGATGTGAAGAAGAGCCTGGTGATGTGAGCAAGAGCCTGGTGATGTGAAGATGAGTCTGGTGATGAGGGGAAGAGTCTGGTGATGTGAGGAAGAGTCTGGTGATGTGGGGAGGAGTCTGGTGATGAGGGGAAGAGTCTAGAGATGCGAAAAAGAGACTGGTGATGTGAGGACGAGTGTGGTGATGAGTGGAAGAGTCTGATGATTTGAGGAAGCTGATGAGGGGAAGAGTCGGGTGATGTGAGGAAGAGTCTGGTGATGTGAGGAATAGTCTGTTGATGAGGGGAAGAGTCTGCTGATGTGGGGAAGAGCCTGGTGATGTGAGGAAGAGCCTGCTGATGTGAGGAAGAGTCTGGTAATGAGTGGAATGGTCTGGTGATGTGGGGAAGAGCCTGGTGATGTGAGGAAGAGTCTGGTGATGTGAGGAAGAGTCTGGTGATGAGTGGAAGAGTCTGGTGATGAGGGGAAGAGTCTGGTGATGTGAAGAAGAGCCTGGTGATGTGAGGAAGAGCCTGGTGATGTGAGGATGAGTCTGATGATGAGGGGAAGAGTCGGGTGATGTGAGGAAGAGTCTGGTGATGTGAGGAAGAGTCTGGTGATGAGGGGAAGAGTCTGGTGAGGAGGGCAAGTGTCTGATGAAGTGAGGAAGAGTTTGGTGATGAGGGGATGAGTCTGGTGATGTGTGGAAGAGTCTGCTGATGTGAGGAAGAGTCTGTTGATGTGAGGAAGAGTCTGGTGATGTGAGGAAGAATCTGGTGATGAGGGGAAGAGTCTGGTGAGGTGAGTATGAGTCTGGTTATGAGGGGCAGTGTCTGGTGAGGTGAGGAAGAGTCTGGTGATGAGGGGAAGAGTCTGGTGATGTGAAGAAGAGCCTGGTGATGTGAGGAAGAGCCTGGTGATGAGAGGATGAGTCTGATGATGAGGGGAAGAGTCGGGTGATGTGAGGAAGAGTCTGGTGATGTGGGGAGGAGTCTGGTGATGAGGGGAAGAGTCTAGAGATGCGAGAAAGAGACTGGTGATGTGAGGAAGAGCCTGGTGATGAGAGGATGAGTCTGATGATGAGGGGAAGAGTCGGGTGATGTGAGGAAGAGTCTGGTGATGTGAGGAATAGTCTGTTGATGAGGGGAAGAGTCTGCTGATGTGGGGCAGAGCCTGGTGATGTGAGGAAGAGCCTGCTGATGTGAGGAAGAGCCTGGTAATGAGTGGAATGGTCTGGTGATGTGGGGAAGAGCCTGGTGATGCGAAGAAGAGTCTGGTGATGTGAGGAAGAGTCTGGTGATGAGTGGAAGAGTCTGGTGATGTGAGGAAGAGTCTGGTGATGTGAGGACGAGTCTGCTGATGAGGGGAAGAGCCTGGTGATGTGAGGAAGAGTCTGGTGATGTGAGGAAGAGTCTGGTGATGAGTGGAAGAGTCTGGTGATGTGAGGAAGAGTCTGGTGATGTGAGGACGAGTCTGCTGATGAGGGGAAGAGTCGGGTGATGAGAGGAAGAGCCTGGTGAGGTGAGGAAGAGTCTGGTGATGAGGAGAAGCGTCTGGTGAAGTGAGGAAGAGTCTGGTGATGAGGGGAAGAGTCACTTGATGTGAGGAAGAGGCTGGTGATAAGGGGAAGGGTCTGGTGATAATGGGAAGAGTCTGGTGAGGTGGGGAAGAGTTTGGTGATGTCAGGAGGAGATGTGAGGAAGAGTCTGGTGATATGAGGAAGAGCCTGGTGATGTGAGTAAGAGTCTGGTGATGTGAGTAAGAGTCTGGTGATGCGGGGAAGAGTCTGGTGATATGGGGAAGATTCTGGTGATGAGGGGAAGGGTCTGGTGATGAGGGGAAGAGTCTGGTGATGTGAGGAATACTCTGGTGATGTGAGGAAGTGTCTGGCGATGAGGGGAAGAGTCTGGTGATAAGAGAAAGAGTCTGGTCATGTGAGGAAGAGTCTGGTGATGAGGGGAAGAGTCTGGTGATGTGAAGATGAGTCTGGTGATGTGAGGAAGAGTCTGGTGATGAGGGGAAGGGTCTGGTGATATGAGGAAGAGTCTGGTGATGAGGGGAAGAGTCTGGTGATGTGAAGATGAGTCTGGTGATGTGAGGAAGTGTCTGGTGATGAGGGGAAGGGTCTGGTGATCTGCGGAAGAGTCTGGTGATGTGAGGAAGAGTCTGGAGATGAGGGGGAAGAGTCTGGAGATGTGAGGAAGAGTCTGGTGATATGAGGAAGAGCCTGGTGATGTGAGTAAGAGTCTGGTGATGTGAGTAAGAGTCTGGTGATGAGGGGAAGAGTCTGGTGAGGAGGGCAAGAGTCTGGTGAAGTGAGGAAGAGTTTGGTGATGAGGGGATGAGTCTGGTGATGTGTGGAAGAGTCTGCTGATGTGAGGAAGAGTCTGTTGATGTGAGGAAGAGTTTGGTGACGAGGTGAAGAGTCTGGTGATGAGGGGAAGAGTCTAGAGATGTGAGGAAGAGTCTGGTGATGTGCTGAAGAGTCTGGTGATGAGTGGAAGAGTCTGTTGATGAGGGGAAGACTCTGGTGATGTGAGGAAGAGTCTGGTGATGTGCTGAGGATTCTGGTGATGTGAGGAAGAGCCTGCTGATGTGAGGAAGAGTCTGGTGATGAGGGGAATAGTCTGGTGATGTGGGGAAGAGCCTGGTGATGTGATGAAGAGGCTGGTGATGCGAGGAAGAGTCTGGTGATGAGTGGAAGGGTCTGATGATGGGAGGAAGTGTCTGGTGATGAGGGAAAGAGTCTGGTGATGTGAGGATGAGTCTCGTGATGAGTGGAAGAGCCTGGTGAGGTGAGGAAGAGTCTGGTGATGAGAGCAAGACTCTGGTGATGTGGGGAAGAGTCTGGTGATGTGAGGAAGAGTCTGGTGATGTGAGGCAGTGTCTTGTGATGAGCGCAAGAGTCTGGTGATGAGTGGAAGAGTCTGGTGATGGGAGGAAGTGTCTGGTGATGAGGGGAAGAGTCTGGTGAGGTGAGGAAGAATCTGGTGATGAGAGCAAGAGTCTGCAGATGTGGGGAAGAGTCTGTTGATGTGAGGATGAGTCTGGTTATGAGGGGCAGTGTCTGGTGAGGTGAGGAAGAGTCTGGTGATGAGAGAAAGAGTCTGATGATGTGGGGAAGAGTCGGGTGATGTGAGGAAGAGTCTGGTGATGAGGGGAAGAGTCTGGTGATGAGGGGAAGAGTCTGGTGATGTGAAGAAGAGCCTGGTGATGTGAGGAAGAGCCTGGTGATGTGAGGATGAGTCTGATGATGAGGGGAAGAGTCGGGTGATGTGAGGAAGAGTCGGGTGATGTGAGGAAGAGTCTGGTGAAGTGAGGAAGGGTCTGGTGATGAGGGGAAGAGCCTGGTGATGTGAGGAAGAGCCTGGTGATGAGGGGAAGAGTCTGGTGATGTGAAGAAGAGCCTGGTGATGTGAGGAAGAGCCTGGTGATGTGAAGATGAGTCTGGTGATGAGGGGAAGAGTCTGGTGATGTGAGGAAGAGTCTGGTGATGTGGGGAGGAGTCTGGTGATGAGGGGAAGAGTCTAGAGATGCGAGAAAGAGACTGGTGATGTGAGGACGAGTCTGGTGATGAGTGGAAGAGTCTGATGATTTGAGGAAGCTGATGAGGGGAAGAGTCGGGTGATGTGAGGAGGAGTCTGGTGATGTGAGGAATAGTCTGTTGATGAGGGGAAGAGTCTGCTGATGTGGGGAAGAGCCTGGTGATGTGAGGAAGAGCCTGCTGATGTGAGGAAGAGTCTGGTAATGAGTGGAATGGTCTGGTGATGTGGGGAAGAGCCTGGTGATGTGAGGAAGAGTCTGGTGATGTGAGGAAGAGTCTGGTGATGAGTGGAAGAGTCTGGTGATGTGAGGAAGAGTCTGGTGATGTGAGGACGAGTCTGCTGATGAGGGGAAGAGTCGGGTGATGAGAGGAAGAGCCTGATGAGGTGAGGAAGAGTCTGGTGATGAGGAGAAGCGTCTGGTGAAGTGAGGAAGAGTCTGGTGATGAGGGGAAGAGTCACTTGATGTGAGGAAGAGTCTGGTGATAAGGGGAAGGGTCTGGTGATAATGGGAAGAGTCTGGTGAGGTGGGGAAGAGTTTGGTGATGTCAGGAGGAGATGTGAGGAAGAGTCTGGTGATATGAGGAAGAGCCTGGTGATGAGAGTAAGAGTCTGGTGATGTGAGTAAGAGTCTGGTGATGCGGGGAAGAGTCTGGTGATATGGGGAAGTTTCTGGTGATGAGGGGAAGGGTCTGGTGATGAGGGGAAGAGTCTGGTGATGTGAGGAATACTCTGGTGATGTGAGGAAGTGTCTGGCGATGAGGAGAAGAGTCTGGTGATAAGAGAAAGAGTCTGGTCATGTGAGGAAGAGTCTGGTGATGAGGGGAAGAGTCTGGTGATGTGAAGATGAGTCTGGTGATGTGAGGAAGAGTCTGGTGATGAGGGGAAGGGTCTGGTGATATGAGGAAGAGTCTGGTGATGAGGGGAAGAGTCTGGTGATGAGGGGAAGAGTCTGGTGATGTGAAGAAGAGCCTGGTGATGTGAGGAAGAGCCTGGTGATGTGAGGATGAGTCTGATGATGAGGGGAAGAGTCGGGTGATGTGAGGAAGAGTCGGGTGATGTGAGGAAGAGTCTGGTGAAGTGAGGAAGGGTCTGGTGATGAGGGGAAGAGCCTGGTGATGTGAGGAAGAGCCTGGTGATGAGGGGAAGAGTCTGGTGATGTGAAGAAGAGCCTGGTGATGTGAGGAAGAGCCTGGTGATGTGAAGATGAGTCTGGTGATGAGGGGAAGAGTCTGGTGATGTGAGGAAGAGTCTGGTGATGTGGGGAGGAGTCTGGTGATGAGGGGAAGAGTCTAGAGATGCGAGAAAGAGACTGGTGATGTGAGGACGAGTCTGGTGATGAGTGGAAGAGTCTGATGATTTGAGGAAGCTGATGAGGGGAAGAGTCGGGTGATGTGAGGAGGAGTCTGGTGATGTGAGGAATAGTCTGTTGATGAGGGGAAGAGTCTGCTGATGTGGGGAAGAGCCTGGTGATGTGAGGAAGAGCCTGCTGATGTGAGGAAGAGTCTGGTAATGAGTGGAATGGTCTGGTGATGTGGGGAAGAGACTGTTGATGTGAGGAAGAGTCTGGTGATGTGAGGAAGAGTCTGGTGATGAGTGGAAGAGTCTGGTGATGTGAGGAAGAGTCTGGTGATGTGAGGACGAGTCTGCTGATGAGGGGAAGAGTCGGGTGATGAGAGGAAGAGCCTGGTGAGGTGAGGAAGAGTCTGGTGATGAGGAGAAGCGTCTGGTGAAGTGAGGAAGAGTCTGGTGATGAGGGGAAGAGTCACTTGATGTGAGGAAGAGTCTGGTGATAAGGGGAAGGGTCTGGTGATAATGGGAAGAGTCTGGTGAGGTGGGGAAGAGTTTGGTGATGTCAGGAGGAGATGTGAGGAAGAGTCTGGTGATATGAGGAAGAGCCTGGTGATGTGAGTAAGAGTCTGGTGATGTGAGTAAGAGTCTGGTGATGCGGGGAAGAGTCTGGTGATATGGGGAAGATTCTGGTGATGAGGGGAAGGGTCTGGTGATGAGGGGAAGAGTCTGGTGATGTGAGGAATACTCTGGTGATGTGAGGAAGTGTCTGGCGATGAGGGGAAGAGTCTGGTGATAAGAGAAAGAGTCTGGTCATGTGAGGAAGAGTCTGTTGATGAGGGGAAGAGTCTGGTGATGTGAAGATGAGTCTGGTGATGTGAGGAAGAGTCTGGTGATGAGGGGAAGGGTCTGGTGATATGAGGAAGAGTCTGGTGATGAGGGGAAGAGTCTGGTGATGTGAAGATGAGTCTGGTGATGTGAGGAAGTGTCTGGTGATGAGGGGAAGGGTCTGGTGATCTGCGGAAGAGTCTGGTGATGTGAGGAAGAGTCTGGAGATGTGAGGAAGAGTCTGGTGATATGAGGAAGAGCCTGGTGATGTGAGTAAGAGGCTGGTGATGTGAGTAAGAGTCTGGTGATGAGGGGAAGCGTCTGGTGAGGAGGGCAAGATTCTGGTGAAGTGAGGATGAGTCTGGTGATGAGGGGATGAGTCTGGTGATGTGTGGAAGAGTCTGGTGATGTGCGGAAGAGTCTGGTGATATGGGGAAGAGTCTGGTGATGAGGGGAAGGGTCTGGTGATGAGGGGAAGAGTCTGGTGATGTGAGGAAGAGTCTGGTGATCTGCTGGAGAGTCTGGTGATGTGAGGAAGTTTCTGCTGATGTGAGGAAGAGTCTGGTGATGAGGAGAAGAGTCTGGTGAAGTGAGCAAGAGTCTGGTGATGAGGGGAAGAGTCTGGTGATCTGAGGAAGAGTCTGGTGATGAGGGAAAGGTCTGGTGATGAGGGGAAGAGTCTGGAGACGAGGGGAAGAGTTTGGTGATGTGAGGAATAGTCTGGTGATGAGAGGAAGTGTCTGATGATGAGGCAAGATTCTGGTGATGTGGGGAAGAGCCTGGTGATGTGAGGAAGAGCCTAGTGATGTGAGGAACAGTCTGGTGATGAGGGGAAGAGTCTGGTGATGTGGGGAAGAGCCTGTTGATGTGAGGAAGAGTCTGGTGATGTGAGGAAGAGTCTGGTGATGAGGGGAAAACCCTGGTGATGTGAGGAAGAGTCTGGTGATGTGAGGAAGAGTCTGGTGATGTGAGGAAGAGTCTGGTGATGAATGCAATAGTCTGGTGATGGGAGAAAGTGTCTGGTGATGACGGGAAGAGTCTGGTGATGTGAGGAAGAGTCTGGTGATGATGGGAAGTGTCTGGTGAGGTGAGGAAGAGTCTGGTGATGCGAGCAAGAGTCTGGTGATGTGGGGAAGAGTCTGGTGATGTGAGGAAGAGTCTGGTGATGAGGGGAAGAGTCTGGTGATGTGAGAAAGAGTCTGGTGACGTGAGGAAGCATCTGGTGATGTGAGGCAGAGTTTAATGATTTGAGGAATAGTGTGCTGATGTGAGGAAGAGCCTGGTGATGAGGGGAAGAGTCTGGTGATGTGGGGAAGAGTCTGGTGATATGAGCAAGAGTCTGGTGATCAGTTGAAAAGTCTGGTGATGTGAGGAAGAGTCTGGTGATGTAAGGAAGTGTCTGGTGATGTGAGGAAGAGTCTGGTGATGAGGGAAACAGTTGGGTGATGTGAGGAAGAGTCTGGTGATATGAGGAAGTGTCTGGTGATGTGAGGAAGCGTCTGGTGATGTGAGTAAGAGTCTGGTGATGAGGGGAAGAGTCTGGTGAGGAGGGCAAGAGTCTGGTGAAGTGAGGAAGAGTTTGGTGATGAGGGGATGAGTCTGGTGATGTGTGGAAGAGTCTGCTGATGTGAGGAAGAGTCTGTTGATGTGAGGAAGAGTTTGGTGACGAGGTGAAGAGTCTGGTGATGAGGGAAAGAGTCTAGAGATGTGAGGAAGAGGCTGGTGATGTGCTGAAGAGTCTGGTGATGAGTGGAAGAGTCTGTTGATGAGGGGAAGACTCTGGTGATGTGAGGAAGAGTCTGGTGATGTGCTGAGGATTCTGGTGATGTGAGGAAGAGCCTGCTGATGTGAGGAAGAGTCTGGTGATGAGGGGAATAGTCTGGTGATGTGGGGAAGAGCCTGGTGATGTGATGAAGAGGCTGGTGATGCGAGGAAGAGTCTGGTGATGAGTGGAAGGGTCTGATGATGGGAGGAAGTGTCTGGTGATGAGGGAAAGAGTCTGGTGATGTGAGGATGAGTCTCGTGATGAGTGGAAGAGCCTGGTGAGGTGAGGAAGAGTCTGGTGATGAGAGCAAGACTCTGGTGATGTGGGGAAGAGTCTGGTGATGTGAGGAAGAGTCTGGTGATGTGAGGCAGTGTCTTGTGATGAGCGCAAGAGTCTGGTGATGAGTGGAAGAGTCTGGTGATGGGAGGAAGTGTCTGGTGATGAGGGGAAGAGTCTGGTGATGTGAGGAAGTATCTGGTGATGAGGGGAAGAGTCTGGTGAGGTGAGGAAGAATCTGGTGATGAGAGCAAGAGTCTGCAGATGTGGGGAAGAGTCTGTTGATGTGAGGATGAGTCTGGTTATGAGGGGCAGTGTCTGGTGAGGTGAGGAAGAGTCTGGTGATGAGAGAAAGAGTCTGATGATGTGGGGAAGAGTCGGGTGATGTGAGGAAGAGTCTGGTAATGAGGGGAAGAGCCTGGTGATGTGAGGAAGGGTCTGGTGATGAGGGGAAGAGTCTGGTGATGTGAAGAAGAGCCTGGTGATGTGAGGATGAGCCTGATGATGAGGGGAAGAGTCGGGTGATGTGAGGAAGAGTCGGGTGATGTGAGGAAGAGTCTGGTGAAGTGAGGAAGGGTCTGGTGATGAGGGGAAGAGCCTGGTGATGTGAGGAAGAGCCTGGTGATGAGGGGAAGAGTCTGGTGATGTGAAGAAGAGCCTGGTGATGTGAGCAAGAGCCTGGTGATGTGAAGATGAGTCTGGTGATGAGGGGAAGAGTCTGGTGATGTGAGGAAGAGTCTGGTGATGTGGGGAGGAGTCTGGTGATGAGGGGAAGAGTCTAGAGATTCGAGAAAGAGACTGGTGATGTGAGGACGAGTCTGGTGATGAGTGGAAGAGTCTGATGATTTGAGGAAGCTGATGAGGGGAAGAGTCGGGTGATGTGAGGAAGAGTCTGGTGATGTGAGGAAGAGTTTGGTGATGAGGGGATGAGTCTGGTGATGTGTGGAAGAGTCTGCTGATGTGAGGAAGAGTCTGTTGATGTGAGGAAGAGTTTGGTGACGAGGTGAAGAGTCTGTTGATGAGGGGAAGACTCTGGTGATGTGAGGAAGAGTCTGGTGATGTGCTGAGGATTCTGGTGATGTGAGGAAGAGCCTGCTGATGTGAGGAAGAGTCTGGTGATGAGGGGAATAGTCTGGTGATGTGGGGAAGAGCCTGGTGATGTGATGAAGAGGCTGGTGATGCGAGGAAGAGTCTGGTGATGAGTGGAAGGGTCTGATGATGGGAGGAAGTGTCTGGTGATGAGGGAAAGAGTCTGGTGATGTGAGGATGAGTCTCGTGATGAGTGGAAGAGCCTGGTGAGGTGAGGAAGAGTCTGGTGATGAGAGCAAGACTCTGGTGATGTGGGGAAGAGTCTGGTGATGTGAGGATGAGTCTGGTGATGTGAGGCAGTGTCTGGTGATGAGCGCAAGAGTCTGGTGATGAGTGGAAGAGTCTGGTGATGGGAGGAAGTGTCTGGTGATGAGGGGAAGAGTCTGGTGATGTGAGGAAGAAACTGGTGATGAGGGGAAGAGTCTGGTGAGGTGAGGAAGAATCTGGTGATGAGAGCAAGAGTCTGCAGATGTGGGGAAGAGTCTGTTGATGTGAGGATGAGTCTGGTTATGAGGGGCAGTGTCTGGTGAGGTGAGGAAGAGTCTGGTGATGAGAGAAAGAGTCTGATGATGTGGGGAAGAGTCGGGTGATGTGAGGAAGAGTCTGGTAATGAGGGGAAGAGCCTGGTGATGTGAGGAAGAGTCTGGTGATGAGGGGAAGAGTCTGGTGATGTGAAGAAGAGCCTGGTGATGTGAGGAAGAGCCTGGTGATGTGAGGATGAGTCTGATGATGAGGGGAAGAGTCGGGTGATGTGAGGAAGAGTCGGGTGATGTGAGGAAGAGTCTGGTGAAGTGAGGAAGGGTCTGGTGATGAGGGGAAGAGCCTGGTGATGTGAGGAAGAGCCTGGTGATGAGGGGAAGAGTCTGGTGATGTGAAGAAGAGCCTGGTGATGTGAGCAAGAGCCTGGTGATGTGAAGATGAGTCTGGTGATGAGGGGAAGAGTCTGGTGATGTGAGGAAGAGTCTGGTGATGTGCGGAGGAGTCTGGTGATGAGGGGAAGAGTCTAGAGATGCGAAAAAGAGACTGGTGATGTGAGGACGAGTGTGGTGATGAGTGGAAGAGTCTGATGATTTGAGGAAGCTGATGAGGGGAAGAGTCGGGTGATGTGAGGAAGAGTCTGGTGATGTGAGGAATAGTCTGTTGATGAGGGGAATAGTCTGCTGATGTGGGGAAGAGCCTGGTGATGTGAGGAAGAGCCTGCTGATGTGAGGAAGAGTCTGGTAATGAGTGGAATGGTCTGGTGATGTGGGGAAGAGCCTGGTGATGTGAGGAAGAGTCTGGTGATGTGAGGAAGAGTCTGGTGATGAGTGGAAGAGTCTGGTGATGAGGGGAAGAGTCTGGTGATGTGAAGAAGAGCCTGGTGATGTGAGGAAGAGCCTGGTGATGTGAGGAAGAGTCTGGTGATGTGAGGATGAGTCTGATGATGAGGGGAAGAGTCGGGTGATGTGAGGAAGAGTCTGGTGATGTGAGGAAGAGTCTGGTGATGTGAGTAAGAGTCTGGTGATGAGGGGAAGAGTCTGGTGAGGAGGGCAAGTGTCTGGTGAAGTGAGGAAGAGTTTGGTGATGAGGGGATGAGTCTGGTGATGTGTGGAAGAGTCTGCTGATGTGAGGAAGAGTCTGTTGATGTGAGGAAGAGTCTGGTGATGTGAGGAAGAATCTGGTGATGAGGGGAAGAGTCTGGTGAGGTGAGGAAGAATCTGGTGATGAGAGCAAGAGTCTGCAGATGTGGGGAAGAGTCTGTTGATGTGAGGATGAGTCTGGTTATGAGGGGCAGTGTCTGGTGAGGTGAGGAAGAGTCTGGTGATGAGAGAAAGAGTCTGATGATGTGGGGAAGAGTCGGGTGATGTGAGGAAGAGTCTGGTAATGAGGGGAAGAGCCTGGTGATGTGAGGAAGAGTCTGGTGATGAGGGGAAGAGTCTGGTGATGTGAAGAAGAGCCTGGTGATGTGAGGAAGAGCCTGGTGATGTGAGGATGAGTCTGATGGTGAGGGGAAGAGTCGGGTGATGTGAGGAAGAGTCGGGTGATGTGAGGAAGAGTCTGGTGAAGTGAGGAAGGGTCTGGTGATGAGGGGAAGAGCCTGGTGATGTGAGGAAGAGCCTGGTGATGAGGGGAAGTGTCTGGTGATGTGAAGAAGAGCCTGGTGATGTGAGGAAGAGCCTGGTGATGTGAAGATGAGTCTGGTGATGAGGGGAAGAGTCTGGTGATGTGAGGAAGAGTCTGGTGATGTGGGGAGGAGTCTGGTGATGAGGGGAAGAGTCTAGAGATGCGAGAAAGAGACTGGTGATGTGAGGACGAGTCTGGTGATGAGTGGAAGAGTCTGATGATTTGAGGAAGCTGATGAGGGGAAGAGTCGGGTGATGTGAGGAAGAGTCTGGTGATGTGAGGAATAGTCTGTTGATGAGGGGAAGAGTCTGCTGATGTGGGGAAGAGCCTGGTGATGTGAGGAAGAGCCTGCTGATGTGAGGAAGAGTCTGGTAATGAGTGGAATGGTCTGGTGATGTGGGGAAGAGCCTGGTGATGTGAGGAAGAGTCTGGTGATGTGAGGAAGAGTCTGGTGATGAGTGGAAGAGTCTGGTGATGTGAGGAAGAGTCTGGTGATGTGAGGACGAGTCTGCTGATGAGGGGAAGAGTCGGGTGATGAGAGGAAGAGCCTGGTGAGGTGAGGAAGAGTCTGGTGATGAGGAGAAGCGTCTGGTGAAGTGAGGAAGAGTCTGGTGATGAGGGGAAGAGTCACTTGATGTGAGGAAGAGTCTGGTGATAAGGGGAAGGGTCTGGTGATAATGGGAAGAGTCTGGTGAGGTGGGGAAGAGTTTGGTGATGTCAGGAGGAGATGTGAGGAAGAGTCTGGTGATATGAGGAAGAGCCTGGTGATGTGAGTAAGAGTCTGGTGATGTGAGTAAGAGTCTGGTGATGCGGGGAAGAGTCTGGTGATATGGGGAAGATTCTGGTGATGAGGGGAAGGGTCTGGTGATGAGGGGAAGAGTCTGGTGATGTGAGGAATACTCTGGTGATGTGAGGAAGTGTCTGGCGATGAGGGGAAGAGTCTGGTGATAAGAGAAAGAGTCTGGTCATGTGAGGAAGAGTCTGGTGATGAGGGGAAGAGTCTGGTGATGTGAAGATGAGTCTGGTGATGTGAGGAAGAGTCTGGTGATGAGGGGAAGGGTCTGGTGATATGAGGAAGAGTCTGGTGATGAGGGGAAGAGTCTGGTGATGTGAAGATGAGTCTGGTGATGTGAGGAAGTGTCTGGTGATGAGGGGAAGGGTCTGGTGATCTGCGGAAGAGTCTGGTGATGTGAGGAAGAGTCTGGAGATGTGAGGAAGAGTCTGGTGATATGAGGAAGAGCCTGGTGATGTGAGTAAGAGGCTGGTGATGTGAGTAAGAGTCTGGTGATGAGGGGAAGCGTCTGGTGAGGAGGGCAAGATTCTGGTGAAGTGAGGATGAGTCTGGTGATGAGGGGATGAGTCTGGTGATGTGTGGAAGAGTCTGGTGATGTGCGGAAGAGTCTGCTGATATGGGGAAGAGTCTGGTGATGAGGGGAAGGGTCTGGTGATGAGGGGAAGAGTCTGGTGATGTGAGGAAGAGTCTGGTGATCTGCTGGAGAGTCTGGTGATGTGAGGAAGTTTCTGCTGATGTGAGGAAGAGTCTGGTGATGAGGAGAAGAGTCTGGTGAAGTGAGCAAGAGTCTGGTGATGAGGGGAAGAGTCTGGTGATCTGAGGAAGAGTCTGGTGATGAGGGAAAGGTCTGGTGATGAGGGGAAGAGTCTGGAGACGAGGGGAAGAGTTTGGTGATGTGAGGAATAGTCTGGTGATGAGAGGAAGTGTCTGATGATGAGGCAAGATTCTGGTGATGTGGGGAAGAGCCTGGTGATGTGAGGAAGAGCCTAGTGATGTGAGGAACAGTCTGGTGATGAGGGGAAGAGTCTGGTGATGTGGGGAAGAGCCTGTTGATGTGAGGAAGAGTCTGGTGATGTGAGGAAGAGTCTGGTGATGAGGGGAAAACCCTGGTGATGTGAGGAAGAGTCTGGTGATGTGAGGAAGAGTCTGGTGATGTGAGGAAGAGTCTGGTGATGAATGCAATAGTCTGGTGATGGGAGAAAGTGTCTGGTGATGACGGGAAGAGTCTGGTGATGTGAGGAAGAGTCTGGTGATGATGGGAAGTGTCTGGTGAGGTGAGGAAGAGTCTGGTGATGCGAGCAAGAGTCTGGTGATGTGGGGAAGAGTCTGGTGATGTGAGGAAGAGTCTGGTGATGAGGGGAAGAGTCTGGTGATGTGAGAAAGAGTCTGGTGACGTGAGGAAGCATCTGGTGATGTGAGGCAGAGTTTAATGATTTGAGGAATAGTGTGCTGATGTGAGGAAGAGCCTGGTGATGAGGGGAAGAGTCTGGTGATGTGGGGAAGAGTCTGGTGATATGAGCAAGAGTCTGGTGATCAGTTGAAAAGTCTGGTGATGTGAGGAAGAGTCTGGTGATGTAAGGAAGTGTCTGGTGATGTGAGGAAGAGTCTGGTGATGAGGGAAACAGTTGGGTGATGTGAGGAAGAGTCTGGTGATATGAGGAAGTGTCTGGTGATGTGAGGAAGCGTCTGGTGATGTGAGTAAGAGTCTGGTGATGAGGGGAAGAGTCTGGTGAGGAGGGCAAGAGTCTGGTGAAGTGAGGGAGAGTTTGGTGATGAGGGGATGAGTCTGGTGATGTGTGGAAGAGTCTGCTGATGTGAGGAAGAGTCTGTTGATGTGAGGAAGAGTTTGGTGACGAGGTGAAGAGTCTGGTGATGAGGGGAAGAGTCTAGAGATGTGAGGAAGAGTCTGGTGATGTGCTGAAGAGTCTGGTGATGAGTGGAAGAGTCTGTTGATGAGGGGAAGACTCTGGTGATGTGAGGAAGAGTCTGGTGATGTGCTGAGGATTCTGGTGATGTGAGGAAGAGCCTGCTGATGTGAGGAAGAGTCTGGTGATGAGGGGAATAGTCTGGTGATGTGGGGAAGAGCCTGGTGATGTGATGAAGAGGCTGGTGATGCGAGGAAGAGTCTGGTGATGAGTGGAAGGGTCTGATGATGGGAGGAAGTGTCTGGTGATGAGGGAAAGAGTCTGGTGATGTGAGGATGAGTCTCGTGATGAGTGGAAGAGCCTGGTCAGGTGAGGAAGAGTCTGGTGATGAGAGCAAGACTCTGGTGATGTGGGGAAGAGTCTGGTGATGTGAGGAAGAGCCTGGTGATGAGGGGAAGAGTCTGGTGATGTGAAGAAGAGCCTGGTGATGTGAGCAAGAGCCTGGTGATGTGAAGATGAGTCTGGTGATGAGGGGAAGAGTCTGGTGATGTGAGGAAGAGTCTGGTGATGTGGGGAGGAGTCTGGTGATGAGGGGAAGAGTCTAGAGATTCGAGAAAGAGACTGGTGATGTGAGGACGAGTCTGGTGATGAGTGGAAGAGTCTGATGATTTGAGGAAGCTGATGAGGGGAAGAGTCGGGTGATGTGAGGAAGAGTCTGGTGATGTGAGGAAGAGTTTGGTGATGAGGGGATGAGTCTGGTGATGTGTGGAAGAGTCTGCTGATGTGAGGAAGAGTCTGTTGATGTGAGGAAGAGTTTGGTGACGAGGTGAAGAGTCTGGTGATGAGGGGAAGAGTCTAGAGATGTGAGGAAGAGTCTGGTGATGTGCTGAAGAGTCTGGTGATGAGTGGAAGAGTCTGTTGATGAGGGGAAGACTCTGGTGATGTGAGGAAGAGTCTGGTGATGTGCTGAGGATTCTGGTGATGTGAGTAAGAGGCTGGTGATGTGAGGAAGAGTCTGGTGATGAGGGGAATAGTCTGGTGATGTGGGGAAGAGCCTGGTGATGTGATGAAGAGGCTGGTGATGCGAGGAAGAGTCTGGTGATGAGTGGAAGGGTCTGATGATGGGAGGAAGTGTCTGGTGATGAGGGAAAGAGTCTGGTGATGTGAGGATGAGTCTCGTGATGAGTGGAAGAGCCTGGTGAGGTGAGGAAGAGTCTGGTGATGAGAGCAAGACTCTGGTGATGTGGGGAAGAGTCTGGTGATGTGAGGATGAGTCTGGTGATGTGAGGCAGTGTCTGGTGATGAGCGCAAGAGTCTGGTGATGAGTGGAAGAGTCTGGTGATGGGAGGAAGTGTCTGGTGATGAGGGGAAGAGTCTGGTGATGTGAGGAAGAATCTGGTGATGAGGGGAAGAGTCTGGTGAGGTGAGGAAGAATCTGGTGATGAGAGCAAGAGTCTGCAGATGTGGGGAAGAGTCTGTTGATGTGAGGATGAGTCTGGTTATGAGGGGCAGTGTCTGGTGAGGTGAGGAAGAGTCTGGTGATGAGAGAAAGAGTCTGATGATGTGGGGAAGAGTCGGGTGATGTGAGGAAGAGTCTGGTAATGAGGGGAAGAGCCTGGTGATGTGAGGAAGAGTCTGGTGATGAGGGGAAGAGTCTGGTGATGTGAAGAAGAGCCTGGTGATGTGAGGAAGAGCCTGGTGATGTGAGGATGAGTCTGATGATGAGGGGAAGAGTCGGGTGATGTGAGGAAGAGTCGGGTGATGTGAGGAAGAGTCTGGTGAAGTGAGGAAGGGTCTGGTGATGAGGGGAAGAGCCTGGTGATGTGAGGAAGAGCCTGGTGATGAGGGGAAGAGTCTGGTGATGTGAAGAAGAGCCTGGTGATGTGAGCAAGAGCCTGGTGATGTGAAGATGAGTCTGGTGATGAGGGGAAGAGTCTGGTGATGTGAGGAAGAGTCTGGTGATGTGGGGAGGAGTCTGGTGATGAGGGGAAGAGTCTAGAGATGCGAAAAAGAGACTGGTGATGTGAGGACGAGTGTGGTGATGAGCGGAAGAGTCTGATGATTTGAGGAAGCTGATGAGGGGAAGAGTCGGGTGATGTGAGGAAGAGTCTGGTGATGTGAGGAATAGTCTGTTGATGAGGGGAAGAGTCTGCTGATGTGGGGAAGAGCCTGGTGATGTGAGGAAGAGCCTGCTGATGTGAGGAAGAGTCTGGTAATGAGTGGAATGGTCTGGTGATGTGGGGAAGAGCCTGGTGATGTGAGGAAGAGTCTGGTGATGTGAGGAAGAGTCTGGTGATGAGTGGAAGAGTCTGGTGATGAGGGGAAGAGTCTGGTGATGTGAAGAAGAGCCTGGTGATGTGAGGAAGAGCCTGGTGATGTGAGGATGAGTCTGATGATGAGGGGAAGAGTCGGGTGATGTGAGGAAGAGTCTGGTGATGTGAGGAAGAGTCTGGTGATGAGGGGAAGAGTCTGGTGAGGAGGGCAAGTGTCTGGTGAAGTGAGGAAGAGTTTGGTGATGAGGGGATGAGTCTGGTGATGTGTGGAAGAGTCTGCTGATGTGAGGAAGAGTCTGTTGATGTGAGGAAGAGTCTGGTGATGTGAGGAAGAATCTGGTGATGAGGGGAAGAGTCTGGTGAGGTGAGTATGAGTCTGGTTATGAGGGGCAGTGTCTGGTGAGGTGAGGAAGAGTCTGGTGATGAGGGGAAGAGTCTGGTGATGTGAAGAAGAGCCTGGTGATGTGAGGAAGAGCCTGGTGATGTGAGGATGAGTCTGATGATGAGGGGAAGAGTCGGGTGATGTGAGGAAGAGTCTGGTGATGTGAGGAAGAGTCTGGTGATGTGAGTAAGAGTCTGGTGATGAGGGGAAGAGTCTGGTGAGGAGGGCAAGTGTCTGGTGAAGTGAGGAAGAGTTTGGTGATGAGGGGATGAGTCTGGTGATGTGTGGAAGAGTCTGCTGATGTGAGGAAGAGTCTGTTGATGTGAGGAAGAGTCTGGTGATGTGAGGAAGAATCTGGTGATGAGGGGAAGAGTCTGGTGAGGTGAGGAAGAATCTGGTGATGAGAGCAAGAGTCTGCAGATGTGGGGAAGAGTCTGTTGATGTGAGGATGAGTCTGGTTATGAGGGGCAGTGTCTGGTGAGGTGAGGAAGAGTCTGGTGATGAGAGAAAGAGTCTGATGATGTGGGGAAGAGTCGGGTGATGTGAGGAAGAGTCTGGTAATGAGGGGAAGAGCCTGGTGATGTGAGGAAGAGTCTGGTGATGAGGGGAAGAGTCTGGTGATGTGAAGAAGAGCCTGGTGATGTGAGGAAGAGCCTGGTGATGTGAGGATGAGTCTGATGATGAGGGGAAGAGTCGGGTGATGTGAGGAAGAGTCGGGTGATGTGAGGAAGCGTCTGGTGAAGTGAGGAAGGGTCTGGTGATGAGGGGAAGAGCCTGGTGATGTGAGGAAGAGCCTGGTGATGAGGGGACGAGTCTGGTGATGTGAAGAAGAGCCTGGTGATGTGAGGAAGAGCCTGGTGATGTGAAGATGAGTCTGGTGATGAGGGGAAGAGTCTGGTGATGTGAGGAAGAGTCTGGTGATGTGGGGAGGAGTCTGGTGATGAGGGGAAGAGTCTAGAGATGCGAGAAAGAGACTGGTGATTTGAGGACGAGTCTGGTGATGAGTGGAAGAGTCTGATGATTTGAGGAAGCTGATGAGGGGAAGAGTCGGGTGATGTGAGGAAGAGTCTGGTGATGTGAGGAATAGTCTGTTGATGAGGGGAAGAGTCTGCTGATGTGGGGAAGAGCCTGGTGATGTGAGGAAGAGCCTGCTGATGTGAGGAAGAGTCTGGTAATGAGTGGAATGGTCTGGTGATGTGGGGAAGAGCCTGGTGATGTGAGGAAGAGTCTGGTGATGTGAGGAAGAGTCTGGTGATGAGTGGAAGAGTCTGGTGATGTGAGGAAGAGTCTGGTGAGGTGAGGAAGAGTCTGGTGATGAGGAGAAGCGTCTGGTGAAGTGAGGAAGAGTCTGGTGATGAGGGGAAGAGTCACTTGATGTGAGGAAGAGTCTGGTGATAAGGGGAAGGGTCTGGTGATAATGGGAAGAGTCTGGTGAGGTGGGGAAGAGTTTGGTGATGTCAGGAGGAGATGTGAGGAAGAGTCTGGTGATATGAGGAAGAGCCTGGTGATGTGAGTCAGAGTCTGGTGATGTGAGTAAGAGTCTGGTGATGCGGGGAAGAGTCTGGTGATATGGGGAAGATTCTGGTGATGAGGGGAAGGGTCTGGTGATGAGGGGAAGAGTCTGGTGATGTGAGGAATACTCTGGTGATGTGAGGAAGTGTCTGGCGATGAGGGGAAGAGTCTGGTGATAAGAGAAAGAGTCTGGTCATGTGAGGAAGAGTCTGGTGATGAGGGGAAGAGTCTGGTGAAGTGAGGAAGAGTTTGGTGATGAGGGGATGAGTCTGGTGATGTGTGGAAGAGTCTGCTGATGTGAGGAAGAGTCTGTTGATGTGAGGAAGAGTCTGGTGATGTGAGGAAGAATCTGGTGATGAGGGGAAGAGTCTGGTGAGGTGAGGAAGAATCTGGTGATGAGAGCAAGAGTCTGCAGATGTGGGGAAGAGTCTGTTGATGTGAGGATGAGTCTGGTTATGAGGGGCAGTGTCTGGTGAGGTGAGGAAGAGTCTGGTGATGAGAGAAAGAGTCTGATGATGTGGGGAAGAGTCGGGTGATGTGAGGAAGAGTCTGGTAATGAGGGGAAGAGCCTGGTGATGTGAGGAAGAGTCTGGTGATGAGGGGAAGAGTCTGGTGATGTGAAGAAGAGCCTGGTGATGTGAGGAAGAGCCTGGTGATGTGAGGATGAGTCTGATGATGAGGGGAAGAGTCGGGTGATGTGAGGAAGAGTCGGGTGATGTGAGGAAGAGTCTGGTGAAGTGAGGAAGGGTCTGGTGATGAGGGGAAGAGCCTGGTGATGTGAGGAAGAGCCTGGTGATGAGGGGACGAGTCTGGTGATGTGAAGAAGAGCCTGGTGATGTGAGGAAGAGCCTGGTGATGTGAAGATGAGTCTGGTGATGAGGGGAAGAGTCTGGTGATGTGAGGAAGAGTCTGGTGATGTGGGGAGGAGTCTGGTGATGAGGGGAAGAGTCTAGAGATGCGAGAAAGAGACTGGTGATGTGAGGACGAGTCTGGTGATGAGTGGAAGAGTCTGATGATTTGAGGAAGCTGATGAGGGGAAGAGTCGGGTGATGTGAGGAAGAGTCTGGTGATGTGAGGAATAGTCTGTTGATGAGGGGAAGAGTCTGCTGATGTGGGGAAGAGCCTGGTGATGTGAGGAAGAGCCTGCTGATGTGAGGAAGAGTCTGGTAATGAGTGGAATGGTCTGGTGATGTGGGGAAGAGCCTGGTGATGTGAGGAAGAGTCTGGTGATGTGAGGAAGAGTCTGGTGATGAGTGGAAGAGTCTGGTGATGTGAGGAAGAGTCTGGTGATGTGAGGACGAGTCTGCTGATGAGGGGCAGAGTCGGGTGATGAGAGGAAGAGCCTGGTGAGGTGAGGAAGAGTCTGGTGATGAGGAGAAGAGTCACTTGATGTGAGGAAGAGTCTGGTGATAAGGGGAAGGGTCTGGTGATAATGGGAAGAGTCTGGTGAGGTGGGGAAGAGTTTGGTGATGTCAGGAGGAGATGTGAGGAAGAGTCTGGTGATATGAGGAAGAGCCTGGTGATGTGAGTAAGAGTCTGGTGATGTGAGTAAGAGTCTGGTGATGCGGGGAAGAGTCTGGTGATATGGGGAAGATTCTGGTGATGAGGGGAAGGGTCTGGTGATGAGGGGAAGAGTCTGGTGATGTGAGGAATACTCTGGTGATGTGAGGAAGTGTCTGGCGATGAGGGGAAGAGTCTGGTGATAAGAGAAAGAGTCTGGTCATGTGAGGAAGAGTCTGGTGATGAGGGGAAGAGTCTGGTGATGTGAAGATGAGTCTGGTGATGTGAGGAAGAGTCTGGTGATGAGGGGAAGGGTCTGGTGATATGAGGAAGAGTCTGGTGATGAGGGGAAGAGTCTGGTGATGTGAAGATGAGTCTGGTGATGTGAGGAAGTGTCTGGTGATGAGGGGAAGGGTCTGGTGATCTGCGGAAGAGTCTGGTGATGTGAGGAAGAGTCTGGAGATGAGGGGGAAGAGTCTGGAGATGTGAGGAAGAGTCTGGTGATATGAGGAAGAGCCTGGTGATGTGAGTAAGAGTCTGGTGATGTGAGTAAGAGTCTGGTGATGAGGGGAAGAGTCTGGTGAGGAGGGCAAGAGTCTGGTGAAGTGAGGAAGAGTTTGGTGATGAGGGGATGAGTCTGGTGATGTGTGGAAGAGTCTGCTGATGTGAGGAAGAGTCTGTTGATGTGAGGAAGAGTTTGGTGACGAGGTGAAGAGTCTGGTGATGAGGGGAAGAGTCTAGAGATGTGAGGAAGAGTCTGGTGATGTGCTGAAGAGTCTGGTGATGAGTTTAAGAGTCTGTTGATGAGGGGAAGACTCTGGTGATGTGAGGAAGAGTCTGGTGATGTGCTGAGGATTCTGGTGATGTGAGGAAGAGCCTGCTGATGTGAGGAAGAGTCTGGTGATGAGGGGAATAGTCTGGTGATGTGGGGAAGAGCCTGGTGATGTGATGAAGAGGCTGGTGATGCGAGGAAGAGTCTGGTGATGAGTGGAAGGGTCTGATGATGGGAGGAAGTGTCTGGTGATGAGGGAAAGAGTCTGGTGATGTGAGGATGAGTCTCGTGATGAGTGGAAGAGCCTGGTGAGGTGAGGAAGAGTCTGGTGATGAGAGCAAGACTCTGGTGATGTGGGGAAGAGTCTGGTGATGTGAGGAAGAGTCTGGTGATGTGAGGCAGTGTCTGGTGATGAGCGCAAGAGTCTGGTGATGAGTGGAAGAGTCTGGTGATGGGAGGAAGTGTCTGGTGATGAGGGGAAGAGTCTGGTGATGTGAGGAAGAATCTGGTGATGAGGGGAAGAGTCTGGTGAGGTGAGGAAGAATCTGGTGATGAGAGCAAGAGTCTGCAGATGTGGGGAAGAGTCTGTTGATGTGAGGATGAGTCTGGTTATGAGGGGCAGTGTCTGGTGAGGTGAGGAAGAGTCTGGTGATGAGAGAAAGAGTCTGATGATGTGGGGAAGAGTCGGGTGATGTGAGGAAGAGTCTGGTAATGAGGGGAAGAGCCTGGTGATGTGAGGAAGAGTCTGGTGATGAGGGGAAGAGTCTGGTGATGTGAAGAAGAGCCTGGTGATGTGAGAAAGAGCCTGGTGATGTGAGGATGAGTCTGATGATGAGGGGAAGAGTCGGGTGATGTGAGGAAGAGTCGGGTGATGTGAGGAAGAGTCTGGTGAAGTGAGGAAGGGTCTGGTGATGAGGGGAAGAGCCTGGTGATGTGAGGAAGAGCCTGGTGATGAGGGGAAGAGTCTGGTGATGTGAAGAAGAGCCTGGTGATGTGAGCAAGAGCCTGGTGATGTGAAGATGAGTCTGGTGATGAGGGGAAGAGTCTGGTGATGTGAGGAAGAGTCTGGTGATGTGGGGAGGAGTCTGGTGATGAGGGGAAGAGTCTAGAGATTCGAGAAAGAGACTGGTGATGTGAGGACGAGTCTGGTGATGAGTGGAAGAGTCTGATGATTTGAGGAAGCTGATGAGGGGAAGAGTCGGGTGATGTGAGGAAGAGTCTGGTGATGTGAGGAAGAGTTTGGTGATGAGGGGATGAGTCTGGTGATGTGTGGAAGAGTCTGCTGATGTGAGGAAGAGTCTGTTGATGTGAGGAAGAGTTTGGTGACGAGGTGAAGAGTCTGGTGATGAGGGGAAGAGTCTAGAGATGTGAGGAAGAGTCTGGTGATGTGCTGAAGAGTCTGGTGATGAGTGGAAGAGTCTGTTGATGAGCGGAAGACTCTGGTGATGTGAGGAAGAGTCTGGTGATGTGCTGAGGATTCTGGTGATGTGAGTAAGAGGCTGGTGATGTGAGGAAGAGTCTGGTGATGAGGGGAATAGTCTGGTGATGTGGGGAAGAGCCTGGTGATGTGATGAAGAGGCTGGTGATGCGAGGAAGAGTCTGGTGATGAGTGGAAGGGTCTGATGATGGGAGGAAGTGTCTGGTGATGAGGGAAAGAGTCTGGTGATGTGAGGATGAGTCTCGTGATGAGTGGAAGAGCCTGGTGAGGTGAGGAAGAGTCTGGTGATGAGAGCAAGACTCTGGTGATGTGGGGAAGAGTCTGGTGATGTGAGGATGAGTCTGGTGATGTGAGGCAGTGTCTGGTGATGAGCGCAAGAGTCTGGTGATGAGTGGAAGAGTCTGGTGATGGGAGGAAGTGTCTGGTGATGAGGGGAAGAGTCTGGTGATGTGAGGAAGAATCTGGTGATGAGGGGAAGAGTCTGGTGAGGTGAGGAAGAATCTGGTGATGAGAGCAAGAGTCTGCAGATGTGGGGAAGAGTCTGTTGATGTGAGGATGAGTCTGGTTATGAGGGGCAGTGTCTGGTGAGGTGAGGAAGAGTCTGGTGATGAGAGAAAGAGTCTGATGATGTGGGGAAGAGTCGGGTGATGTGAGGAAGAGTCTGGTAATGAGGGGAAGAGCCTGGTGATGTGAGGAAGAGTCTGGTGATGAGGGGAAGAGTCTGGTGATGTGAAGAAGAGCCTGGTGATGTGAGGAAGAGCCTGGTGATGTGAGGATGAGTCTGATGATGAGGGGAAGAGTCGTGTGATGTGAGGAAGAGTCGGGTGATGTGAGGAAGAGTCTGGTGAAGTGAGGAAGGGTCTGGTGATGAGGGGAAGAGCCTGGTGATGTGAGGAAGAGCCTGGTGATGAGGGGAAGAGTCTGGTGATGTGAAGAAGAGCCTGGTGATGTGAGCAAGAGCCTGGTGATGTGAAGATGAGTCTGGTGATGAGGGGAAGAGTCTGGTGATGTGAGGAAGAGTCTGGTGATGTGGGGAGGAGTCTGGTGATGAGGGGAAGAGTCTAGAGATGCGAAAAAGAGACTGGTGATGTGAGGACGAGTGTGGTGATGAGTGGAAGAGTCTGATGATTTGAGGAAGCTGATGAGGGGAAGAGTCGGGTGATGTGAAGAAGAGTCTGGTGATGTGAGGAATAGTCTGTTGATGAGGGGAAGAGTCTGCTGATGTGGGGAAGAGCCTGGTGATGTGAGGAAGAGCCTGCTGATGTGAGGAAGAGTCTGGTAATGAGTGGAATGGTCTGGTGATGTGGGGAAGAGCCTGGTGATGTGAGGAAGAGTCTGGTGATGTGAGGAAGAGTCTGGTGATGAGTGGAAGAGTCTGGTGATGAGGGGAAGAGTCTGGTGATGTGAAGAAGAGCCTGGTGATGTGAGGAAGAGCCTGGTGATGTGAGGATGAGTCTGATGATGAGGGGAAGAGTCGGGTGATGTGAGGAAGAGTCTGGTGATGTGAGGAAGAGTCTGGTGATGAGGGGAAGAGTCTGGTGAGGAGGGCAAGTGTCTGGTGAAGTGAGGAAGAGTTTGGTGATGAGGGGATGAGTCTGGTGATGTGTGGAAGAGTCTGCTGATGTGAGGAAGAGTCTGTTGATGTGAGGAAGAGTCTGGTGATGTGAGGAAGAATCTGGTGATGAGGGGAAGAGTCTGGTGAGGTGAGTATGAGTCTGGTTATGAGGGGCAGTGTCTGGTGAGGTGAGGAAGAGTCTGGTGATGAGGGGAAGAGTCTGGTGATGTGAAGAAGAGCCTGGTGATGTGAGGAAGAGCCTGGTGATGTGAGGATGAGTCTGATGATGAGGGGAAGAGTCGGGTGATGTGAGGAAGAGTCTGGTGATGTGAGGAAGAGTCTGGTGATGTGAGTAAGAGTCTGCTGATGAGGGGAAGAGTCGGGTGATGAGAGGAAGAGCCTGGTGAGGTGAGGAAGAGTCTGGTGATGAGGAGAAGCATCTGGTGAAGTGAGGAAGAGTCTGGTGATGAGGGGAAGAGTCACTTGATGTGAGGAAGAGTCTGGTGATAAGGGGAAGGGTCTGGTGATAATGGGAAGAGTCTGGTGAGGTGGGGAAGAGTTTGGTGATGTCAGGAGGAGATGTGAGGAAGAGTCTGGTGATATGAGGAAGAGCCTGGTGATGTGAGTAAGAGTCTGGTGATGTGAGTAAGAGTCTGGTGATGCGGGGAAGAGTCTGGTGATATGGGGAAGATTCTGGTGATGAGGGGAAGGGTCTGATGATGAGGGGAAGAGTCTGGTGATGTGAGGAATACTCTGGTGATGTGAGGAAGTGTCTGGCGATGAGGGGAAGAGTCTGGTGATAAGAGAAAGAGTCTGGTCATGTGAGGAAGAGTCTGGTGATGAGGGGAAGAGTCTGGTGATGTGAAGATGAGTCTGGTGATGTGAGGAAGAGTCTGGTGATGAGGGGAAGGGTCTGGTGATATGAGGAAGAGTCTGGTGATGAGGGGAAGAGTCTGGTGATGTGAAGATGAGTCTGGTGATGTGAGGAAGTGTCTGGTGATGAGGGGAAGGGTCTGGTGATCTGCGGAAGAGTCTGGTGATGTGAGGAAGA
The DNA here is from genome assembly GCF_052327205.1 of Somniosus microcephalus. Taxonomy (NCBI): domain Eukaryota; kingdom Metazoa; phylum Chordata; class Chondrichthyes; order Squaliformes; family Somniosidae; genus Somniosus; species Somniosus microcephalus. Next base: position 55,313,273 of record NC_141009.1, read on the forward strand.
GTCTGGAGATGAGGGGGAAGAGTCTGGAGATGTGAGGAAGAGTCTGGTGATATGAGGAAGAGCCTGGTGATGTGAGGAAGAGTCTGGTGATGTGAGTAAGAGTCTGGTGATGAGGGGAAGAGTCTGGTGAGGAGGGCAAGAGTCTGGTGAAGTGAGGAAGAGTTTGGTGATGAGGGGATGAGTCTGGTGATGTGTGGAAGAGTCTGCTGATGTGAGGAAGAGTCTGTTGATGTGAGGAAGAGTTTGGTGACGAGGTGAAGAGTCTGGTGATGAGGGGAAGAGTCTAGAGATGTGAGGAAGAGTCTGGTGATGTGCTGAGGATTCTGGTGATGTGAGGAAGAGCCTGCTGATGTGAGGAAGAGTCTGGTGATGAGGGGAATAGTCTGGTGATGTGGGGAAGAGCCTGGTGATGTGATGAAGAGGCTGGTGATGCGAGGAAGAGTCTGGTGATGAGTGGAAGGGTCTGATGATGGGAGGAAGTGTCTGGTGATGAGGGAAAGAGTCTGGTGATGTGAGGATGAGTCTCGTGATGAGTGGAAGAGCCTGGTGAGGTGAGGAAGAGTCTGGTGATGAGAGCAAGACTCTGGTGATGTGGGGAAGAGTCTGGTGATGTGAGGATGAGTCTGGTGATGTGAGGCAGTGTCTGGTGATGAGCGCAAGAGTCTGGTGATGAGTGGAAGAGTCTGGTGATGGGAGGAAGTGTCTGGTGATGAGGGGAAGAGTCTGGTGATGTGAGGAAGAATCTGGTGATGAGGGGAAGAGTCTGGTGAGGTGAGGAAGAATCTGGTGATGAGAGCAAGAGTCTGCAGATGTGGGGAAGAGTCTGTTGATGTGAGGATGAGTCTGGTTATGAGGGGCAGTGTCTGGTGAGGTGAGGAAGAGTCTGGTGATGAGAGAAAGAGTCTGATGATGTGGGGAAGAGTCGGGTGATGTGAGGAAGAGTCTGGTAATGAGGGGAAGAGCCTGGTGATGTGAGGAAGAGTCTGGTGATGTGAGGAAGAGTCTGGTAATGAGGGGAAGAGCCTGGTGATGTGAGGAAGAGTCTGGTGATGAGGGGAAGAGTCTGGTGATGTGAAGAAGAGCCTGGTGATGTGAGGAAGAGCCTGGTGATGTGAGGATGAGTCTGATGATGAGGGGAAGAGTCGGGTGATGTGAGGAAGAGTCGGGTGATGTGAGGAGGAGTCTGGTGAAGTGAGGAAGGGTCTGGTGATGAGGGGAAGAGCCTGGTGATGTGAGGAAGAGCCTGGTGATGAGGGGAAGAGTCTGGTGATGTGAAGAAGAGCCTGGTGATGTGAGGAAGAGCCTGGTGATGTGAAGATGAGTCTGGTGATGAGGGGAAGAGTCTGGTGATGTGAGGAAGAGTCTGGTGATGTGGGGAGGAGTCTGGTGATGAGGGGAAGAGTCTAGAGATGCGAGAAAGAGACTGGTGATGTGAGGACGAGTCTGGTGATGAGTGGAAGAGTCTGATGATTTGAGGAAGCTGATGAGGGGAAGAGTCGGGTGATGTGAGGAAGAGTCTGGTGATGTGAGGAATAGTCTGTTGATGAGGGGAAGAGTCTGCTGATGTGGGGAAGAGCCTGGTGATGTGAGGAAGAGCCTGCTGATGTGAGGAAGAGCCTGGTAATGAGTGGAATGGTCTGGTGATGTGGGGAAGAGCCTGGTGATGTGAGGAAGAGTCTGGTGATGTGAGGAAGAGTCTGGTGATGAGTGGAAGAGTCTGGTGATGTGAGGAAGAGTCTGGTGATGTGAGGACGAGTCTGCTGATGAGGGGCAGAGTCGGGTGATGAGAGGAAGAGCCTGGTGAGGTGAGGAAGAGTCTGGTGATGAGGAGAAGCGTCTGGTGAAGTGAGGAAGAGTCTGGTGATGAGGGGAAGAGTCACTTGATGTGAGGAAGAGTCTGGTGATAAGGGGAAGGGTCTGGTGATAATGGGAAGAGTCTGGTGAGGTGGGGAAGAGTTTGGTGATGTCAGGAGGAGATGTGAGGAAGAGTCTGGTGATATGAGGAAGAGCCTGGTGATGTGAGTAAGAGTCTGGTGATGTGAGTAAGAGTCTGGTGATGCGGGGAAGAGTCTGGTGATATGGGGAAGATTCTGGTGATGAGGGGAAGGGTCTGGTGATGAGGGGAAGAGTCTGGTGATGTGAGGAATACTCTGGTGATGTGAGGAAGTGTCTGGCGATGAGGGGAAGAGTCTGGTGATAAGAGAAAGAGTCTGGTCATGTGAGGAAGAGTCTGGTGATGAGGGGAAGAGTCTGGTGATGTGAAGATGAGTCTGGTGATGTGAGGAAGAGTCTGGTGATGAGGGGAAGGGTCTGGTGATATGAGGAAGAGTCTGGTGATGAGGGGAAGAGTCTGGTGATGTGAAGATGAGTCTGGTGATGTGAGGAAGTGTCTGGTGATGAGGGGAAGGGACTGGTGATCTGCGGAAGAGTCTGGTGATGTGAGGAAGAGTCTGGAGATGTGAGGAAGAGTCTGGTGATATGAGGAAGAGCCTGGTGATGTGAGTAAGAGGCTGGTGATGTGAGTAAGAGTCTGGTGATGAGGGGAAGCGTCTGGTGAGGAGGGCAAGATTCTGGTGAAGTGAGGATGAGTCTGGTGATGAGGGGATGAGTCTGGTGATGTGTGGAAGAGTCTGGTGATGTGCGGAAGAGTCTGGTGATATGGGGAAGAGTCTGGTGATGAGGGGAAGGGTCTGGTGATGAGGGGAAGAGTCTGGTGATGTGAGGAAGAGTCTGGTGATCTGCTGGAGAGTCTGGTGATGTGAGGAAGTTTCTGCTGATGTGAGGAAGAGTCTGGTGATGAGTAGAAGAGTCTGGTGAAGTGAGCAAGAGTCTGGTGATGAGGGGAAGAGTCTGGTGATCTGAGGAAGAGTCTGGTGATGAGGGAAAGGTCTGGTGATGAGGAGAAGAGTCTGGAGAAGAGGGGAAGAGTTTGGTGATGTGAGGAATAGTCTGGTGATGAGAGGAAGTGTCTGATGATGAGGCAAGATTCTGGTGATGTGGGGAAGAGCCTGGTGATGTGAGGAAGAGCCTAGTGATGTGAGGAACAGTCTGGTGATGAGGGGAAGAGTCTGGTGATGTGGGGAAGAGCCTGTTGATGTGAGGAAGAGTCTGGTGATGTGAGGAAGAGTCTGGTGATGAGGGGAAAACCCTGGTGATGTGAGGAAGAGTCTGGTGATGTGAGGAAGAGTCTGGTGATGTGAGGAAGAGTCTGGTGATGAATGCAATAGTCTGGTGATGGGAGAAAGTGTCTGGTGATGACGGGAAGAGTCTGGTGATGTGAGGAAGAGTCTGGTGATGATGGGAAGTGTCTGGTGAGGTGAGGAAGAGTCTGGTGATGCGAGCAAGAGTCTGGTGATGTGGGGAAGAGTCTGGTGATGTGAGGAAGAGTCTGGTGATGAGGGGAAGAGTCTGGTGATGTGAGAAAGAGTCTGGTGACGTGAGGAAGCATCTGGTGATGTGAGGCAGAGTTTAATGATTTGAGGAATAGTGTGCTGATGTGAGGAAGAGCCTGGTGATGAGGGGAAGAGTCTGGTGATGTGGGGAAGAGTCTGGTGATATGAGCAAGAGTCTGGTGATCAGTTGAAAAGTCTGGTGATGTGAGGAAGAGTCTGGTGATGTAAGGAAGTGTCTGGTGATGTGAGGAAGAGTCTGGTGATGAGGGAAACAGTTGGGTGATGTGAGGAAGAGTCTGGTGATATGAGGAAGTGTCTGGTGATGTGCGGAAGCGTCTGGTGATGTGAAGAAGAGCCTGGTGATGTGAGGAAGAGCCTGGTGATGTGAGGAAGAGCATGGTGATGTGAGGAAGAGTTTGGTGATGTGAAGAAGAGCCTGGTGATGTGAGGAAGAGTTTGGTGATGTGAAGAAGAGCCTGGTGAAGTGAGGAAGTGTCTGGTGATGAGAGGAAGAGTCTGATGATGTGAGGAACAGTCTGGTGATGAGAGGAAGAGTCTGGTGATGTGAGGAAGAGTCTGGTGATGAGGGGAAGAGTTTGATGATGTGAGGAAGAGTCTGGGGATGAGAGGAAAAGTTTGATGATGTGAGGAAGCGTCTGGTGATGAGGGGAATAGTCTGGTGATGAGAGCAAGAGTCTGGTGATGTGGGGAAGAGTCTGGTGATGTGAGGATGATTCTGGTGATGAGGGGAAGATTCTGGTGATGTGAGGAAGAGTCTGGTGACGTGAGGAAGAGTCTGGTGATTTGAGGCAGAGTTTGATGATTTGAGGAATAGTGTGCTGATGTGAGGAAGAGCCTGGTGATGAGGGGAAGAGTCTGGTGATGTGGGGAAGAGTCTGGTGATATGAGCAAGAGTCTGGTGATCAGTTGAAAAGTCTGGTGATGTGAGGAAGAGTCTGGTGATGTAAGGAAGTGTCTGGTGATGTGAGGAAGAGTCTGGTGATGTGAAGAAGAGTCTGGTGATGTGAGGAAGAGTCTGGTGATGTGAAGAAGAGCCTGGTGATGTGAGGAAGAGCCTGGTGATGTGAGGAAGAGCCTGGTGATGTGAGGAAGAGTTTGGTGATGTGAAGAAGAGCCTGGTGATGTGAGGAAGAGTTTGGTGATATGAAGAAGAGCCTGGTGAAGTGAGGAAGTGTCTGGTGATGAGAGGAAGAGTCTGATGATGTGAGGAACAGTCTGGTGATGAGAGGAAGAGTTTGATGATGTGAGGAAGAATCTGTTGATGAGAGGGATAGTCTGGTGATGTGGGGAAGTGCCTGGTGATGTGAGGAAGAGCCTGTTGATGTGAGGAAGAGTCTGGTGATGAGGGGAATAGTCTGGTGATGAGAGCAAGAGTCTGGTGATGTGGGGAAGAGTCTGGTGATGAGGGGAAGATTCTGGTGATGTGAGGAAGAGTCTGGTGATGAGGGGAAGATTCTGGTGATGTGAGGATGAGTCTGGTGATGAGGGGAAGATTCTGGTGATGTGAGGAAGAGTCTGGTGACGTGAGGAAGAGTCTGGTGATTTGAGGCAGAGTTTGATGATTTGAGGAATAATCTGCTGATGTAAGGAAGACTGAGGGTTTGTGAGGAAGAGTCTGGTGATGAGAGGAATTGTCTGGTGATGTGAGGAAGAGTCTGGTGATAAGCGGAAGAGTCTGGTGATGTGAGGAAGAGTCTGTTGATGTGAGGAAGAGTTTGGTGATGAGGTGAAGAGTCTGGTGATGAGGGTAAGAGTCTAGAGTTGTGAGGAAGAGTCTGGTGATGTGCTGAAGAGTCTGGTGATGAGTGGAAGAGTCTGTTGATGAGGGGAAGACTCTGGTGATGTGAGGAAGAGTCTGGTGATGTGAGGAAGAGTCTGGTGATGAGGGGAATAGTCTGGTGATGTGGGGAAGAGCCTGGTGATGTGATGAAGAGGCTGGTGATGCGAGGAAGAGTCTGGTGATGAGTGGAAGAGTCTGGTGATGTGAGGAAGAATGTGGTGATGAGGGGAAGAGTCTGGTGAGGTGAGGAAGAGTCTGGTGATGTGAGGAAGAGTCTGGTGATGAGGGGAATAGTCTGGTGATGTGGGGAAGAGCCTGGTGATGTGATGAAGAGGCTGGTGATGCGAGGAAGAGTCTGGTGATGAGTGGAAGAGTCTGGTGATGTGAGGAAGAGTCTGGTGATGTGAGGAAGAGTCTGATGATCTGACGAAGAGTCTGGTGATCAGTGGAAACGTCTGGCGATGAGGGGAAGAGTCTGGTGATGTGAGGAATAGTCTGTTGATGAGGGGAAGAGTCTGGTGATGTGGGGAAGAGCCTGGTGATGTGAGGAAGAGTCTGGTGATGTGAGGAAGAGTCTGGTGATGTGTGGCAGAGTCTGGTGATGAGAGCAAGAGTCTGGTGATGAGTGGAAGAGCCTGGTGATGTGAGGAAGAGTCTATTGATGTGAGAAAGTGTCTGGTGATGTGAGGCAGTGTCTGGTGATGAGAGCAAGAGTCTGGTGATGAGTGGAAGAGTCTGGTAATGGGAGGAAATGTCTGGTGATGAGGGGAAGAGTCTGGTGAGGTGAGCAAGAATCCAGTGATGAGAGCAAGAGTCTGGTGATGTGGGGAAGAGTCTGGTGATGTGAGGATGAGTCTGGTTATGAGGGGAAGAGTCTGGTGATGTGAGGAAGAGTCTGGTGATGAGGGGAAGAGTCTGGTGATGTGAGGAAGAGTTTGGTGATGTGAGGAAGTGTCTGGTGATGTGAGGCAGAGTTTGATGATTTGAGGAATAATCTGCTGATGTAAGGAAAAGTCAGGAGTTGTGAGGAACAGTCTAGTGATGAGAGGAAGAGTTTGATGATGTGAGGAACAGTCTGTTGATGAGGGGTAGAGTCTGGTGATAAGTGGAAGAGTCTGGTGATGAGAGGAAGAGTCGGGAGATGTGTGGAAGAGTTTGGTGATGAGAGGAAGAGTTTGATGATGTGAGGAACAGTCTGGTGATGTGAGGAAGAGTCTGATGATCTGACGAAGAGTCTGGTGATCAGTGAAAACGTCTGGTGATGTGAGGAAGGGTCTGTTGATGAGGGGAAAGATCTGGTGATCTGAGGAAGAGTCTGGTGATGAGGGGAAGAGTCTGGTGATGAGGGGAAGAGTCTGGTGAGGAGGGGAAGAGTCTGGTGAAGTGAGGAAGAGGTTGGTGATGTGAGGAAGAGTCTGGTGATGTGTGGAAGTGTCTGGTGATGTGAGGAAGAGTCTGGTGATGTGAGGAAGAGTCTGGTGATGAGGTGAAGAGCCTGGTGATGAGGGGAAGAGTCTAGAGATGTGAGGAAGAGTCTGGTGATGTGCTGAAGAGTCTGGTGATGAGTGGAAGAGTCTGGTGATGAGGGGAAGAATCTGGTGATGTGAGGAAGAGTCTGGTGATGTGCTGAAGAGTCTGGTGATGTGAGGAAGAGTCTGGTGATGCGAGGAAGAGTCTGGTGATGAGGGGAACAGTCTGGTGATGTGAGGAAGAGCCTGGTGATGTGAGGAAGAGTCTGATGATCTGACGAAGAGACTGGTGATCAGTGGAAACGTCTGGTGATGTGAGGAAGATTCTGGTGATGTGAGGAAGAGTCTGGTGATGAGGGGAAGAGTCTGGTGAGAAGAGGAAGAGTCTGGTGATGTGAGGAAGAGTCTGGTGATGAGGGGGAAGAGTCTGGAGATGTGAGGAAGAGTCTGGTGATATGTGGAAGAGCCTGGTGATGTGAGTAAGAGTCTGGTGATGTGAGTAAGAGTCTGGTGATGTGAGTAAGAGTCTGGTGATGTGAGTAAGAGTCTGGTGATGAGGGGATGAGTCTGGTGAAGTGAGGAAGAGTTTGGTGATGAGGGGATGAGTCTGGTGATGTGTGGAAGAGTCTGGTGATGTGAGGAAGAGTCTGGTGATGTGCTGAAGATTCTGGTGATGTGAGGAAGAGCCTGCTGATGTGAGGAAGAGTCTGGTGATGAGGGGAATAGTCTGGTGATGTGGGGAAGAGCCTGGTGATGTGATGAAGAGGCTGGTGATGCGAGGAAGAGTCTGGTGATGAGTGGAAGGGTCTGGTGATGGGAGGAAGTGTCTGGTGATGAGGGAAAGAGTCTGGTGATGTGAGGATGAGTCTCGTGATGAGTGGAAGAGTCTGGTGAGGCGAGGAAGAGTCTGGTGATGAGAGCAAGACTCTGGTGATGTGGGGAAGAGTCTGGTGATGTGAGGATGAGTCTGGTGATGTGAGGCAGAGTCTGGTGATGAGCGCAAGAGTCTGGTGATGAGTGGAAGAGTCTGGTGAAGGGAGGAAGTGTCTGGTGATGAGGGGAAGAGTCTGGTGATGTGAGGAAGAATCTGGTGATGAGGGGAAGAGTCTGGTGAGGTGAGGAAGAATCTGGTGATGAGAGCAAGAGTCTGCAGATGTGGGGAAGAGTCTGTTGATGTGAGGATGAGTCTGGTTATGAGGGGCAGAGTCTGGTGAGGTGAGGAAGAGTCTGGTGATGAGAGAAAGAGTCTGATGATGTGGGGAAGAGTCTGGTGATGTGAGGAAGAGTCTGGAGATGAGGGGAAGAGTCTGGTGATGTGAGGAAGAGTCTGGTGATGTGAGGAAGAGTCTGGAGATGAGGGGAAGAGTCTGGTGATGTGGGGAAGAGTCTGGTGATGTGAGGAAGAGTCTGGAGATGAGGGGAACAGTCTGGTGATGTGAGGAAGAGTCTGGTGATGAGAGGAAGAGTCTGGTGATGTGAGGAAGAGTCTGGTGTTGAGGGGAAGAGTCTGGTGATAAGAGGAAGAGTCTGGTGATGTGAGGAACAGTCTGGTGATGAGGGGAAGGGTCTGGTGATGTGAAGAAGAGCCTGGTGATGTGAGGAAGAGCCTGGTGATGTGAAGATGAGTCTGGTGATGAGGGGAAGAGTCTGGTGATGTGAGGAAGAGCCTGCTGATGAGGGGAAGAACCTGGTGATAAGGGGAAGAGTCTGGTGATGCGAGGAAGAGTCTGGTGATGAGGGGAAGAGTCTGGGGATGAGGGGAAGAGTCTGGAGATGTGAGGAAGAATTTGATGATTTGAGGAATAATCTGCTGATGTAAGGAAGAGTCAGGAGTTGTGAGGAAGAGTCTGGTGATGAGAGGAAGAGTCTGATGATCTGACGAAGAGTCTGGTGATCAGTGGAAACGTCTGGTGATGTGAGGGAGAGTCTGGTGATGTGAGGGAGAGTCTGGTGATGAGAGGAAGAGTCTGGCGATGAGGGGAAGAGTCTGGTGATGTGAGGAATAGTCTGTTGATGAGGGGAAGAGTCTGGTGATGTGGGGAAGAGCCTGGTGATGTGAGGAAGAGTCTGGTGATGTGAGGAAGAGTCTGATGATGTGTGGCAGAGTCTGGTGATGAGAGCAAGAGTCTGGTGATGAGTGGAAGAGCCTGGTGATGTGAGGAAGAGTCTATTGATGTGAGAAAGTGTCTGGTGATGTGAGGCAGTGTCTGGTGATGAGAGCAAGAGTCTGGTGATGAGTGGAAGAGTCTGGTAATGGGAGGAAATGTCTGGTGATGAGGGGAAGAGTCTGGTGAGGTGAGCAAGAATCCAGTGATGAGAGCAAGAGTCTGGTGATGTGGGGAAGAGTCTGGTGATGTGAGGATGAGTCTGGTTATGAGGGGAAGAGTATGGTGAGGTGAGGAAGAGTCTGGTGATGAGAGCAAGTGTCTGTTGATGTGGGGAAGAGTCTGGTGATGTGAGGATGAGTCTGGTGATGAGGGGAAGAGTCTGGTGATGTGAGGAAGAGTCTGGTGATGTGAGGAAGTGTCTGGTGATGTGAGGCAGAGTTTGATGATTTGAGGAATAATCTGCTGATGTAAGGAAAAGTCAGGAGTTGTGAGGAACAGTCTAGTGATGAGAGGAAGCGTTTGATGATGTGAGGAAGAGTCTGTTGATGAGGGGTAGAGTCTGGTGATAAGTGGAAGAGTCTGGTGATCTGACGAAGAGTCTGGTGATGAGGGGAAGAGTCTGGTGATGAGGGGAAGAGTCTGGTGAAGTGAGGAAGAGTTTGGTGATGAGGGGATGAGTCTGGTGATGTGTGGAAGTGTCTGGTGATGTGAGGAAGAGTCTGGTGATGTGAGGAAGAGTCTGGTGATGTGAGGAAGAGTCTGGTGATGAGGTGAAGAGTCTGGTGATGAGGGGAAGAGTCTAGAGATGTGAGGAAGAGTCTGGTGATGTGCTGAAGAGTCTGGTGATGAGTGGAAGAGTCTGGTGATGAGAGGAGGAATCTGGTGATGTGAGGAAGAGTCTGGTGATGTGCTGAAGAGTCTGGTGATGTGAGGAAGAGTCTGGTGATGCGAGGAAGAGTCTGGTGATGAGGGGAACAGTCTGGTGATGTGAGGAAGAGTCTGGTGATGAGGGGATGAGTCTGGTGATGTGAGGAAGAGTCTGGTGATGTGAGGAAGAGTCTGGTGATGTGAGGAAGAGTCTGGTGATGAGTGGAAGAGTCTGGTGATGTGAGGAAGAGTCTGGTGATGAATCGAAGAGTCTGGTGAGGTGAGGAAGAGTCTGGTGATGAGTGGAATAGTCTAGTGATGTGGGGAAGAGCCTGCTGATGTGAGGAAGAGTCTGGCGATGTGAGGAAGCGTCTGGTGATGAGTGGAAGAGTCTGGTGATGTGAGGAAGAGTCTGGTGATGAATCGAAGAGTCTGGTGAGGTGAGGAAGAGTCTGGTAATGAGAGCAAGAGTCTGGTGATGTGGGGAAGAGTCTGGTGATGTGAGGATGAGTCTGGTGATGAGGGGAAGAGTCTGGTGATGTGAGGAAGAGTCTGGTGACGTGAGGAAGAGTCTGGTGATGTGAGGTAGCGTTTGATGATTTGAGGAATAATCTGCTGATGTAAGGTAGAGTCAGGAATTGTGAGGAAGAGTCTGGTGAAGAGAGGAAGAGTGTGATGATCTGATGAAGAGTCTGGTGATCAGTGGAAAGTCTGGTGATGTGAGGAAGAGTCTGGTGATGCGAGTAAGAGCCTGGTGATGAGTGGAAGAGTCTGGTGAGGTGAGGAAGAGTCTGGTGATGAGAGCAAGAGTCTGGTGATGTGGGGAAGAGTCTGGTGATGTGAGGATGAGTCTGGTTATGAGGGCAAGAGTCTGGTGATGTGAGGAAGAATCTGGTGATGAGGGGAAGTGTCTGGTGATGTGAGGAAGAGTCTGGTGACGTGAGGAAGAGTCTGGTGATGTGAGGAAGAGTCTGGTGATGTGAGGCAGAGTTGATGATTTGAGGAATAATCTGCTGATGTAAGGAAAAGTCAGGAGTTGTGAGGAAGAGTCTAGTGATGAGAGGAAGAGTTTGATGATGTGAGGAACCGTCTGGTAATGAGAGCAAGAGTCTGGTGATGTGGGGAATAGTCTGGTGATGTGAGGATGGGTCTGGTGATGAGGGGTAGAGTCTGGTGATGTGAGGAAGAGTCTGATGATCTGACGGAGAGTCTGGTGATCAGTGGAAACATCTGGTGATGTGGGGAAGAGTCTGGTGATGTGAGGAAGAGTCTGGTGATGAGGGGAAGAGTCTGGTGAGGTGAGGAAGAGTCTGGTGATGAGAGCAAGAGTCTGGTGATGTGGGGAAGAGTCTGGTGACGTGAGGAAGAGTCTGGTGATGTGAGGAAAGGTCTGGTGACGTGAGGAAGAGTCTGATGATCTGACGAAGAGACTGGTGATCAGTGGAAACGTCTGGTGATGTGAGGAAGAGTCTGGTGATGAGGGGAAGAGTCTGGTGATAAGAGGAAGAGTCTGGTGATGAGTGGATGAGTCTGGTGATGTGAAGAAGAGCCTGGTGATGTGAGGAAGAGTCTGGTAATGAGAGCAAGAGTCTGGTGATGTGGGGAAGAGTCTGGTGATGTGAGGATGAGTCTGGTGATGAGGGGAAGAGTCTGGTGATGTGAGGAAGAGTCTGGTGATGAGGGGAAGGGTCTGGTGATGTGAGGAAGAGTCTGGTGATGAGAGTAAGAGCCTGGTGATGTGAGGAGGAGCCTGCTGATGTGAGGAAGAGTCTTGTGATGAGGGGAAGAGTCTGGTGAGGTGCGGAAGAGTCTGGTGATGAAAGCAAGAGTCTGGTGATGTGAGGAAGAGTCTGGTGATGTGAGGAAGAGTCTGGTGATGTGAGGCAGAGTTTGATGATTTGAGGAATAATCTGCTGGTGTAAGGAAGAGACAGGAGTTGTGAGCAAGAGTCTGGTGATGAGAGGAAGAGTTTGATGATGTGAGGAACAGTCTGGTGATGTGAGGAAGAGTCTGATGATGTTAGGAAGTGTATAGTGATGTGAGGAATAGTCTGGTGATGAGGGGAAGAGTCTGGTGATAAGAGCAGGAGACTGGTGATGTGTGGAAGAGTCTGGTGATGTGAGGAAGAGTCTGGTGATGTGAGGAAGAGACTGGTGATGTGGGTAAGAGACTGGTGATATGAGGAAGAGTCTGGTAATGAGGGGAAGAGTCTGGTGATGTGAAGAAGAGCCTGGTGATGTGAGGAAGAGACTGGTGATGTGAGGATGAGTCTGGTGATGAGGGGAAGAGTCTGGTGATGTGAGGAAGAGTCTGGTGATGTGAGGAAGAGCCTGCTGATGAGGGGAAGGGTCTGGTGATGAGGGGAAGGGTCTGGTGATCTGAGGAAGAGTCTGGTGATGAGGGGAAGAGTCTGGTGACGAGTGGAAGAGTCTGGGGATGAGGGGAAGAGTCTGGAGATGTGAGGAAGAGTCTGGTGATGAGGGGAAGAGTCTGTAGATGTGAGGAAGAGTCTGATGATATGAGGAAGAGCCTGGTGATGTGAGTAAGAGTCTCGTGATGAGGGGAAGAGTCTGGTGAGGAGGGCAAGAGTCTGGTGAAGTGAGGAAGAGTCTGGTGATGAGGGGATGAGTCCGGTGATGAGAGGAAGAGTCTAGTGAGGTGAGGAAGAGTCTGGTGATGAGAGCAAGAGTCTGGTGATGTGGGGAAGAGTCTGGTGATGTGAGGATGAGTCTGGTGATGAGCGGAAGAGTCTGGTGATGTGAGGAAGAGTCTGGTGACGTGAAGAAGAGTCTGGTGATGTGAGGCAGAGTTTGATGATTTGAGGAATAATCTGCTGATGTAAGGAGGAGTCAGGAGTTGTGAGGAAGAGACTGGTGATGAGAGGAAGAGTTTGATGATGTGAGGAACAGTCTGGTAATGTGGGGAAGAGTCTGATGATCTGACGAAGAGTCTGGTGATCAGTGGAAACGTCTGGTCATGTGAGGAAGAGTCTGGTGATGTGAGGAAGTGTCTGTTGATGTGAGGAAGAGTCTGGTGATGAGGGGAAGAGTCTGGTGACAAGAGGAAGAGTCTGGTGATGTGAGGAAAAGTCTGGTGATGAGGGGAATGGTCTGGTGATGTGAAGAAGAGCCTGGTGATGTGAGGAATGGTGATGAGGGGAAGATTCTGGTGAAGTGAGGAAGAATCTGGTGATGAGGGGAAGAGTCTGGTGAAGTGAGGAAGAGTCTGGTGATGAGGTGAAGAGTCTGGTGAAGTGAGGAAGAGTCTGGTGATGAGTGGAAAAGTCTGGTGATGAGGGGAAGAGTTTGGTGATGTGAGGAATAGTCTGGTGATGTGAGGAAGAGTCTGGTGATGTGGGGAAGAGTCTGGTGATGTGAGGAAGAGTCTGGTGAAGTGAGGAAGAGTCTGGTGATGTGAGGAAGAGCCTGGTGATGTGAGGAAGAGCCTGGAGATGTGAGGATGAGTCTGGTGTTGAGGGGAAGCGTCTGGTGATGTGAGGAAGAGTCTGCCGATGAGGGGAAGAGTCTGGTGATGAGGGGAAGAGTCTGGTGATGAGGGGAAGTGTCTGGAGATGAGGGGAATAGTCTGGAGATGTGAGGAAGATTCTGGTGATGAGAGGAAGAGTCTGGAGATGTGAGGAAGTGTCTGATGATATAACGATGAGCCTAGTGATGTGAGGAAGCGTCTGGTGATGTGAGGAAGAGTCTGCTGATGAGGGGATGTGTGTGGTGATGGGAGGAAGAGTCTGGTGATGTAAGGAAGTGTCTGGTGCTGTGAGGAAGAGTCTGGTGATGTGAGGAAGAGTCTGGTGATGAGGGGAAGAGTATAGTGATGAGGGGAAGGCTCTGGTGATGAGGGGAAGAGTCTGGAGATGTGAGGAAGAGTCTGGAGATGAGGGGAAGAGTCTGATGATGTGAGGAAGAGTCTGGTGATGAGAGGAAGAGTCTGGTGATGAGAGGAAGAGTCTGGTGATGAGGGGAAGAGTCTGGTGATGAGCGGAAATGTCTGAAGATGTGAAGAAAAATCTGGTGATAAGGGGAAGAGTCGGGTGATGTGAGGAAGAATCTGGTTATGTGAGGAAGAGTCTGGTGATGTGAGGAAGAGTCTGGTGATGAGGGAAAGAGTCTGGTGATGAGGGGAAGATTTTGGTGATGTGAGGTATAGTCTGGTGATGTGAGGAAGATTCTGGTGATGAGGGAAGAGTCTGGTGATGTGAGGAAGAGTCTGGTGATGTGAGGATTAGTCTGGTGATGAGGGGAAGACTCTGGTGATGAGGGCAAGAGTCTGGTGAAGCGAGGAAGAGTCAGGTGATGAGTGGAAGAGTCTGGTGCTGTGAGGAAGTGTCTGGTGATGAGGGGAAGAGTATGGTTTTGTGAAGAAGAGTCTGGTGAGGTGAGGAAGAGTTTGATGATTTGAGGAATAGTCTGCTGATGTAAGGAAGAGTTTGATGAGGTGAGGAAGAGTCTGGTGATGTGAGGAAGAATCTGGTGATGTGAGGAACAGTCTGGCGATGTGAGGAAGAGTCGGGTGATGAGGGGAAGAGTCTGGTGATGTGAGGAAGAGTCGGGTGATGTGAGGAAGAGTCTGGTGATGTGAGGAAGAGTCTGGTGATGTGAGGAAGAGTCTGTTGATGTGGGTAAGAGACTGATGATATGAGGAAGAGTCTGGTGATGAGGGGAAGTGTCTGGTGTTGTGAAGAAGAGCCTGTTGATGTGAGGAAGAGCCTGGTGATGTGTGGATGACTCTGGTGATGAGGGGAAGGTTTTGGTGATGTGAGGAATAGTCTGGTGATGTGAGGAAGAGCCTGCTGATGAGCGGAAGAGCCTGGTGATAAGGGGAAGAGTCTGGTGATGTGAGGAAGAGTCTTGTGATGTGGGTAAGTGTCTGGTAATGTGAGGAAGAGTCTGGTGATGACGGGAAGAGTCTGGTGATACAGGGAAGATTCTGGTGATGAGGGGAACGGTCTGGTGATCTGAGGAAGAGTCTGGTGATGTGTCAGGAATGACCCAGATTCTGCCTCGCCTCACCACCAGAGGTCACCATGAACTCTTAATTGTGTCCTTCTTCTCTCCTAATTGTACTCACCTGTGCATTGTTATATGCCTACTATTTCAGTGGTGCTTGGTTTATGTTTATTGCTCAGTCTTGAGTTACACTGCCTTGTGATACCTCTTGCCGGCCTGCTTGCCTGTATCTGTGCTGTTGTTATTTTGTTTATTTCAAGTAAAGTCTATCTTTGTTTTTGCAACCTAACCTCTGCCTCAGTTTGCCTTCCTGCAGTTGGGTTCACCAAGTTCCAGTCCTCACAGCAAGACTGAGCCAAAACATGGATCCAGCAGAGAAGGACCAATGGCTATGACAAATCTTTGAATAGCTACAACTGATCTTGGACGAACTGCGGTGCCTCGCCACCTCATTCTCCCGAACCCAGAGACAGCTGGAGGCCCTCGTCATTGCTTTACATCAGAGCCAGAGCCAGAGTCAGGTGATCCAAGCTACTCCAGCACCGTTACCCGCTCCCCCGGTTTCGCCTCCCCCTCTGAAAAAACCTCGATTACCTGCACCCGAGCGCTACGACGGTAACCCAGGAGGATGTCGAAGTTTTCTAACCAGTGTTCCCTGGCTTTCCAACTGCAAGGTTCATTATTTCCCAGTGACCGTTCCCGAGTGGCCTACATCATTTCGCTACTCACCGGCAAAGCACTTACCTGGGCTACGGCCGTCTGGGAACAGCAAACTCCGGCATGTTCAAACTACCAACTTTTCTCTGAGGAAATGAGAAGGGTCTTTGATCATCCTCTCAGTGGGAGAGAGGCATCTAACAAACTGCTTCGGCTTCGCCAGGGGGCTCGTAGCGTTGCGGACTACGCTATTGAGTTTCGCACTCTCGCTGCAGAGGGCCAATGGAATTCGGAGGCGCTCATCGCCACTTTTCGCCACGGTCTCACGGATGAAATCAAGGACGAACTGGCTTCCAGAGATCCGGTGAGTGATTTGGAGTCTCTTTTTGATATCTCCATTCAAGTGGATAATCGTCTCCGTGAGAGGCGAAGCAAACACCACTCCTTTTTCACCCCGCTTCCGGAGACCAGAACCTTCCCCGCTTCGAAGCCATCCAAGAACCTCCGAGCCATCCTGAGTCCATCTTTGACTGATCCAGAGGAGCCCATGCAGTTGGGAGTAACCCGTCTCTCGCAGCCTGAACGTGATCGCCGAATGAGAGAGGGACCTTGCCTCTATTGTGGGGAACCGGGCCACTTTCGCTCTTCTTGCCCAATGTTGGTGGGAAAAGCCAGGGCTCATCCAGGATGGAGGGACCTGAGATGAGCGTAGCCATCCCTCCCGGCCCCACTGTTTCTAGGGTCCTGCTGGCATCCTCCCTTTTCTGGGGCAATCAACAATATGATCTTAAGGCCCTGGTGGATTCTGGGTCCGATGGTAACTTCATGGATCTGGGTTTAGCCAAACAGCTCAAGTTTCCCCTGACCCATCCTGATCACCCCCTCACTTGTCGCCCTGGATGGAAGACCCCTGGGCTCTGGAACTATTCACCATCTTACTGCCCCCTGTGTTTGGGCGTGGAAGGACAACATTTCGAGACCATCCAATTCTCCCTTATCCACTCTCCCGTGTTTCCATTAGTTCTGGGTTACCCTTGGTTGGCCTGCCATAATCCTCGCATGGATTGGGCCGCCGGCTGGCTTACGGAATGGGGCTCTGCCTGCCATACCACCTGCCTTCGCTCCAAGTCTCCTTCCCAGCCCCAGGAGTCCCCATCGCACTCTGAATTGTCCCGAGTGCCTCCCGAGTATGAGGATTTAAAAGAGGTCTTCAGTAAGGTTTGAGCCACATCACTTCCCCCTCATAGGCCATATGAGTGTGCCATTGACCTCCTGCCTGGGACATGCCCACCAAAGGGTAGGATCTTCTCCCTTTCTGCTCCAGAGACTGCCGCCATGGAGGATTACGTCCGTGATGCCCTCGCCGCTGGCTTCATCCGTCCGTCCACCTCTCCTGCTGGTGCCGGTTTTTTCTTCGTGAGTAAGAAAGATGGAGGTCTCCGCCCCTGCATCGACTACCGTGGCCTTAACAGGATTACTATAAAAAACCGTTATCCTCTTCCGCTCATGTCGACGGCCTTCGAGCTACTACAGGGAGCCACAGTCTTCACAAAATTGGATCTCCGCAACGCCTACAACCTCATCCGCGTCTGCGAAGGGGACGAGTGGAAGACAGCATTCAACACACCTACTGGGCACTATGAGAACCTGGTCATGCCCTTTGGATTGACCAATGCCCCTGCTGTGTTCCAGGCGCTCATCAACGACGTCCTCCGAGACATGCTGAATCGCTTTGCCTTTGTCTACCTGGATGACATTCTCATTTTCTCAAACTCTTCACGATCATGTCCAGCATGTAAGGCAAGTCCTGCAACGTCTGCTTAACAACCTCTTGTTTGTCAAGGCTGAGAAGTGTGAGTTTCACGTTTCCACGGTTTCATTCCTGGGCTTCATCATCTCCAGCGGCAACATCCAACTGGGCCCTGGCAAGACCCAAGCTGTCCGAGATTGGCCACCACCCACCTCTCTCAAACAGGTGCAACGTTTCTTGGGGTTTGCTCATTTCTATCGGAGATTCATCAGGAACTTCGGCACCATTGCTGCCCCTCTCAACGCCCTCACCAAAACCGCTTCCACCCGGTTCAGTTGGTCCGCTGAGGCTGCGCAGGCTTTCGAGGATCTCAAGTGGCGCTTCACGTCTGCTCCTGTCCTCGTGATTCCGGATCCCTCACTCCCCTTCATTGTCGAGGTGGATGCCTCTGATATTGGAGTGGGTGCCGTTTTGTCCCAGCGGTCTAACGACAACAAACTGCACCCTTGCGCCTTCTTTTCTCGCCGACTCACTCCTGCAGAACGAAACTACGATATTGGAAACCGGGAACTACTAGCAGTTAAGTTGGCACTGGAGGAGTGGAGACATTGGTTGGAGGGGTCTAAACACCCGTTCATTGTCTGGACAGACCATAAGAATCTGGCCTATATCCAGGAGGACACACGGCTTAACTCTCGTCAAGCTCGCTGGGCACTGTTTTTCAATCGTTTTGACTTTGTCCTGTCATATCGTCCAGGATCCAAGAATCTCAAGCCTGATGCTCTCTCCAGGCAATTTGATCCACCCGAGCGGGAGAGACAACCAGAATCTATTCTTCCTACTTCTCGAATTGTAGCACAGGTTCGCTGGGGGATTGAGACGCTGGTCAGAAAGGCGCAACAGAGGGAGGCAGACCCTGGCAACGGCCCACCCGGTCGCCTTTTTGTTCCCAACACGGCACGCTCAAGTCCTGCAGTGGGGGCATTTGTCACGACTCACCGGTCATCCAGGACGCTGGAGTTCCTTCACAGAAGGTTCTGGTGGCCCACCATGGAGAAGGACGTAAAGGCGTTTGTGGCAGCTTGTGCCATTTGCGCATGAAACAAGAACCCTCGATCTCTCCCCCAGGGTTTGCTGCATCCTCTCCCCATTCCCACCTGCCCCTGGTCACACCTCTCTGTGGATTTCATCACAGGCCTTCCACCATCTCAAAGCAACACTGTCATTCTGGTCACCATAGATCGCTTCTCCAAAGCCTGTCGCTTTCTGCCCTTGCCCAAGCTTCCCTCAGCCCAAGAGACAGCCAAGCTCATGGTCCAGCATGTTTTCAGGTTGTTCGGCTTGCCTCTTGACATCGTCTCTGACCGTGGTCCACAATTCGCCTCCCGGTTTTAGAGAGCTTTCTACAAGCTCATTGGAGCTACTGTCAGCCTTTCCTCGGGTTTCCACCCTCAGTCTAACGGTCAAACAGAACGGATCAACCGAGACCTGGAGACAACCCTGAGGTGTCTCGTGTCCGCTAACCCTGCGACCTGGAGTCGTCACATCGTCTGGGCTGAGTACGCGCACAACACCTTGCGCTGCTCCCCCACAGGAAGCCAGTTCGAGTGCCAGTTCGGTTTTCAGCCTCCACTGTTCCAGGAGCAGGAGCTCGAGGTGGGGGTTCCCTCTGCGGAGAAGTTTGTCCAGCGCTGTCGACGGACCTGGAGGAGAGCACGGCTGGCCTTACAATGAGCTTCTCGGCAACGACAGATCCAGGCCAACAAGCGGCGCAGACCGGCTCCTTCATTCCGTCCTGGTCAGAGGGTCTGGCTTTCTACGCAGGATCTCCCGCTGCGAGTGGAGTCCCGCAAGCTGGCGCCCCGTTTCATCGGTCCCTTCACGGTGTTGAGGAAGGTCAACCCGGTGTCCTACCATCTCCAGCTGCCCCGCTCCATGCGGATTCATCCTACCTTCCATGTCTCCCGGCTTCGGCCAGTGGCCAGCAGTTCCCTGGCACCCGCCACGAGGCCTCCTCCTGCTCCCCGCATCATCGAAGGCCAGCCTGCCTACACGGTCCGTCACCTGATGGACTCTCGCCGGGTTCACGGGGGCCTCCAGTTCCTGGTGGACTGGGAGGGATATGGTCCGGAGGAACGCTCCTGGGTCCCGGACCGCAACATCCTGGATCGCGATTTAGTGCAGAACTTTCTTCGTCGTCGCCATGGACCTTCTGGGGGAATGTCAGGGGCCGTTCCTAGGGGGGGGGGGGGGGTCCTGTCAGGAATGACCCAGATTCTGCCTGGCCTTGCCACCAGAGGGCACCATGAACTCTTAATTGTGTCCTTCTTTACTCCTAATTGTACTCGCCTGTGCATTGTTATATGCCTACTATTCTGCCCTCGCAACGCGATCCTATGCAGAGCTAGACAGATAGCGAACAACTTGATATCTTCCAATAAAATCACAAGGCTTGACTTTTCTTGTAACGCTTTACTGAAAGATTCTTATTATTGTAAAACTGAAATACAACACAGAAATGGAAGCACACATTACTATACAGGCGCATAGCTGATATGTATACACAAATTTAGGTACGCCTGAGCAACACAGTACATTTAGTAAACTGGGAGGCATTCTCTTTAAATTAGCCCTGTACATAGTGTATCAAAATACAGCTACTAGTTAATCAGCTAGACAGAGAAAAGTTACAACTAAACATTTTCTACAACATACAGTGCACATTAATCATCTATAGCATTCTAGAATACTTACAGACAAACAATTTCCAAGACTCAAGCGTGGGGACAATACAACTGCTCGGAGCCTGTGCTGCTGTAGGAGCACCGTGGTGTAGGTCTGTGTCCCAGCGAGGACTCCACGAGGACTACGTAGCAGTCCTGTGGGGAGCGTGATGACCTCATCATGCTCGGTCACGTTGTCTGTGCTTGGGGCGTCACGTGATGCGCGTGGTCGCGTTTCTGGCCATTGCGTCGCTGGCCGTTGGGGCCAAAGTCTGGAGCGGGAGCTGGAGGCCAGGCTGAGCCGGTGCTTGCCGCGGGAGCGGAGATAGCGGCGCTCCCGGCGGCTGATCGATGCGGCCGAAGACGCTAGGCCGGGCTGTGCCGGCGGCCTTCTGGAGGGCCGAGTCGGGCCGGCAGCCGCCTCACGCACGTCACGTCGTACGTGCCGTGACGTCAGCACGCTATGTCGTACGTGACATGACGTCAGCACGCTAAGGCGCGTCTTAAAGGGGCAATGGCCCTAAAAGGTAAGTTAAAGGGGCAACGGCCCCAACAGGTAGGTGATACATATATAAGTAAGTTAAATACATACAGTGAGGTTAAGTTAGAGGGCGAGGCAGCACACTCCCCGCTTGGTACAATTCCATTTGTACCACTACAGATACAAAATAAACCTGAAGAAAACGTCCTTTGGCTGCAACATACTCAGAGTCCGTTCTCTAGGTTTCTTCGGAAAGGAGGACTACGATCTCTGAGACTGGCCTCAGAAACACTTTGACAGTCCCCTCCTTGACGATCTTCACCTCCACCTTGCGGACCCTCTTGTCCCTGCTCGGCAGAGTTTTGACGACCAGTCCCACTGGCCATTCGTTTGTGTGCTTGGCTGTCTTTCAGCAAGACGACATCTCTCACTTTGACATTCGGCTTGTCTTCTGTCCATTTCCTATGGCTCTGTAGGGTGGACAAATACTCTCCTCTCCATCTCTTCCAAGAAGTGTCTGCGTGACACTGTACTTGCTTCCACTGCTTCCCGTGCAGCTCGGCCATGTCGAAGTTTCCAGAGGGAGCTGAAATAGCACTCATCTTTTGAGTCAGGAGCATCGCTGGGGTGAGGACTGCAGGCATGTCTGGGTCGGTGGACACCGGCACCAGGGTTCTCCTGAGCGAGCAGGGGCGCCCCGCAGCCTGCTCCCCGCTACTCGGAAGACGGCGTCCAGGAGAGCGAAACGGCAGGGGTGCCGCCCAGCTGTGTCCATCGTCCTTGGACCTTTCAAACACTGAGCATCCTAGGCCATCTGTGCTCACAGTGGGGCCTGCCTCTTCCTCACAGGCAGAGGAGGTTGACCTATGATGCTGCGTCATGTCATCGTAGTCCTCCTTTACCTGGATCCTGTTTGGGCATGGGCTGAGACAGGATGTGCGACCGTTATGCAACACGTTTGCTTTGTAGACGCTGACATCCGCTGGTTTGTGGACTGTTCCCAGGCAAACTCCACCCATGAGGACCCATCCCAAGTCAAGCCGCTGCGCATAGGGAGCGTCGTGGGGCCCGTTGATGTGCTCACGCACCTTGTGCACCCTTAAGATGTCTCTTCCCAAGAGTAGGAGGATTGGAGCGTCCGGGTCCACAGCTGGAATCTTGTTGGCAATTGGCTGTAGGTGGGGCTGATGGCGTGCGACCTCTGGGGAGGGGATTTCCGTCCTATCCTCTGGCATCATGTCGCACTCAATCAAGGTGGGGAGGGGAAGCTGTAGTTTCCCATCCATGGACTCGATCATGAAGTTCCCAACTCTCCTACCCGTAGTCTCTGTTGTCCCTGCGCAGGTTTTTAGCGTGTACGGAGCGGTGCTGGCCTTGACGTCAAAGAGATTGAAGAATTCTGTCTGCGCTAGAGACTTGTTACTTTGCTCATCGAGCACTGCATACATTTTGATTGCCTTCTCCTTTCTCCCTGCAGGATATGCTTTAACCAAGCAGATTTTGGAGCATGAGCGTGGGCTGCTTGCATTTCCACAAACCTCTGTACACTTGGAGGTGACTGAAGATGTGCTTTCGCTTTGCTCCCCGCTATCCTCTTTGTCAACCGCGGCACTCTCGGTGGTTGACGGAGGAGGACCTGGATGCAGGGCTGCTATGTGTTTTTCGCTGTTGCACTCAAGGCACTTGATTGTCGCCTTGCAGTCTTTTGCCATGTGCATAGTCGACCCACAACACCTGAAGCAGATGCGGTTCTCTTTCAGGTATGATGTGCGCTCATCAATAGGCTTGTCTCTAAAGCTTCGACACTTTTTGAGTGGGTGGGGCTTCTTGTGTATTGGACACTGGCGATCTGGGTCATTCACTTTATTCCCAGCAGAACTGGATTGGTTGACTTAGGGTTCGGCTGGAACATCTGTTTTGTGCACACTCACAGAGGCTTTGTTGCTGTACTTTGTGGGTTTCTCTGTTCTCGAAGGAGCGTAACTGCTGGAGGTGGAGAAAGTGAAACTTGGATCATTCCTCACCTTTGCCTGTTGTTGGACAAATCTGGAGAAGAGAGAGAAGGGGGGAAATGCCACTCCATTTTCCTCCTTGTACTTGGATCCCTTAGCTATCCATTTCTCTTGAAGATTGTGGGGGAGCTTTTCCACTATTGGGTTTACCCCACGAGCTGTATCCAAATACGAGAGGCCGGTCAGGTAACCTTCTCCCTTGGCACACTCCAGTTCGAGGAGAATGTCGCCCAGTTCTCTGAGCTCGACATTTTCCTTGTTGGTTAGCTTCGGGAAGTCCTCAATCTTCTTGAGCAGTGCGTGTTCGATGACTTCTGGTGTCCCATAACAGTCTTCAAGACGTTGCCAAACCAGGTTGAGGCCTGCTGTGGGATTGCTGACGAGCGCTGAGCGAATTCTCTTCGCCTGTTTGGACGACTCAGCTCCGAGCCACTTTGTCATCAAGTCTAGTTCTTCTCTGGCTGACAGATTCAAGTCCTTGGTGGTACTCAGGAAGGACGCTTTCCATGACCAATAATTTTCAGGACGGTCATCAAATTCTAGGAGGCCTGAACTTAATAATTCTCGGCGAGTAAGGTACCTAGCGAGGTCTTGTGCGCCTTGCGGCTCGGACGAGGACTGCTTGGCTGGATTGGCCGAGTGTTGTGGAGGTCTCTGCAGGTGAGTCTTACTTGTTTCTTCTCTTTTAAGCTCAGTGTCTCCGAAAACGGGCCGTTTGTTGCTGTGGTGAGTAGCTGGTTCTACGTCGAGATACCTGAATGTTTCCTTTGAGAACAATTTGGAGTGTTGTTGTACATACTCACTTGTACGTTGCACTGGACTGAGGGGCTGTTCCAGATCATATGTTTCCTGGCTGGGCTCCCTGCTTTCGCTCTCCTCACCTTCTTCATAAGCTGCGGCTTCGGCTTTAGCGGCAGCGGCAGCTCTCTGGCTTTGGAGAATGTGGAGAATGGCAGCGAGGTCAGCTCTCTGCTTCGTAACGCTAGCGTCGAGGTCGGCTTTCTGCTTCATCACGCTAGCTTCTTTTTCAGCAAGGGCCAATCGAGCCTGGGCAGCTTCTGCCTTGGCACGTGCTTTGGCGGCTGCAGAAGCTGTCGATGACGACGGTCTGCTGGACTGCCGAGATGATCTAGTGGATACTTTAGAGGACTGTGCTGTCTGCTTCATCACACTAGCGTCGAGGTCAGCTCTCTGCTTCAACGCGCTAGCGTCGAGGTCGGCTCTCTGCTTCATAAGGTCAGCTTCTTTTTCAGCGAAGGGCAATTGAGCCTGGGCAGCTTTTGCCTTGGCACGTGCTTTGGCGGCTGCAGAAGCTGTCGATGACGACGGTCTGCTGGACCGCCGAGATGACCTAGAGGATGCTTTAGAGGGCTGTGACTTGGCATCGTTAGCTAGGAGAGGCTCATGCTTCTCGCTTGGCTGGTCGACGTCCTCTAGGGTATATTGTTTTCCTGAGCGTAGACTCATGGTAGCTGAGTGGTATCTTCCTGTGCTTGGGCCCGCTGTGCTGTTGTCTTTTTACTATTCTGCCCTCGCAACGCGATCCTATGCAGAGCTAGACAGATAGCGAACAACTTGATATCTTCCAATAAAATCACAAGGCTTGACTTTTCTTGTAACGCTTTACTGAAAGATTCTTATTATTGTAAAACTGAAATACAACACAGAAATGGAAGCACACATTAGTATACAAGCGCATAACTGATATGTATACACAAATTTAGGTACGCCTGAGCAACACAGTACATTTAGTAAACTGGGAGGCATTCTCTTTAAATTAGCCCTGTACATAGTGTATGAAAATACAGCTACTAGTTAATCAGCTAGACAGAGAAAAGTTACAACTAAACATTTTCTACAACATACAGTGCACATTAATCATCTATAGCATTCTAGAATACTTACAGACAAACAATTTCCAAGACTCAAGCGTGGGGACAATACAACTGCTCGGAGCCTGTGCTGCTGTAGGAGCACCGTGGTGTAGGTCTGTGTCACTGGACAGCCTGAAACCTTTCAACTGCCCTCCATCCACTGGCCGGGACCAAGACAAACCCACCCTGTCTGACCAGCAGCCAATATTTGGACCCTAACCTAATGACAGGTTTGGGCACTCCACCAGCCTTGGAACCCTGGATACCATCTTCCTATGCCTGTATTAAGCTGGAGATTAAGGCTAAGGACTCATTTGAACCGTGTTTAGTTTAGCACAAAAGCAAGGAAGTTATGCTCAACCTTTATAAAATACTGGTTAGGCCCCAGGAGGAGTATCATGGGCAATTCTTTGCACCACACTTTAGGAAGATTATCAAGGCCTTGGAGAGGGTGCAGAGGAGATTTACTAGAATAGTGTCAGGGATGAGGGATTTCAGTTATGAGGTGAGACTAGAGAAACTAGGGTTGTTCTCCTTAGAGCAGCGAAGGTTAAGAGGAGATTTAATAGAGGTGTTCAAAATTATGAGGGGTTTGAATAGAGTAAATAAGGAGCAACTGTTTCCAGTGGCAGATGGGTCGGTAGCCAGAGGACACAGATTTAATATAATTGGCAAAAGAACCAGAGGCGACAAGAAAAAAAATAACGCAGCCAGTTGTTGTGATCTGGAATGCGCTGCCTGAAAGGGCGGTGGAAGCAGATTCAATAGTAACTTTTGTTGTGTATGTACCTTTAAGAGAAGAACTGATTCTATACTGCAGTACCGGCAGTGACCACCCCTGTATATAAAGCCATAGCAGGCTTCTGTACTTCAGTCTGTTCAGTAAATACCTGTTTTATTGTTCTCCTGCAGTCTGAGTATTATTGATCCTCGGACACTACACTGGCGACGGGCAGGTTTGAACTCACCTGCAGTACTGCATCACCTCACGGGGATCTTTTCCCTGAAGAGAAGTGATGTGCCTCAATAAATCCGAGACTCGATGTTAGCGAAACAAAACAAGGCTTTTATTGACTTAGAAGGTAACACACAGAGGAGAATGTATCTTCCATCCAGAGGTCTGCCATACTGGATGTGCTGCAGGCTGGGCCAGCTTACATAGGAGCCAGGTATGGGCGGAGCCCTACACACAGTACAATACAATGGAAATGAAACTGAAACCAATCACAGTCACAGGCAGAGAAATACTGATGAGTGATGAATGGAATATTTCATCACAAGAAGCTTCTTGGAAGTCGAAGTCAGAACGGCGGGCGTCGACCGCGGGCAACTGCCCAGGGATCCATCGGAGAGTTGCAGGGGAGGCTGTGGAGAGCTGGGCCTGGCTACCCAGTCGAGGTGTTCCAGCAAGTCGTGCTGGTAGCAGGTAGTGCGCTGACCCTTCCGGACTCCGGCGGGATCGGGCTCGATCGAGCGGCTCTGCAAAGGGGCTGTGCAGCGTCGTCGGGAGGAAGAGAGAGAGAGAGGGTGGAGCGCACAGGGCACGGTCGGTGCTCAAGAACAGGGCAGCGTGGAGAGGATAGAATGCGGGGAAGGAAAAGTGAGACGCGCCGAAGCCGCGGGTCACCGCCATTACCCTGTAGAACGCTAGGAGCAGAGTGGCAGCAAGGGGAAGAAGGAAAAGCGTGGGAGGCGCCATTTTATTACATTGGGGAAGAAGGAAAAGCGTGGGAGGCGCCATTTTAAATCACCCAAGATGCCGAAGAGTGGCAGTATCACTGCTTTCGACAACGAGGTAGAAGACTGGACCACGTATGTGGAAAGAATTGAAGTGTACTGCAATGCCAATGAGGTGGCCAATGGAAAGAAGGCGTCGGTATTATTAAATTTGATGGGCGCGAGAATGTACGGCCTATTGCGGAATTTAATTACCCCAGCTAAACCAATGGAGAAAAGCTTTGAAGAGATTGTTAATATCTTACAGGAACACCTAAACCCTACACCGCTGCTGATAGCAGAAAGATTCAAGTTCCATAAAAGAAACCAGCACAAAGATGAGAGCAATGCTGACTATCATACGGAACTACGCAAGTTATCGAAGCACTGCCAGTTCGGAGCAGGACTGGCAGATACCTTACGGGATAAGTTTGTCTGCGGGCTCCAGAGTGAAGGAACCCAGAAACAACTACTTTCGGAAAAGGACCTGACGCTAGAACAGGCTTTCAGCGTAGCAGTATCCTACGAAGCAGCAGCACAGGGAGCTGCGGAAATACAACAGAAACCACAAGAATACAGCGCTAACGAAATGGCGTATGGAGCAGAAAAGTGCTATCGCTGCGGCAGAACAACCCATGATCAGAAGGACTGCTGGTTTAAGGACAAAGTATGCAGGCAATGCGGGAAAATGGGACATATAGCAAGAGTCTGCAGGTCGGGAAAGAAGACCAACACGACAAGAACTACTAAGGAACAGTACAGGAAAGTAAAAAAACTGACAGATAGTAGTTCGGAAGATCAGGAGAGTGATAATGACTCCGGGAGCAGGAGACTAAGTTGTCTAAAGTTACACAACGTGATCGCAAAGGAGGATCACCGAACCATTTGGGTCACCCTCATGATAGCAGGGTCCCAAGTAAAGATGGAATTGGATACAGGATCAGCCCTAACTGTCATGAATCGATGAGACTATGAGCGGCTATTCTCACACATACCCTTGAAGGACACATCCATTGTATTGAAGACATACACGGGGCAAAAAGTCTACCCCAGAGGAAAAATAAGGGTGCCAGTTGAATACAACGGCAAGGAAACTGTATCTATATATACTACCGGATGGAGGACCACCACCATTGGGACGTGAATGGATCCAAAAAATACAATTGGATTGGCATTCCATTCAGGCGCTAACTGTGACTGATAAAAAGGATGATGACGTCACACCTGGCCGACTGTCAAAAATTCTAACTGACGCGAAAGAGGTGTTCCAACAAGGACTTGGGACTCTAAAAGGAGTAACGGCAACGATAAAAATCGACGATAACACAAACCCAAAATTTTTTAATGCCAGACCGGTACCTTACGCGATCCGCCCAGCCGTTGAAGCAGAGCTGGAGAGTCTGGAGCGTTCGGGTGTGCTGTCCAAGGTGGACTGGAGCGAGCGGGCCACACCCATCGTTCCTGTAATGAAGGAATCATTGAGCAGCACGCCTGGGGGACTGAAGAAGGTTCGCATCTGTGGGGACTTCAAGGTAACTGTGAACCCAGTCCTGCACACAGTACAATATCCACTTCTACGGATAGAAGATATTTTCGCCTCACTAGCTGGAGGGAAACGCTTTACAAAGATTGATCTGGCCCAAGCGTACCTACAAATGGAGGTGGAAGAAGCATCTAGGAAATACCTCACGATAAACACTCACAAAGGCCTTTACCAGTACAATCGACTGGTATTTGGGGTAGCATCAGCCCCGGCTATTTGGCAGAGGGCGATGGAACAAGTCCTGCAAGGGATCCCGGGGACCCAGTGTTATTTGGATGACATCCTGGTTACGGGCGAAAATGACAGTGAACACCTTGCCAACCTGGAGCAGGTGCTCACGAGATTACAGGAATATGGGCTACGAGCCAACCGCCCCAAATGCGAGTTCTTCAGGAGACAAATCTCGTATTGTGGCCACATGATTGATGAGGAAGGGTTGCATAAATCGCCGGACAAGATTGAGGCTGTAGTCAAGGCTCCAGCACCAGAAAATATGTCGCAACTGAGGTCGTTCCTCGGGTTGGTGAACTACTACGGTGGCATAGTGGTTAGCACTGTTGCCTCACAGCGCCAGGGACCCGGATTCAAATCCGGTCTCGGGTGACTATCTGTGTGGAGTTTGCACATTCTCCCCGTGTTTGTGTGGGTTTTCTCCGGGTGCTCCGGTTTCCTCCCGCAGTCCAAAGATGTGCGGGTTAGGTTGATTGGCCATGATAAAAAATTGGCCCTTAGCGTTAGGGGGGATTAAATACGTGGGGTTACGGGGATAGGGCTTGGGTGGGATGGCTGTTGGTGTAGGGACCGGGTGCTAGGGTTTGGATGATCAGCCATGATCTCGTTGAATGGTGGAGCAGGCTCGAGGGGCCGAATGGCCTACTCCTGCTCCTAGTTTCTATGTTTCTATAAGTTCTTGCCGAATTTATCTACAATTCTGCACCCACTGAACGCCCTGCTGCAAACTGGAGTAACATGGAAATGGAGTGATGAGTGTAAGCGTGCCTTTCAGAAATGTAAATGCCTAATCACTTCAAAAGAAGTATTGGCCCACTACAATCCAACACTACCGATTCGGTTAGCATGTGATGCGTCTCCCTACGGCATCAGAGCGGTGCTGTCACACAAATTCCCTGACGGTTCAGAGAGGCCAATAGCCTTTGCGTCGCGCTCGTTAACCTCAGCCGAGCATAACTACGCCCAGATTGACAGGGAGGCCCTCAGCCTGGTGTGGGGGGTGAAGAAGTTCAATCACTATCTGCACAGGCAGAAATTCACCCTACTGACTGATCATCAGCCCCTGGTCTCCATTTTTACCCCAAAGAAGGGCATTCCGGTGATGACGGCGCAACGGCTGCAAAGATGGTCACTTTTTCTAGGGGCACATCAGTACGACATAGAGTACAAGGGTACGAAACATCATGGAAATGCTGATGGGTTGTCACGCCTACCATTGCCTACGGTAGAGGAAGTACCTGCAGTGGACCCTGTTGAGATATTCCATGCGACCATCGTCGAATGTCTACCTGTTACAAACTCAAGTATAGAGAAGGAAACCCGAAATGACCCGACACTCTCTCGGGTCTATGATTTGACGGTGAAGGGATGGCCAGCACATGGTGACTCACTGTTGCCAGCATTCTCGCCAAGGAGAGAACAGCTGTCAGTGTGCCGGGGGACCTTGATGTGTGGATCCCGAGTGGTAATTCCACCCAAGTTGAGAGATAGAGTGCTCAATGAGCTTCATGAGGGTCATCTGGGAGGGGTAAAAATGAAGAGCCTAGCCAGTGCGTTTGTGTGGTGGCCGGGAATCGATAAAGAAATCGAGGATATGACCAAGAGATGCACAGGATGCCAGAAGGTCCAAAACGCTCCACCACAGGCCCCGCTACATCCATGGGAGTGGCCCTCATCTCCATGGCAATGGGTACACATTGATTTTGCTGGTCCATTTATGGACTCAATGTTCTTAATTACTGTGGACGCCCATTCGAAATGGCCAGAGGTCATCAAAATGTCCTCCACCACCACGGAGAAAACTATTGCAGTCCTACGGACCATCTTCGCCAGGAATGGTTTGCCAGAACAGATTTGCTCTGACAATGGGCCACAGTTTGTGTCCAAGGATTTCCGGAGGTTTCTGAGGAATAATGGGGTGAAACATTACACATCTGCCCCATATCATCCAGCCACAAATGGATTGGCTGAGAGGTTTGTTCAGACCTTTAAAAAGGCAATAAAGGCAATGCATAATGATGACATACCACTACAACACAAGGTGGATAATTTCTTGTTTGCTTACCGGAATGCGACACATGCAGTCACCAACCAAACTCCAGCCAAAATGTTCTTCAACCGAAGGCTAAGATGGTGCCTGGATTTGCTCAAACCAAACATAAGACGAGATGTTGAGGATAAGCAATTCCAGCACATCAATGAGAAGCCAACCAGGAGCTTCAAGGTAGGGCAACCAGTCTTGGCCCGCGACTACCGAACAGAAAAATGGCAGCCAGGAACGATATGCACACAGCTGGGACCACTAATGTACACAGTGGACGTTGGAGAGAGCATCGTGAGACGCCATGCTGACCAGATTCTAGAGTCACAGGAACAAGCCAAACCCATACCACGAGCAGGTGCACCTGGTAATGAGCCCGAAGTACAGATTGCATCTACCTCAGAAGCAGTGGTATTGGAAGCTGACGAACCAACCAATGACAATGAGCCAGAATCAACTCCGCCGCAAGAACAGGATACTCGAGAAAGGCGTTATCCAGTCAGGGTCAGGAAGCCTCCTCAAAGACTGAACTTATAAATGATTATTTCAGTTGATGTATATAGTACAGAGAAAATTGTAATTGTAATTAGTTATTATTTAGTTGTTAAATGAATGTTATGTACTGTTTATCTAAAAGGGGAGGAATTGTTGTGTATGTACCTTTTAAGAGAAGAACTGATTCTATACTGCAGTACCGGCAGTGACCACCCCTGTATATAAAGCCATAGCAGGCTTCTGTACTTCAGTCTTGAATTACTCTCTAAATACCTGTTTTATTGTTCTCCTGCAGTCTGAGTATTATTGATCCTCGGACACTACAACTTTCAAAAGGGATTTGGATAAATAGTTGAAGGAGAAAATGACAGGGCTATGGGGAAAGAGCAGGGGGTAGTGGGACGAATTGGATCGCTCTTTCAAAGAGCCAGCACAGGTCCGATGGGCCGAATGGCCTCCTTCTGCGCTGTATTATTCTACGATTCTATGAAATTAAATTGAGTCCTAGCAATAGGGGGAATGATGTGATGAGCAGCTCCTCAAAGTGAAGCCCAGTTTAACACGTAAAGAACATTATAGCAATGCAGAATTACCATAGCAACACGAAGAGTGCACGAGCACTGTGAAGAGCAGCCTAGCAATAAGAACAGTACTGTTGTTCATAGCTGTTCAACTTGGAATTAATCCAAGAGCTTTGCCCTGAGGCATATCAGACTATACTTAAGGCCTCTCAGGTTGGCTGCTCTGTGTTGATACACAGTTCTTTTACTATATTTTACCTCTGACCTACATTGGATCCTGATCTGACAATGCCTCGACTTCAAAATTCTCATCCTTGTGTTCAAATCCCTCCAGCTCTATAACCCTGCCAAGATCTCTGAGCTCCTCCGGTTCTGGCCTCTTGCGCATCCCCGATTTCTAACGCTCCACCATTGGCGGCTGTGCCCTCAGCTGTCTGGGCCCCAAGCTCTGCAATTCCCTCCCTAACCCTCTCCACATCTCTACCTCTCCCTCCTTTAAGTCGGTCCTTAAAATCGACCCCTTTAACCATATTTTTGGCCACCTTTCTTCCTATCGCCTTGTGTGGCTTGGTGTCAAATGTTGTCTGATTACACTCCTGTGAAGGGCCTTTGGGACATTTATTACTAGGTTCTAGGTGCTATATAAATGCAAGCTGTTGTTGTAAACCAGCATCTGGTCTCAACAGGATAACGCATTGTTAATCGCAAGCCGTAAAGGCGAAAACCGTGGAATCGTTTTTTGCAAATCTGTACTTTCCTCCTTTCTTTTCTCTAAATCATCCTTTCCTCTTTTCCTTTAGGCTGTCTCCTGCTGTATATCATTTCTCTTGAAGAGGGAGGGTAGGCAATCTGCCCCTTGTCATTTCCCAGGCCGCCCTGCGACTTGCTGCTTGAATTTGGATGAGATTGTGCCAGAGAGCCAAGCCCAGCAGGTTCCTCTCCCCTCCCGGTGCTGTCTCTGTGATTTAAGTGTAACCATTAATGTGGGAGGTCTTCATGCTCACTTGGACTGAAAACATCCAGCAGTACAGCTGTCGATTTGTCCTCCCACACATGGGCTGAGAGTATTCGGATCTGTAGAACACTAGGGTGCAGCGCTGGCCTTGCTGGGAGTGTTGAATTAGCAGCACACAAGGAGCACTTGGGCTCGAGTGCAATTTCTCGATGGGGGTATATTTACCCAGCACTCACCCCGCTCTGTGTCACGACTTCGGCGGAAACATCCACTTACGCACACGAACGGGGTTCCCCCTGAAATTTTGGCAGTAGCGTGGGATAAGGGGCAGTATCGCATCTGCCGCCAGTTATATTCCCCGCCCGATATTCAATGCCATTGAAGTCACTATTGGACAGGACGTATAATGGGTGGCAGATGCGATACCGCCCGTTTCGCTAACCGCCCAAGGCGAGTTTCACCCCCGTAGAGTTTCACCCCCCCCCCACTCCCACTCCACCCCAATGTGTCCATGGTTACAATACACTGAATGAGCTCAGTCGCACCGACATTTTCAGTGGCTGCAGTGTGTACCATCTACAAGATGCACTGCAGCAACTCGCCAAAGCTCCAAACCCGCGACCTCTACCACTTAGAAGGACAAGGGCAGCAGACGCATGGGAACATCACCACCTACAAGTTCCCCTCCAAGCCCCACACCATCCTGACTTGGACCTGTATCGCCGTTCCTTCACTGTCGCTGGGCCAAAATCCTGGAACTCCCTTCCTAACAGCATTGTGCAGCGGTTCAAGAAGGCGGCTCACCACCATCTTCTCAAGGGCAATTAGGGATGAGCACTAAATGCAGGCCTAGCCAGCGACGCCCACATCCCATCAATGAATAAAAAAAATAATTTTAAAAAAAGTGAACATCTGGCCTCTGCTTTGCGCCTCCATCTAGTGACTTGGCCCCAGGTGGAGAAGCAAAGCACAGGCCCAGTGTGGGGATGCAAGCCGGTTGTGTTGCACAGCTCAAAGCAAAGAGAAACTTAGAGCTACTGTATAAACCATCAGTCCTGTGGCCTCGCTCATTGACAGCCTGATGATTAGAGTGACAGGAAATGACCCACTGGAGATGTAGCACTTACTTGTGACCTGCTTAAGGCGAGAGGGCCCAACCCCAATGGCCTCTGAGCCCTGAACACTGTTGCTGCATTTCCCAACCTTCCCGTAAGTCTTGCATTCCATCAGTCTGCTTGTGTACCTCCTGTCCATCAATTTCAAATCCAGCTTCACAGAACCGAGGAGCCGCTCTCTCTTCCCAAACCAGGCTCAGTGACTCTGTGAGGCCCTTTGACGTCAAAGTACAGTCTCTAGCGTCAGCAGCTGTACGGTCCCGACTTGCGCACCGCATTAGCCGGATGGGATCAGGGCATCTGAATGTCTCACAGAAGCGAGGCAGACTGGAGGTCACCGTGTGGAATCCGAATGAGACCTTAAGCACATTGGAAACTGCACCCTGCATTCCAAGCACCGCAAACAGCTGGAACTGAATAAATCAAACGTAAACCTTTAAATTATTCTCATTCAGTGGCTAAAAAACAATGTTGACCGTGCAGGAATATGTGTGCAAAAGGGGTCCACTTGCACCGGTGATTTTTAAGTCAATTCTGTTATAAAAGAAAATATCATTGAAAGCGACACAGGATGGAAATAATTGTGTTTTACAGTTTTGTTATTTCACATTTATTGGAAGCATGTTTTGACTACTCACCGTCTGTGGGTCAGAAGTGAACGAGTCATTTCTCAAGTGGCCCTCACTTTGCCCGATGACCCTATGAATACTCTCACTTCATTCATCTCCCTGTGACCCTTGAAGCACCCTTCACAAAATTAGCTTCTCAATGACCTTTGGAGAATGTTTGATTGTTAGCTTCTCAACAACCCTGTAAGGCCCTCGCACTATCAGCTTCTCAGTAACCCTGTAAGGCCTTCGCACTATCAGCTTCTCAATAACCCTGTAAGGTCCTCTCACTATCAACTTCTCAACAACCCTATAGGCCTCTCACGATCAGCTTCTCAATAACCCTGTAAGGACCTCTCACTATCAGCTTCTCAATAACCCTGTAAGGGCCTCTCACTATCAGCTTCTCAGTAACCCTGTAAGGACCTCTCAGTGAACCATAAGTTTCTGTGTGATTGAAAAGTGTTGCCAACTCTGGTTGGATGTATTCCTGGAGATTACATTATACAATGTCCCGCTTCCCATTGCCCCGCCCCTCGCTATTGGTCGCCCAACACAAGTGTTCAAAGAAAATGAAATAAAAGCACACCATTTTTTAAATGCTCCAAAGATTTTTCTCCTGGGTTTTGCTGGCAGCTGTAACCTGGAGATTAATTGTCAACTCCTGGAGACTCCAGGTCAGTCCTGGAGGATTGGCAACCCTTGTGATGGAGCGCACCAGCTTGTGATGTGAGAGGAAGCAGGTATGCAGGCGTTGACCTTTCACCCCAGGACTCAGACTGGCATCCAGCCTAGACACAAAGGGCCAGATTTTCAGTGTGCCGTGAGGCGGGCTTTTAGGCGTGCGGGGGGCAAAAATCCCGAATTCGGGGGACCCGACACCATCCCGCCCAAAACCTGCCTCCACGTAAGTTTCAAGGGAGGTGGGTACCCGCCTCACACTGGGACCCGCCGACCCGAGGCGGGAAGGGATTAGTGCCAATTAACTGCCTATTAACAGGTAGTTAACAGGCAGTTTTTAGCCTAATCCCTATTTTTAGGGGTGCCGTATGGGATTCCCGACGGCTCCAAACCACGCCAGGTTAGAGCAGGCGGACCGTCGGGTTGAAGGACTTGAAGGGGTCGCGATGTCGGTGTTCAGGTGAGTGATGGGTGCATGAGTGCAAAGGTAAGTGTGTTTGGTGTGTTTAAAGTGTGTAAAGAAGTTTTACTTACCTGTACTTACCTTAACAGCCTTTCTTCCTCTAGGCGTCGGGAGTCCATCACTCAGCCGGAACTGAAAGCTGAACGGCTGCGATCTGTCAAAACTGACAGCCTTCAGCTTTGAGTGCCAGTGTGAGTTCTAACTGAGTCTGCGTAGAAGGACTCAGGTTAGAAGTCAGACTGTCAGTGTTTGACAGCTTCAAACAGCTGTGAAACACTGATATTTCATCTGTCAAAAACTCTTGACAGATGAAATTTCAGTCTGTGATGTCACCTGTTGCCGGATGGCCCTTAATTGGCCTACTGAGCCCGCTGGACGGGCTCAACAAGGTCAATCAAGGGAAAATCGCGTCGATTGGCCGGACGTCGATGGAGGCGGGGCTAAAACCCGAAAGTTGTAGTCCCACCTCCTTCCCGACAGCTTAATGAAAATCTAGCCCAAAGAGCGAGATTTTCCTACTGTCACATGTTAGAGAAATGTTTTAGTAAAATCTTTGCAATTACAGCAAAGTACTGGCATTCAATTTAGACCTTGTGGACAGATTAAGGCCTAGAAATTGACTATAGCCCCGGTTGGGGCGCCAGCCTCGCCAGTGCGCTAAAAGTAGCGCCCCGGAAGCATTCACAGCCGCCCGCCGGAAATTCAGTTGGAGCGCCCCAAAGGGAAGCGCGGCGCTACTGGAGGCGCCCCGCATCCCTCTTGGGGCGCTGCGACTGAATATCGCTGCGCAACATGCCGCAGCGCCACAGGTAGGCCCCCCTGAACCGGTCGCACATAGCGTCCAGCGTTAAATCAGGGGGCGCTTCTAAATATCACGGCCGGGGCATCAGCGGGGCGCTGCGCACACCGATGACATCATCGGTAGCAGCACAGCGCTAATGGCTAGCGCCACCACTAGCGTCCCGCTTAATTTGGCGGGAGGTGTGGCCAGTGGCTTGCGACCCACTTAGCGCCCTCTTAAGGCGCTAACGGGTGGCGCAGCCCACTGAATTTCTAGGCCAAGGTGTCTTACTGTAATTATATAGGGCCCTGGTGAGACCACATCTGGAGTATTGTGTACAGTTTTGGTCTCCTTACCTAAGGAAGGATATACTTGCCATAGAGGGAGTGCAGCGAAAGTTCACCAGACTGATTCCTGGGATGGGGGGATTGTCCTATGAGGAGAGATTGATTAGACTAGGCCTATATTCCCTAGAGTTTAGAAGAATGAGAGGTGATCTCATTGAAACATACAAAATTCTTACAGAGCTTGACAGGGTAGATGCAGGGAGGATGTTTCCTCTGGCTGGGAAGTCTAGAACCAGGAGTCACAGTCTCAGATTAAAGGGTCGGCCATTTAGAACTGAGATGAGGAGAAATTTCTTCACTCAGAGGGTGGTGAATCTTTGGAATTCTCTACCAGAGGGCTGTGGAGCCTCAGTCGTTGAGTATGTTTAAGACAGAGATCAATAGATTTTTGGATATTAAGGGAATCAAGGGATATGGGGATCGTGCAGGAAAGTGGAGCTGAGGTAGAAGATCAGCCATGATCTTATTGAATGGCGGAGCAGGCTCGAGGAGCCGAATGGCCTACTCCTGCTCCTATTTCTTACGTTCTTATGTTCCCCCCCTTTATATGCTAACCCTCTAGATTTATAGGCTAACATTCCATTAGCCTTTTTGATTACTTTTTTGTACCTGTCCGCAACATTTTAGTGATCCCTGTACATGGACTCATAAATCTCTTTGGAGCTCCGCTGTTCGTAGCTCTTCACCATTTAAAAAATACTGGGATCGATCCGTTTTTGGTCCAAGATGGATGACCTCACACTTACTTGCGTTGAAATCCATCTGCCACTGTTTTGCCCACTCACTTAATCTATCAATGTCTCCTTGTAATTTTCTGCTTCCATCTACACTACTTACTATGCCAACAATCTTTGTGCCATCGGCAAACTTGGATAAATGGCTTTCTATTTTGGCACCTATGTTATTATTAATAAATACAGTGAATAGTTGAGGCCCCACTGCAGATCCTTGTGGGACACCACTAGTCACTTCCTTCCCATTTGAGTATGTATCGATTATTCTAACTCGGTCTTCTACCGCCTATCCAATCTCCCGAGGGGAGGGTGATTGAAGTCAGGGTGGGGAAACGGTGGTAGGCGTCGCCACACAATTGCCCCCATTATTTACGCTGCTGTGCCGCCCAATTTCGATTGGGATGAAAGAGGAAAGTCCAGGCCGAAGCCTGTAGCTGCCTGGAACCAACGCAGAGCCCAACGTGAGTGAAGCTGCACAGCACAAAATTAGATGTTAGAGAAAATGTTTCCACTTGTGGAGAGTCCAAAACTAGGAGCCATAAATATAAGAGAGTCAGTAATAAATCCAATGGGGAATTCAGGAGAAACTTCTTTACCCAGGGAGTGGTTAGAATGTGGAACTCGCTACCACAGGGAGTAGTTTGAGGTGAAGAGCACAGATGTATTTAAGGGGAAGCTAGATAAGAACATGAGGGAGAAAGGAATAAAAGGATATGGTCGTCGTCATACGTGTCTTCACACTGTTCCCTTTGGGGAACTGTATGAAGTGGTGGAAGGATTTCTGGCCGTGATTAATGCTCCTCCCGTGACCGTAACCATCTTCGTACCAGCCATTAGGGTGGTTAGTCCTATGGCGGGAGGGTTTTACGGGCTCCCACAACCCATATGAGGGGGGAGGGCCACCCACACCCACGGATGCAAGTATCCCGCTGGATGTCAACCCAGAATTTAGATCCGGAGCTGCGACTTCACTTGCCGGGACTGTCTGGAGCGGGGTTCGAAACCCTACACCTTCTGGCCCAGCGGCGGGGATGCTACCGCTACGCCAAAGGCCCACTCCAAAGGATATGGTGATAGGGTGAGATGAAGTAAGGTGGGAGGAGGCTTGTGTGGAACATAAACATCGGCGTAGACCTGTTGCGCTGATTGGCCTGTTCCTGTGCTGCAAATTCCACGTACTTTCCAGCTGGAGCTGTGATAGCAGTCCAAATAAACGATAAAGCGCATATAGTGCGGCAAATTGACCTCTGACTGGGAGCCCGTCAAATTGTTCTGGGCCGGAACTGCCGGCCAGGTGTGGGTCTGGCCAGTGATTCCCGGTCTGTGTGGCGAGACTTCAGGATCACACCAAATGCTGCAAAATGGGGTGCGGGTAGTGCATTGGTTATGTTACTGGACCAGTAATCCAGACACCTGGACTCACAATCGGGAGTTCAAATCCCATGAGGGTAGTTTGAGACTTTGAAAAAAATCTGGAAATAAAAGGCTGGCATTGGTGAGAGTGACCATGAAGCTGTCGGGTTGTTGTAAAAACCCAACTGGTTCACTAATGTCCATTAGGGAAGGAAATCTGCCGTCCTTACATGGTCTGGCCAATACGTGACTCCAGTCCAACACCAACGTGGTTGACCCTTAAGGGGACTAGCAAGCCAATTTATTTGTATCTCTAGGGATGGGCAATAAATGCTGGCCTTGCCAGTGATGCTCATAACAATAATAACTTGCATTTATATAGCACCTTTAACACAGTAAAACATCCCAAGGCGTCTCAAGGCGTTATCAAACAAAATTTGACACCAAGCCACATAAAGAAATATTAGGGCAAGTGAAGGTAGGTTTTAAGGAGCGTCTTAAAGGTAGAGAGGCAGAGAGGTTTAGGGAGGGAATTTCAGAGCTCAGGACCTTGGCAGCTGAAGGCACGGCCACCAATGGTGGAGTGATTATAATCAGAGATGCTCAAGAGGCCAGAATTGGAGGAGCGCAGATATCTTGGGGGGTTGTGGGACTGAAGGAGGTTACGGAGATAGGGAGGGGCGAAGCCATGGAGGGATTTAAAAACAAGAATGAGAATTTTAAAATCGAGGTGCTGCTTAACCGGGAGCCAATTGTCGGTCAGCAAGCACAGGGGTGATGGGTGAACAGGACTTGGTGCAAGTTAGAACACGGTCAGCTGAGTTTTGGATGACCTCAAGTTTATGGACGGTAGAATGCGGGAGGCCAGCCAAGAGTGCGTTGGAATAGCCAAGTCTAGAGGTAACAAAGGCATGGATGAGGGTTTCAGCAGCAGGTGAGCTGAGGCAGGAGTGGAGACGGGCGATGTTCCGGAGGTGGAAATACGCAGTCTTAGTGATGGCGCGGATGTATGGTCGGAAGCTCACCTTGGGGTCAAAATATGACACCAAGGTTGTGAACAGCCTGATTCAGCCTCAGACAGCCGATCAAAATTGATTTGATAGGGAATGTAACATATAATTATAGTGAACAGATAATATAAAGTTACAGAAATATGGACAGAATCAAAGAATTTGATCCCCAAAACACTGGTTAAAAATGCCACAATACCATGTAATAAAAACGGAACTTGACTTATTTAAGCACTGAATCTGATAACACGCTGTGCATTATATTCACTGTGTCCTCTGCTTCACTGTGAGCAATGCTAAAGGAGAGCCAGCGTATTTATACATATATATATAATAAAAACAATTGCATCTTGCGGGTCACTGGGAACGGCATCGTTCTCCTGCTCTGAGGCTGCAGGTCTGGTTCCAGGAGGTGGCAGGGTTCTGTGACCACCTCCTTGGTGAAGCGGAGCCTCCTAATACACTGCTCCTGGCTTAAGTGCAGGTAGGGGAAGTGATGTCGGAAGACCCTAGGTGGGTAAGACCTCCTGCTGAGAGCCATCCTGCCCCTCTGCGAGCAGCTTGTCCTCTTCTTCGCTGCCTCTGTTCCATCTCCCTGTCATACTCCAGCGCGAGAGGGACTGCAAGTCGAGCCCCCGTGACTGGGAGCAAGTGATGTGAGCAAAACCATTTAAATCAGAAGCAGGCGTTCTCCACTTGCAGCAACATTCCCTGTCACCTCACCAACTTGCAATAACTGTAGAAAGCGCCCAGCAGTTGCACAAACTTACACAGAGCCAGTGGAAATCAGAAAGCAAGTCAGCTGCAAGTGGTTGCTGACCCCTTTAAATAGCGCAGGTGGGAGTCCTTCCTGCTGCTGAACACATGCTCAGCTACTCGTGATTTGGGGAGGGTGATGAATGGTGCGGTGACGCCCAAAATGGCAGGTCGTGCGTCAAATCAGCGTTGCGCACTCATGGACGTCACGATCGGCCTCATTACCATTTCTCCAGCGAGCGCAGGCAACGGCAGCGCTGCCGACCTGCCCAAAATGGCCGCCGCCGCCGCGGGACTCACCGGAAGTGTGCCATAATATGTTCACCAAAACAGGCCTTTTCAGCCGGCGCTAAGGGGCCGAATTCCACGGCCGTAAACTCTCGTTGACCTGCACCTTCGTTTCCTTAACAACAGTCACACATCGTGGCCTTGAAGTGACATAGATCAGCTCACACCTCAGCAGCAGGTTAATACATTGTGCATTCCATGATTTTTTTTATTCGTTATGGGATGTGGGCGTCGCTGGCAAGGCCAGCATTTATTGCCCATCCCTAGTTGCCCCTTGAGAAGGTGGTGGTGAAGCGCCTTCTTGAATCGCTGCAGTCCGTGTGGTGGTGGTACTCCCACTGTGCTGTTAGGGAGTTCCAGGATTTTGACCCAGCGACGATGAAGGATCGACGATATGCTTCTAAGTCAGGATGGTGTGTGACTTGGAGGGGAACTTGGAGGTGGTGGTGTTCCCACACGCCTGCTGCCCTTGTCCTTCTAGGTGGAAGAGGTTGCGGGTTTGGGAGGTGCTGCTGAAGAAGCCTTGGCGAGTTGCTGCAGTGCACCTTGTAGATGGTACACACTGCAGCCACGGTACACCGGTGGTGGAGGGAATTAATGTTTAAGGTGGTGGATGGGGTGCCAATCAAGCGGGCTGCTTTGTCCTGGATGGTGTCGAGTTTCTTGAGTGTTGTTAGAGCTGCACTCATCCAGGCAAGTGGAGAGTATTCCATCACACTCCTTACTTGTGCCTTGTAGATGGTGGAAAGGCTTTGGGGAGTCAGGAGGTGAGACACTCGCCACAGAATACCCAGCCTCTTGTTGCTCTTGTGGCTCTTGTTGCCACAGTATTTATGTGGCTGGTCCAGTTAAGCTTCTTATCAATGGTGACCCCAAGGATGTTGATGGTGGGTATTACGTCCATGAATGATTGAGACACGGACAGCAGGAGTGGAACAAAATAAGTCTTTACTGATGGAAGTCAATAGTGAAACTAAAACAACAGAGGCTCACTAGCGCCTTTTATACAGGGGTGGTCACTGCCGGTACTGCAGTTTGAGACCAGTTATTCTCTTAAAGGTACATACACAACAATTCCTCCCCTTTTAGATAAACAGTACATAACATTCATTTAACAACTAAATGATAACTAATTACAATCACAATTACTGTTGCAAGATACATTGGTTAAGTTTAAGCAATTATAAGTTCAGTCTTTGAGGAGGCTTCCTGATTCTGTCTGGATAACGCCTCTTTGGGGTATCAGGTTCTTCTGGCAATGTTGAGTCGGGATCAATGTCGTTGTTTGGTTCATCTGCTTCCAATATTATCGGTCCTGCGGTAGCTGCAATTGGAACGTCGATTTCATTACCAGGTGTATCAGATCGTGGTGTGGCGTTGACGTTTTCCAGTGACTCTAGAATCTGGTCAGCATGGCGTCTTACAATGCTCTCCCCAACGTCCACGGTATACATGAGAGGTCCTTGTCGTGTACAAATCGTTCCTGGCTGCCATTTCTCAGTGCGGTAGTCCCGGGCCAAAACTGGTTGACCTATCTTAAAACTCCTGGTCGGCCTTTCATTCATATTCTGAAACTGCCTGTTCGCCACATCTCTTCGGACGTTTGGCTTAACCAAATCCAAGCGGCATCGTAGTCTTCGATTGAAGAACATCATGGCTGGAGTTTGGTTGGTAACCGCATGTGTCGCATTCCGGTAGGCAAACAAGAAGTTGTCCACCTTGTGTTGTAGGGGTATATCTTCATTACACATTGCCTTGATAGCCTTCTTGAATGTTTGGACAAACCTCTCGGCCAATCCATTAGTGGCTGGATGATATGGGGCAGATGTGTAATGCTTAACACCATTGTTCTTTAAGAACCTCCGGAACTCTTCAGACACAAACTGTGGTCCATTGTCAGAGCAAATCTGTTCAGGCAGCCCATTCCTGGCGAATATGATTCGTAAAACTGTGATAGTTTTTTCCGTGGTGGTTGAGGACATTTTTATTACCTCTGGCCACTTTGAATGTGCATCCACCGCAATTAAAAACATCGAGTCCATGAAGGGACTGTGGTAAACCACTGTTTGTATTCCTGTTTGTCCTGTTTGTATTCCACTGTGTACATGCCTGGACATGCCTCGGCTGACTCCTCCCACAGGTCCTAGTATAAAGGTGACTGCTCCCCAGCCCTTAGTATCATGGACCGGTCGACCACGCGAGGCAGACCTCCATTCTGTTATTAATAAAAGCCTTTAGTTACTCTTCTAACTCTCAGTCTTTTATGAGTAATTGATAGCGCATCAATTTTATTAACAACATTTTTATAATGGAGAAGATCCTCACACCAGCATGCCTGGACTTAGATCATCGGGAGGCGGACTCATCCACCAAGTTTACTCACTGGCTTAAGTGTTTCGAAAAATTCCTGACCGCCTCCGAAGCAATCAAATCGGACGAGGACAAACTGGATGTCCTGACCTCCAAAGTGAACCACCGAGTGTACTCGGTCATCCAAGACGCGACCTCGTACGCGGACGCTATCAAGCTCCTCAAGGACCAGTACACGCGCCCAGTGAACGAAGTGTACGCCAGGCACCTCCTGGGGAGTCGTAAACAACAACCTGGGGAATCGACCGTGGAATACCTTCAGGCACTGTCTGTGCTTGGCCGGGCCTGTGGTTGTAAGGATGTAAAGGCCGCCGTGTACACAGAGGAACTTATCCGGGACGCTTTTGTAGCGGGCCACAGATCCAATTACACCCGACAGCGACTGTTGGAGCAGAGTAACCTCGACCTCAACAAGGCCTCTGAACTCGCACTATCGTTGGATGCAGCCTACCAGGGCATGGATGCCTACTCCTCTGCACCGTGGACGCCGCGGGGAATGACAGCCTGGGACACGGTAGGACCGCCTCATAGCGCCGTGCCACCCCAGCCACACCCCAACAACGGCCCAACTACCGCAGCAGTGTCCCAAGGCCAGACAGCAGTGCCCCAAGGCCAAAAATGCTACTTCTGTGGCCAGGCAAAACACCCCAGAGCGCGCTGCCCGGCGAAAAACGCGATCCGCTCGGGCTGCGGGAAGAAGGGACACTACGCCAGCGTCTGCAGGGCCAAAGCCACCCCGAACCCCAGCAGCGCCGCGTGTGGGCCATGCGGGCCGCCATCTTGGACCTCCCCGGCCATGTGCGAATCACCGGTACAGCAGCCATTTTGGACGCCTCCAGCCACATGGGGATCATGGACGCCGCCATCTTGGACGACAGCCGGGACGCAGCAGGCCCCCGACACCGCCTCATCTGATACCCGCAGCGACACACCGACCCCTACGCTGGCATCCGTTACACTGGACCAAGCGAGACCGCACCAACTGGCCAGTTCCACAATGGACATTAAGGTAAATGGTCATGATACAATCTGCCTTTTTGACTCTGGGAGCACGGAGAGCTTCATCCACCCCGACACGGTGCGGCGTTGCTCTCTCCCAGTCCTGCCTGCGCAACAGCGGATTTCTATGGCCTCCGAGTCCCAGTCGGCGGACATCGGCGGCTACTGCGTGGTGACACTCGTAGTAGATGGGACCGTGTACGATCATTTTAAACTTCTGGTCCTGCCTGACCTCTGCGCTGCCGTCCTGCTGGGGTTAGATTTTCAGTGCCACCTTAAAAGTGTTACGATGGCGTACGGTGGACCCCTACCCCCACTCACAGTCCGCAGCCAGCAGCTTCCAAACTGCCCGCCGCGCACCAGGTGCAACCTCTCCACACTCAGAGTCACCCCCCCCCAACTGTTTGCTAACCTCACCCCCGACTGTAAGCCCATCGCCACAAAGAGCAGGCGATACAGTGCCGGGGACAGGGTTTTCATTAAAACCGAAGTGGAGCGGCTCCTGAAAGAAGGGATTATTGAGGGCAGCACCAGCCCCTGGCGAGCCCAGGTTGTGGTCGTTAAGACCGGCAAGAAGCAGCGCCTGGTCATCGACTACAGCCAGACAATAAATCGCTACACCCTGCTGGACGCCTACCCACTCCCCCGTATAGCTGATATGGTCAACCAGATCGCGCAGTACCGCGTCTTCTCGACCATTGACCTGAAATCAGCGTACCACCAGCTCCCCATCCGCCCTGAGGACCGCCAGTACACTGCCTTTGAGGCAAACGGCCGCCTCTATTACTTCCTTAGGGTTCCCTTTGGCGTCACCAACGGGGTCTCCGTCTTCCAAAGGGAGATGGACCGGATGGTAGATCAAAATGCGTTGCAGGCCACTTTCCCATATCTGGACAATGTGACCATCTGCGGCCGTGACTTGCAGGACCATGACGCAAACCTCGAAAAATTCCTCCGCACCGCCCAACTCCTAAACCTGACATATAACAAGGAGAAGTGCATATTCCGCACAAACCGCCTCGCCATCCTTGGCTGTGTTGTGGAACACGGAGTCATCGGCCCCGACCCCGACCGGATGCGTCCCCTTATGGAACTTCCACTGCCCCACTGCCTCAAGGCCCTGAAGAGGTGCCTAGGGTTTTTCTCCTATTACGCCCAGTGGGTCCCCTATTATGCGGACAAGGCCCGTCCGCTGATCAAGTCCACCTCTTTTCCCTTGACGGCAGAGGCCCGCTTAGCCTTCCACCGTATCAAGGAGGACATTGCCAAAGTCACCATGCACGCAGTGGACGAATCCATCCCCTTCCAGGTGGAAAGCGACGCGTCTGACTTTGCCCTGGCCGCTACCCTCAATCAGGCGGGGAGACCCGTGGCCTTCTTTTGACGAACCCTCCAAGGCCCGGAGACCAGACACTCCGCTGTTGAGAAGGAGGCCCAGGCGATTGTGGAGGCTGTTCGTCATTGGAGGCACTACCTGGCCGGAAAACGATTTACCCTGCTCACTGACCAGCGTTCAGTTGCTTTTATGTTTAACAACAAGCAGAGGGGCAAAATCAA
This sequence comes from Somniosus microcephalus, assembly GCF_052327205.1. Lineage (NCBI taxonomy): Eukaryota > Metazoa > Chordata > Chondrichthyes > Squaliformes > Somniosidae > Somniosus > Somniosus microcephalus. Next base: position 55,357,935 of record NC_141009.1, read on the forward strand.
AAATGACAAGATCTTGAGGTGCAGAATCGAACTTTCCACCTACAACTACGAGATCTTGTACCGGCCCGGGAAGCTAAATGAACCCCCGGATGCGCTATCGCGTGGCACCTGCGCCAGCGCGCAGATCGATAGACTGCGGGCCCTCCACAATGACCTCTGCCACCCGGGGGTCACCAGGTTCTTCCACTTCATCAAGGCCCGCAACCTGCCTTACTCTATTGAGGAGGTCAGGACCATGACCAGGAACTGCCAAGTCTGCGCTGAGTGCAAACCGCACTTTTATAGACCAGACAGGGCCCACCTGATAAAAGCCACTCGCCCCTTCGAGCGCCTGAGCGTCGATTTTAAAGGGCCTCTCCCCTCCTCCGACCGCAATGTGTACTTCCTCAATATTATTGATGAGTACTCCCGTTTCCCGTTCGCCTTCCCCTGCCCGGACATGACCAGTGCCACGGTCATTAAATGTCTGAACAACCTCTTCACCCTGTTCGGCTTCCCCAGCTATATCCATAGCGACCGGGGCTCATCGTTTATGAGCGACGAACTCCGTCAGTACCTGCTAACTAGGGGTATTGCCACAAGCAGGACCACCAGTTACAACCCCCGGGGGAACGGACAGGTGGAAAGAGAAAATGCGACAGTTTGGAAGGCCGTCCTGCTAGCCTTAAAGTCTAGGGGCCTTCCAACCTCCCGCTGGCAGGATGTGCTCCCCGATGCGCTCCACTCTATTCGGTCACTGCTCTGCACTGCCACTAACGCCACCCCTCATGAGAAAATGTTTGTCTTCCCAAGGAAGTCCACATCGGGGACATCGCTACCGCCATGGCTGACGTCCCCAGGGCCGGTCCTACTGAGAAGACACGCGAGGACCCATAAAACGGACCCCCTGGTCGAGAGGGTCGACCTCCTCCACGCCAACCCCCAGTATGCTTACATCGCATACCCGGACGGGCGGGAGGACACAGTCTCCAAAAGAGACCTTGCACCCTCGGGGGCCGCAGTAACCCACTACCCACTACCACCCCCCCCCACGATCCGATATCCAGCCCCAGCAGACGGCAGGCCTGGGCCCCGCGACCCGCTCGACATCTACGAGGACGACACGCCTGTGCCACAGCCTACGCTGGACTCGATGCCGGAAACTTCACTACCCCTGCCGTCGCTACGCAGATCACAGCGGCAGACAAGACCTCCGGAGAGACTCCAATACACTAACTTTTAATACACTTCACCCCGCCGGACTCAATTTTAAACAAGGGGTGAATGTGGTAAACCACTGTTTGTATTCCTGTTTGTCCTGTTTGTATTCCACTGTGTACATGCCTGGACATGCCTCGGCTGACTCCTCCCACAGGTCCTAGTATAAAGGTGACTGCTCCCCAGCCCTTAGTATCAAGGACCGGTCGACCACGCGAGGCAGACCTCCATTCTGTTGTTAATAAAAGCCTTTAGTTACTCTTCTAACTCTCAGTCTTTTATGAGTAATTGATAGCGCATCAGGGACCAGCAAAATAAATGTGTACCCTTTGCCATGGAGATGAGGGTCACTCCCATGGATGCAGAGGAGCTTGTGGTGGGGCGTTTTGGACCTTCTGGCATCCTGCACAGCTCTTGGTCATCTCTTCGATTTCTCTATCGATTCCCGGCCACCACACAAACGCTCTGGCTAAGTTCTTCATTTTTACCCCACCCAGATGACCCTCATGAAGCTCATTGAGCACTCTATCCGTCAACTTAGGTGGAATTACTACTCTGGATCCACACATCAAGGTTCCTCTGCACACTGACAGCTGTTCTCTTCTCGGCGAGAATGCTGGCAGCAGTGGTTCGCCATGTGCTGGCCATCCATTCACCGTTAAATCATAGACCCGTGATAGTGTCGGGTCATTCCATGTTTCCTTATCTATGTTTGCATTCATCACAGGGAGACATTCGACTATGGTCGAGTGGAATAACTCCATTGGATCCACTGCAAGGTCTTCTTCTTCCACCGTCGGCAATGGTAGGTGTGACAATCCATCAGCATTTCCATGCTGTTTAGTTCCTTTGTACTCGATGTCATATTGGTGTGCCCCTAGGAAAAGGGACCATCTCTGCAGCCGTTGTGCTGTCATTATCGGTACGCCCTTCTGAGAGTTGAAAATGGAGACAAGAGGTTGATGATCGGTTAGTAGAGTAAATTTTTGACCGTGCAGGTAGTGATTGAACTTCTTCACCCCCCACACTAGGCTGAGGGCCTCTCTGTCAATCTGGGCATAGTTACGCTCGGCAGAAGTTAACGAGCGTGACGCAAAAGCTATCGGCCTCTCTAAACCATCAAGGAATTTATGTGACAGTACCGCCCCAATGCCGTAGGGAGACGCATCACACGCCAGTCTGATCGGCAGTGCTGGGTTGTAGTGAGCCAATACTTCCCTTGAAGTGATTAAGTCCTTACTCTTCTGAAAAGCATGCTTACAATCATCGCTCCATTTCCATGCTACCCCCGTTCGTAGCAGGGCGTTCAGTGGGTGCAGAATTGTCGACAAATTCGGCAAAAACTTATGATAGTAATTCACCAATCCGAGGAATGACCTCAGTTGCGACACATTTTCAGGCGCTGGGGCCTTAACAACCGCTTCAATTTTGTCAGGGGACTTATGTAACCCCTCTTCATCAATCACGTGGCCACAATATGATATCTGTTTCTAAAAAAATTCGCACTTGGGGCGGTTGGCTCGCAGCCCATGTTCCCGTAGCCTAGTGAGCACCTGTTCTAGGTTGTTAAGGTGTTCACTGTCATCTTTACCTGTCACAAGGATGTCGTCCAAGTAACACTGAGTCCCCGGAATCCCTTGCAAGACTTGTTCCATCGCTCTTTGCCATATCGCCGGAGCCGATGCTACTCCGGATACCAATCGATGATACTGGTAAAGACCTTTGTGAGTGTTTATCGTGAGATACTTCCTAGAGGACTCTTCAACCTTCATCTGCAAATATGCTTGTGCTAGGTCAATTTTTGTAAAACGCTTCCCTCCAGACAGTGAGGCGAAGATGTCTTCTATCCTTGGAAGAGGATATTGTACTGTGTGAAGGACTGGGTTCACCGTCACCTTGAAATCTCCACAGGTGCGAATCTTCCTTGGCTCCCCGGACTTATTGCTTAACGTTTTCTTCATGACAGGAACGATGGGTGTCGCCCACTCGCTCCAGTCGACCTTAGACAACACGCCCGCCTTCTCCAGATTCTCCAGCTCTGCCTCGACGGCTGGGCGAATTGCATATGGTACCGGTCTTGCTATGAAAAACTTGGGAACTGCATTCTCTTCTATTTTTATCGAGGCGGTTACGCCTTTAAGCGTGCCCAGTTCTTGTTGAAATACCTCTTTGGCGTTAGCTAAGATTGTTGACAATCGTCCAGGAGTGACGTCTTCATCTTTTTTACCGTCCACCGTCATTGCATGAATGGAGTGCCAATCTAAGTTTATCTTCCTGATCCATTCCCGTCCCAATAACGGTGGTCCACCATTTGGCAGTATGTAGAGATACAATTTCCGTATTTTCTTGCCGTTGTATTCGACAGGCACCTTTATTTTTCCTCTGGGGTATACTTTTTGCCCCGTATACATCGTCAAGATGATGGATGTCTCTCTCAAAGGTATGTGTGAAAATTGCCGCTCATAGTTTCGGCGATTCATGACGGTTAGCGCTGATCCTGTATCCAATTCCATTTTAACTTGGGACCCTGCTATCGTGAGGGTGACCCAAATGGTTCGGTGATCCTCTTTTGCGATTACATTGTGAAGTTTGAGACAGCTTAGTCTCCTGTTCCCGGATTCACTATCGCTCATCTGGTCTTCGGAACTACTGTCCGTCATCTTTTGTACTTTCTTGTACGGTTCCTTAGTAGCCTTTTTGTTGTCGCTGGTCTTCTTCCCAGACCTGCAAACTCGTGCAATGTGTCCCATCTTCCCGCATTGCCTGCATATTTTGTCTTTGGACCAGCAGTCCTTCTGGTCATGGTTAGTTCTGCCGCAGCGATAACATTTTGCAAATCCCCGTGTCATTTCGTGGGTGCCGTATTCCTGTGGTTTTTGTTGAATTTCTGCAGCTCCCCTGGCTGCTGCTTCATACGATACTGCCATGCTGAAAGCCTTATCTAGCGTCAGCTCTTTCTCTGAGAGTAACTTCTTCTGTGTTCCTTCACTCAGGAGTCCACAGACAAATTTGTCCCGTAGGGTATCTGCCAGTCCTGCTCCGAACTGGCAGTGCTTTGATAGCTTGCGTAGTTCCGTAAGATACTCAGCATTGCTCTCATCTTTGTGCTGAGTTCTCCTGTGGAATTTAAATCTTTCTGCTATCAACAGCGGTGCAGGGTTTAGGTGTTCCTGTAGGACAGCAACAATTTCGTTAAAACTCTTCGCCTTCGGTTTGGCTGGAGTAATCAGGTCCCGCAATAGGCCGTACATTCTAGCGCCCGTTAAGTTTAGCAATATCGATGCCTTTTTCTCCTCCGCTATTTTGTTTGCCTCGAAATATACCTCGACTCTTTCCACATACGTGGTCCAGTCCTCTATTGTATTATCAAAAGCAGTGATACAGCCAGTCTTCGGCATCTTGCAAATCTAAAATGGCGCCTCCCGCGCTTTGCCTTCTTCCCTGATTTAACAAAATGGCACCTCCCGCGCTTTGCTTTCTTCCCCGCTGTTGTTAGCGCTGCTTTCCACAGTTTCTTGCGCGTTTAATATTTTTTTCTTTTTATTATTTTCCCGTCGTGGAACAACCCTGTGGGACTCTTGCCTCCCTCTTCGCGGGTCTATACGCAGCCCGGCTTCGTAGCACCGGCCGCGCCCTGTGTGCTCCACCCTCTCGCTCTCTTCTTCCCGACAACGTTGCTCGGCCCCGTTGCAAACCACCCGCTCGAGTTCGCGACCGCCGCAGCCCAGGAAGGATCAGTGCACTACCTGCCACCAGCCCGATTAGCTGAAGCACCGTCGACAGGAACCAGGCCCCGCATCCGACAGCTTCTCCAGCAATCTTCAACTCTGCAACACAGGGCGGATGCCCACGGTCGACGCCCGTTTCAACTGCCTCTTACTTTCTTTTCTTTCTGCCCTCGACCTCTGCTCACTTCGCTGTGGGAATGGATCCCAGGAGGTGGTGCAGACTGTAGGTAGGTTCATATCTGCTCGTCACCAGTATTACGTCCGTGAATGATTGAGACACGGACAGCAGGAGTGGAACAAAATAAGTCTTCACTGATGGAAGTCAATAGTGAAACTAAAACAACAGAGGCTCACTAGTGCCTTTTATACAGGGGTGGTCACTGCCGGTACTGCAGTCTGAGACCAGTTATTCTCTTAAAGGTACATACACAACAGTGGGGGATTCGGCGATGGTAATACCGTTGAATGTCATGGGGAGGTGGTTAGACTCTTGCTTGTTGGAGATATAGCATGCCAATGCTTAGTTTTGAAGAGTATAAAAGTCTCTAATGCTAAATTACAGACACCATGAAATTAAAAGGCTCAACATCTAAATTCAACAAAAAAGATCATCCCTAGAATTTTTCCTGGCCAATTCAAAAAAAATCTGAAAACATGAACTCAGGACAAGAATCTTTGAAGTTGGATTGAGTCCATTTAATTTTGACTTGTTGGTGAACAAGAGGATGTCAGTGTGTCCCCGGCCTGAAAATAAAGACACCCTCGCTCTTTCAGTCTGGCACTTCAGGCATTCCAGAAATCCATTCAGTGAGTGCACACTGACGCAGAGGAAATGATTTTCATCACAGTCACTACGCTGGCACTAACTCAGCCGGGGGAAGGTTTTGTTAATGCTGCAGAGATTTATTCACCATTTACAACAGCGGGAGATATGACAGACTGGATCCCCTTATCAGCGGCTAATACCCACAGTATGGGTTATCATAAGGGCTGTAATAGAACAATAATGATTCCGAATCTAATCGAGGTGTTTGGATGGTTGAGATATATGTATAGAACAACATCAACAACAACTTGTATTTATATAGCGTCTTTAAAATAGTAAAATGTTCCAAGGCACTTCACAGGAGCAATTATCAAACAAAATTTGACACTGAGCCACATAAGGAGATATTAGGACAGGTTGACCAAAAGCTTTGGGCAAAGAGGTCGGTTTTAAAGGGCATCTTAACAGAGGAGAGGGAAGTAAAGAGGCAGAGAGGTTTAGGGAGGGAATTCCAGAGCTTAGGCCCTAGGCAGCTGAAGGCACGGCCACCAATGGTGGAGTGATTAAAATTGGGGATGCGCAAGAGGCCAGAATTGGGGGAGTGCCGAGATCTCGGAGGGTTGCAGGGCTGGAGGAGGTTACAGGGATAGGGAGGGGCGAGGCCATAGAGGGATTTGAAAACAAGGATGAGGAATTTTTAAATTGAGGCGTTGCCGGACTGGGAGCCAATGTGGGTCAGCGAGCACGTGGGGTGATGGGTGAACGGGACTTGGTGCGAGTTAGGACACGGGCAGCAGAGTTTTGGATGAGCTCAAGTTCATGGAGGGTGGAAGATGGGAAGCCGGCCAGGAGAGACTTGGAATAGTTAAATCTAGAGGTAACAAAGACAGGGATGAGTGAGAGTGAAAAAAAAATGATAGGGGCAGAGGTTATGGTCTGAAATTGTTGAACTCGATGTTGAGACCAGAAGGCTGTAAAGTGCCAAATCGAAAGATGAGGTGCTGTTCCTCGAGCTTACGCTGAGCTTCCGTGGAACAATGCAAGAGGCCGAGGACGGAGAGGTCAGAGTGGGAGTGGAGCGGTGAATTAAAGTGACAGGCGACCGGAAGCTCGGGGTCCCCCTTACGGACTGAACGGAGGTGCTCCAAAAAGCAGTCACCCAATCTGCGATTGGTCTCCCCAATGTAGAGGAGACCGCATCGTGAGCAGCGAATACAGTATACTAAATTGCAAGAAGTACAAGTAAATCGCTGTTTCACCTGGAAGGAGTGTTTGGGGCCCTGGACAGTGGGAAGGGAGGAGGTTAAAGGGCAGGTGTTGCATCTCCTGTGCTTGCACGGGAAGGTGCCGGGCGAAGGGGAAGGGGTGTTGGGGGTGATTGAGTGGACCAGGGTGTCGCGGAGGGAGCGGTCCCTTCGGAATGCTGAAAGGGATGGTGAGGGGAAGATGCATTTGGTGGTGGGATCACGTTGGAGGTGGCGGAAATGGCGGAGGATGATCCGTTGAATGTGGAGGCTGATGTGGTGAAAGGTGAGAACAAGGGGAACTCTGTCATGGTTCCGGGAGGGAGGGAAGGGGTGAAAGCAGAAATGCGGGAAATAGAACAAACATGGTCAAGGGCCGTGTCAACCACAGTAGAGGGGAATCCTCGGTTGAGGAAAAGGAAGACATGTCGGAAGCACTGGTATGGAAGGTGGCATCATCAGAGCAGATGCGGCGGAGACGGAGAAACTGGGAGAATGGAATAGAGTCCTTACAGGAGGCGGGGTGCTAGTATATTACCCCCAATCCCATGAGCCCTAATTTTGTTTAATAACCTCTTGAGTGGCACCTTATCGAATGCCTTCTGAAAATCCAAATACACCACATCCACTGGTTCCCCCTTATCTATTCTGCTAGTTACAACCTCAAAAAACTCTAACAGATTTGTCAAACACAATTTCCCTTTCATAAATCCGTGTTGACTCTGCCCAATCCTATTATTATTTTCTAAGTGCCCTGTTACCAAGTCCTCAATAATAGATTCTAGCATTTTCCCTACTACTGATGTCAGGCTAACAGGTCTGTAGTTCCCCGTTTTCTCTCTCCCTCCTTTCTTAAATTCTGAAGTTGCCGGTCAGTTTCAAAGGCAGAATGACGGTGAACGCTACCAGTTTGCCGTCATCGGGACTGCAAATTCCAGACCATTATCTCATCCAAAAGACGGCACCTCTGACAGTGCAGCACTCCCTCAGCACTGCACTGGAGTGTCAGCCTAGATTTTGTGTTCAAGTGTCTGGAGTGGGAGTTGAACCAACAACCTTCTGACTCAGATAACATGCGCTATCCCAGTTAAAAAGTACATGCACTCTGTGCACTGGTAATGGTCTGGTGCCTGTTCCTGATCGCTGTGCTACTGAATGGCCAATTGCTTTGTAAAATGTAATCTTTCGGGAAAAAAACATAGCCATGAAAGAATGCAGTGACTTCCTGGGGAAGTGTTTACAAGGCCTCTTTGTACCAGGAATGATATTGTGCTGACATCATTCATTGTGGTCTGTGTTTATCCTCCTGTTGTCTTCCTGTTGACAGGCCAGTTATAAAGATGTTTGTTCGCCTCGTTGTTTTATTTCCATTGCTCACCGGTGGCGTGTGTTGGACTCCATGGAAACCAGTGTCGGCAGTGGGATATTACTCATCTGCTGAAGGGACCTGTCGCAGGTTCTCCAACTGATTTGGCCCTTGCCAGTGCTGACCTGAGAGTGATGAGGGTTGTGAGCTTGAGCAATTCAAGACTTCCCTTTCCCCAACTGGAAAGGTGCGTTAATCCAGGGCGTGCACCACCCAGAATGTAGAAACAAATGGGCAGCATGGCAATTTGATCCATTTTTAAGTAAGCATATGGAAAATTATAATAATCACACACACTCACCCAAACACACTCGCATACACTCACCCAAACACCCTCACACACAACCTCACACACACTCACCCAAACACACTCGCACACACTCAGTCACACTCAACCACACACACTCACCCAAACACACATACACTTAGGCGCACAATCACACACACACACTTAGTCACACTCACACACACACTCAACCACACATACACTCTTATCCAAAAAAACACATGCACACTTACCCAAACACACACTCACCCAAACACACACTCACACAAACACACACTCACACAAACACACACTCACACAAACACACACCCAAACACTCGCACACAGTCATCCAAACACACATATACTCAGTCTCTCACACATGCACTCGGGCACACACACACACACAAATTCAGCCACCCACACATACTCATACTCACACTCACACACCCACACGCTCTCGCACACATCCTCAGCCTCACACACACTCACCCATTTATCTTAAATACTACCACCAGGAATAAATTGCGCCGATTGGAAAACCTAGGCTGGCATGAGGCCACATGTCTGAGAGAGGAGCCAAGCCATCCAATTCAAATACGAGAATCTTGCGGATATGGTTTGCATACAAGTTCGATTGGCAGCTCTTTCTGAAATCAAGAGAAACATGTTCTGAGGAAGGATAGTTAAGCCTGTAACTATTGTAAATCCACAGTGTGTTATTGTTCCCATCCAGTTATACTTTTACTGTTCAATAAATCCGATTGGCGGTTGCCAGCATAAGCCACAGTCGACTGAAACATTTATTCTGCTGCCTTTCTGAAGCCAAGGGCATGCAATATAATGCGAAATAGAGTGACGAGATTTGTCTGTTTGATCCCTGGGCTCGCTACAACTTACCTAGATAATGGGCAGTTAGCGGCACATGGGGAGCAAGAGTCTGCCTATGGGTGTGAGTCTGAAACGCTGAACTCGAGAAAACATATCTCAAGTAAAGACAAAGAAATGTAACAACCATGTTATACTATAGCTTGTTGCTAAGATACAAGTTTTATTTTCTGAACTTCAAGTTTTTGAAAAGTTTATGGGGGAGAAATTCGGTATCGCCCCTTTTGGGGCACAATTATCGGCTGGGCGCAAAGTTTAGCGCCTGGCGCTAAATATCGCCTCCGACTGCAAACTTGGCTTCTATCGCCCCGGAGGTGATTGGAGCACTAAATCAGGCGCTACACACCTCTCTTAAGGTGCTAACGCCGAGGAGCGAGGCACTAACTCAGAGCGCTGGCGAAGCTCATGTGGTGTCAGTCAGCAATGGAAAACAGACACACTGGCGCCAGCCAGTTCTTAAAGGGGAGGGTCGATCTTGCTCTCCATCCACACCCTGCTCATTGCAGCCTTGAATCTCAGCCTGGAGAGACCTGTACATCAAATCTGCTGGAAAGAACAATGGAGAGGCATAGGAAAGAGCTCAGAGTGCAGCCCCGATAGTCTCTTCTAAATCGATGCAAGGAAGGTCAAATCAAAATTAACCTGCAAAGTGCTGCTCAGTACCCAAAACTCCTTCACACAGCATTGAATCTCTCCAGAAGTCTCTCTCTCTCAGAATGCGTGGTGCAAAAATGTCGCCGACAAAAAAAGGCAGGAAACGGACGCCTGTATATAGCGCTCCCCCAGTCCCTTCCCGACTGCAAAATGCTCCCCTCAACCTGTCGTTGCTAGCGGCAGGCGGAAAGGCAGGGGGCGCCACTCAATATCCGGTCCGGGGCACTACCTCGGCGTTGTATGCTTGACTGACGCCACGATCTGCGGGTGCAGGTGATCGTGGCGGTAGTGTTTAGCACTGCCGCACAATGCCTGGTCAATTTCGCGAGCGGAGCAAGCATCGCCGCGCCCGGGTGCTAGTTGCTTTGCGCCCCATTAGCCCCCTATTAGGGCACTAATGGGAGATGCAAAGCAACCAAATTTTTCCCCCTATGTACTTTAAGTCCTGGAGTGAGGTTCAACCCCACATCCTACAGACCCGGTAGCCATAATGCTACTAAAATGAGCCAAGCTGGTACCCTTGGACTAAACCTATTTATGATAAGGCCCCAAAGTCTCTTGGTGGAGAGAGCGGGCCCGGTAGTGGCCTCCTTTCCCTCAATTTTGCCCTGTTCGCTCACCTACTGAAGGCCTTGGCCTCGGTCTTGGCTGAGGACTTCCGTAAAAAAATTTACTAATGTCTTTGGGGTTTTTCTGCCTCTTCAAGCGGCCTCCTGCCTCATTTTGTGGAGCACTGGTCCCCATGCAGAACCGCCTGGGTGTCCTCGGGACCACGAGCGAGTTCTTGCTTATGAAGAGAATCCTGCTGGACGCCCACCATGAATACATAATGACCCCCCCCGACCCAAGAAATTGGGCTGGGGTCATGGTGGGGTCAGGAACAGTGGACGGAAGTCCCATCCCAACAACCTTCGAGCAGGAAAAGGAAATTCCAGTCCCCTGATATTTGGGCCTTTCTAGTTTCCTTTTGTTATATTTATTTACATTAATTATTCGGTGGGGTTTCCTTGCATTTTAGCTTCATTTTGCCTTCTATGTTTTCTCTTTTTACCAGCTACCATTGAAAAAAGCATTTGCAGCAGCTCCCTCTGCATAGGATGAGATGTTAAACCGAGGCCCCATCTGCCCTCTCTGATGGATGTAAAAGATCCCATGGCACTATATGGAAGAAGAGCAGGGGAGTTCTCCCCGGTGTCCTGACCAATATTTATCCCTCACCAACATCAGTAGAACAGATTATCTGGTCATTTATCTCATTGCTGTTTGTGGGAGCTTGCTGTGCGCAAATTGGCTGCTGCGTTTCCTACATTACAACAGTGACTACACTTCAAATGTACCTCATTGGACGTAAAGCGCTTTGGGATGTCCTGAGGTCATGAAAGGCGCTATGAAAATGCAAGTCTTTTGTTTCCTTTTCTTTATTTCTTGGGGGAATGGGAAACAGCCAGAGGTCATGGTCCATGTTGGAAACAATGACATAGGAAAGAAAAGGATTGAGGTCCCGTTAAACCTTTATAAGTCACTGGCTAGGCCTCAGCTGGAGTATTGTGTATAATTCTGAGCATCAAACTTTAGGAAGGATGCCAAGGCCTTGGCGAGGGTGCAGAGGAGATTTACCAGACTGGTCCCAGGGATGAGGGACTTCAGTTATGTGGAGAGACCAGAGAAGCTGGGGTTGTTCTCCTTAGAGCAGAGAAGGTTAAGGGGAGATTTAATCGAGGTGTTCAAAATAACGAGGGGTTTTGATAGAATAGATAGGGAGAAACTGTTTCCACTGACAAGAGGGTCGGTAACCAAAGGACACAGATTTAAGATAATTTGACAAACGAACGAGGTGAGATGAGGAGAAATATTTTTACACAGCGAGTTGTAATGATCTGGAATGCGCTGCCTGAAAGGGTGGTGGAAGCTGATTCAATAGGAACGTTCAAAAAGAAATTGGATAAATACTTGTAAAGGAATAATTCGCAGGGCTATGAGGAAAGAGCAGGGGAGTGGGGCTAATTGGACAACAATTTCAAAGAGCCAGCACGGGCATGATGGACCAAATGGCCTCCTACTGTGCTTCTACGATTTTATGAGAAGTGCAAGTCTTTCTTTCTTTGGGAATTCTGCTGGTCTTAGGGATATGAACCGAGGTTCCATGAAGTGGTCAAGCAACACTGCCCAGATACGGGTAATGGACACCAATGTACCGGTCATCACACGTTGCAGGGTGCCCGATACAAAAACTCAATGAGTTGATGGTGTTCCGAATGGTATCAATCCCCTGAAATCAACGTCTGAAGGTTGGGTCCTCAGCTGTGACCATCAGCAAACTCCTTCCTGCTCCTCCGCTGTCACTTGCACTTACTCCATGTTACTGGGAGTTCCAGTAACTGTTCCCAGTTACAAAATGCTGGGTGGACTCCCCTGGTCTTCTTCAAAGAGTGCCGTGGGATCTTTTACATCCACCTGGGAGAGTAGATGGGGCCCTCGGTTTAATGTCTCATCCAAAAAAACTGTACCTCCGTGATATACCTATCAATTCGTCCAATAAAAGGCGACGAGTTAGGAACGTAACTAAAGGTTTTTATTGACTAAATAACAGAGCCCACCCTCGTGGGTGATCGGGTCCAACAAGGAGGAATACCAGCCAGTCGACTACCTTTATACCTGGGCAGGTAGGTGGAGCCATGGGCGGAGTCGGAGGTGGTCAGCCCAGGTATAACAGCGCGACAAGAGGCGACCTCGTATCGTGATACAACGGTGATAACAATACAACAGTGATAACTATAGTGTAACGATAAAGTGGTTTACCACATTCACCCCTTGTTTAGATTTGAGTCCGGCGGGGTGAAGTGTACTACCAGTTCTGGTATGTCAGTCTGTCCGGAGGCCTCGTAAGCCTCTCCGATCGTCGCAGCGGCGGTGCTGCATTATCCGGTGTTAGTGCTGGTGTCTGCGTGGTCGGCGAAGGCTCGTGGGGTTCCGGCATGCCGTCTACCTGGGCTGGAATTGGGGGGGTGGTGGGGGGGGGTAAAGGTGGTGTCTCCGGAGTGCCCGAGGGTGCGAGGTCTCGTAAGGAGACAGTGTCCTCCCGCCCGTCTGGGTAAGCCACGTAGGCGTACTGGGGGTTGGCGTGCAGGAGGTTCACCCTTTCGACCAGGGGGTCTGTTTTATGGGCCCTCACGTGCTTTCGCAGCAAGACGGGCCCCGGAGAGGTCAGCCAGGTTGGTAGAGTGGTTCCCGTAGTCGACTTCCTGGGGAAAACAAACATTCGTTCATGGGGGGTGGCGTTAACGGCAGTGCAAAGTAGTGACCGGATGGAGTGCAGCGCTGTCGGGAGGACTTCCTGCCAGCGGGAGGTTGGGAGGCCCTTAGACTTTAAGGCTAAGAGGACGGCCTTCCATACCGTCGCGTTCTCTCTTTCCACCTGGCCGTTCCCTTGGGGGTTGTAGCTGGTGGTCCTACTTGCTGCAATACCTCTCGCTAGTAGGAACTGACGGAGTTCCTCGCTCATGAAAGAGGAGCCCCGGTCACTATGTATATAGTTTGGGAACCCGAACAAGGCGAAGAGGTCGTTCAGGCATTTAATGACCGTGGTACTGGTCATGTCTGGGCAGGGGAAGGCAAAGGGGAAACGGGAGTACTCATCAACAATGTTGAGGAAGTACACATTACGGTCAGAGGACGGGAGGGGCCCCTTAAAGTCGATGCTCAGGCGCTCGAAGGGGTGCCCGATGTCGGAGCCGGTACCGGGGGTGGCGGGCCCGGTCGGGTCCGGGACGCCGACGCTGAGGTAGGTCCCGGGGGCGGCGCTGCGAAGGGTATTGCGGTAGGGGTCGGGCCCGAGTCCCAGGGTCGTGAGCAGTACCTGGAAAACGCCTCCTGGTCCTGATGGGCCACCTCCAGGGAGAGAGCGAGGGCTTCAGCTTTGTCCAGGTCGAGGTCTTTAGCTTCAAGCAGTCTTTGCCGTGAGTAGTCGGACCGTAGGCCTTTCACAAAGGCATCGCGGATATTATCTTCCGTATTTTCAACAGCCGTCACCGCTTTAAAGTCACAGTTCCTGCCGAGTGCTCTTAGCGCCCGTAAAAATTCAGCTACAGACTCTCCTGGCTGTTGCGGGCGGGATCTTAGGAGGTGCCTGGTGTACATGTAATTTACCGGGCTGCGGTACTGCTGTTTCAGTAGGTTGATAGCGGCCTCGTACGTAGTCGTGTCCTGTATGAGTGCGTATACTCTCGGGCTCGCTTGGGCGTTCAGAAGTCTTAGTTTGGATCTCTGCGGGGCGCCGGATTCTTCCAGGTAGGATTCGAAGCAGTCCAGCCAGTGTTTGAAGTTGAGGGCTGCGTTTGCTGCCTGTGGGTTTAGATCCAGGTACGGTGGTTTGAGGGCTTGCAGCCAAGCCGGCTGGTGTGGCTGTGCTTCTGGGAGGGCTTCTGGCTGGCCAGTAGTAGACATCTTTAAAATTTAGTCAATAAAATTGATATACCTATCAATTCGTCCAATAAAAGGCGACGAGTTAGGAACGTAACTAAAGGTTTTTATTGACTAAATAACAGAGCCCACCCTCGTGGGTGATCGGGTCCAACAAGGAGGAATACCAGCCAGTCGACTACCTTTATACCTGGGCAGGTAGGTGGAGCCATGGGCGGAGTCGGAGGTGGTCAGCCCAGGTATAACAGCGCGACAAGAGGCGACCTCGTATCGTGATACAACGGTGATAACAATACAACAGTGATAACTATAGTGTAACGATAAAGTGGTTTACCACACTCCGACTGTGCAGCACCCCCTCAGTACTGCACTGGAGTGTCAGACTAGATTATGCATTCAAGTCTCTGGAGTGGGACTTGAACCCGCAACCATTCTGACTCAGAGGTGAGAGTGCTACCTGTATTGATTTCTTTGTGGGTTCAATGACGAGACATTTATGAAAGAGAATGTCTTTTAATCTAAAGTCTGTTCAACTCTTTATACAGCATTACAGGAGACACCATGCTAGAGATCCATCTAGAACGAAACTGAAACTAAACTCAACTGCTTGTCTCTCACATGACCTCTGCTGGTGAGGCATAAGTAATCAAAACATGCAAACATGCTGGTAAGGCATCATAATCAAACAGGCAAATACCATCACTATTTGCTGATATCATTACATCTCCTTTTCTTAAAACAAAAGTATTTTACTTTTAACTAACAACATGTTTTCTTTGTATTAATCTGCATTTTAACTGTAACACTTAATGAACTTACATTATCATCATCATGATCAAAGTTTTTTAACCTTGCTTTGTGTGTTCACATGAAATATGTAAATACACTAGAACTTGAAGGAAGAATAAGATAACATTACTTCCTTCTATAACAATAGTCCTTAAATTTGCTCAATGAGTCTCTCAGGAGGCTTCACGTGTCTTGAGGATTTTCTGATTGATTGTCCTTGAATCTGAGTTGTTGCCTCAGATGATTGTTTCTCAGCTGTGTGATCAGGTTGTTCAACAGTATCAGTCTTTTGACTTGCTGTGGCTGGTCCCATGAGAAGATCTCGACGATTTCTTCACAGAACAGCACCCTCATCTGTCTGAATGGTGTATGATCTTGGTTGAACTTCACTCAGGACAGTTCCCTTCTGAGTCCATATGTTTGTTTTGTCTTTGAACCTTACTTGGTCACCAGTGTGGAGTTCAGGTAGGTTTTGTGTTCCTCTGTCATAGTAGTACTTTTGCTTTTCTTTCTGTTGTTCTTTGAACTTCCTCACTTTCTCCCCCTCTTTTGTTTTCAGGAGGTCCTCCGGGATGGGTAGGTTTGACCTTAGCCGACGTCCCATAAGGAGTTGGGCTGGTGACTTACCACACTCGAGCGGCGTTGTGCGGTATACAAGCATGCTCTGGTAGAAGTCAGTTCCACTGTCTTTTGCCTTGTACATCAGTCTTTTCACTGTGTTTGCGGGCTCTCCTGGGTCAACAGCTCTGGACAACGTGTCTGCTGTATACATCAGCTTACCCGGTGTGTACGCAACATTCAGTTCATCATAGACTGTCTCTCCTTCGCTTTCCACAACGAGGACTCTCTTTACCAGGTTCAGTCTCTCACAGGCTTTTAAACCTAGTATGGCTTGCACATCCTTTGGCACCACGATTAATGCTAGCGTGTGCTCTCTGTCCTTGTGTGTTACTTTGACAATGCATCTTCCTTTCACTGGTATTTCAGTACCTGAGTACCCTGTCACTTTCACTTTGATTCCATGTATCTTTGGTCTGGGTCTAATTTTCTTAAAATCAGTCTCTGATATCACATTAATTTGTGCTCCAGTATCCAATTTAAATGGAATGTGTATGTCATTCACTTTTAGTGTCAACATCCAGTCTCTTTCTTCTTTTTTGTTTTCAGACACAACATCTACATAGAACTCCTCTATCTCGCTTTCATCTACTGTATGGACCTTGCTTTGTTGCGCTTAGTTCTTACAGCAACGGGCATAATGGTTGATTTTGTTGCAACTATTGCATGTTTTACCATATGCTGGACACTTTCTTGGTGGATGCTGTGTACTGCATCGACTACATGTCTTTCGATTGCCCCTTTCATTTTTGTTCGCTGGCCACGCCTCTTTTTCACATTGGCGCTCTTTTTGTTAAATGGTTTGTATCCGTTCTTTCTCACTGCATCCACGTTGCAGCTACTGTCACTGAACAGCTCCTTTGCCTGCAACTTCACAGTCTCTGTAGCCCTACACAGTGCTATGGCTTTTCCCAGGTCTAGATCTTGCTCTATTAGCAGTCTTTCCCTTAGACCATTATCTGGAATACCACACACCAGTCTGTCTTTTATCAGCGAGTCTGTCAGTTCCCCAAATTCACACGATTTGCTTCTGTTTCTCAGTTCAGTCACATACTGATCAATAGTCTCACCCGTTTTCTGTACACATGTGAAAAATCTGTGCCTCTCAAACGTCATGTTACGTTTAGGTATGCAGTAGGCCTCAAACTGTTCCATTATTTTATCTAGCTTCATTTTCTCTCCATCAGCAGCGAATGTGAAGTTATTATACACCTCCAGCGCTTCATCACCCACGACATGTAAGAACAGTGACGATTTCTTTTTATTACTTTTCTCGTCAGCTCCGATTGCCGCTAAATACAACCCCACACGTTGTTTGAATCTCCTCCAATTTTCAGCCACATTACCTGTCAACTGAAGCTTCGCCGGTGGGAGTAAACCTTCCATTTTTCACTTCGTTAGCTATTCTCTAATGGTAAGTAACGATGTTCTCTTCTGGCTTGCTAATCTGTGGAGAGCTGATTTAACTTCAGATTTTTCCTCTTCATCTCTTTCAATCACTTCTGACACCATGTATTGATTTCTTTGTGGGTTCAATGACGAGACATTTATGAAAGAGAATGTCTTTTAATCTAAAGTCTGTTCAACTCTTTATACAGCATTACAGGAGACACCATGCTAGAGATCCATCTAGAATGAAACTGAAACTAAACTCAACTGCTTGTCTCTCACATGACCTCTGCTGGTCAGGCATAAGTAATCAATACATGCAAACATGCTGGTAAGGCATCATAATCAAACAGGCAAATACCATCACTATTTGCTGATATCATTACACTACCCACTGAACCAAGGCTGACATCTTACATTAACAGGCAAGAGTGAAACCAAGGGCAGACCCACTGAGCTGGACAGCAGAGAGGTTTTGGAGGAGGACGGTGTAGTTGACCGTGCCAAAGACTACCAAGATGTTGAGGAGGACGAGGAGGGATTAGGCACCCACTTCTCGTTACTTGTGCTGGGAATTCCACGACTCTAACCTCGGAATTCCCCAGAGCGGATCTTCCTGGGCTGCTACTTGCTTCATGTGGAGTGAATGATGCCATGTGGTGGGAGGTGGATGGCTCCACAGCCTCAGGCTCTACAAGAACATAAGAACATAAGAATTAATAGCAGGAGTAGGCCATACAGCACCTCGAGTCTGCTCCGCCATTCAATAAGATCATGGCTGATCTTTGACCTCAACTCCACTTTCCATCCGCTCTCCATATCCCTCGATTACCCCAGAGTCCAAAAATCTATCGATCTCAGCCTTGAACATACTCAATGATTCAGCATCCACAGCCCTTTCAGGTAGAGAATTCCAAAGATTCACAACCCTTTGAGTGAAGAAATTCTTCCTCATCTCAGTCTTAAATGACTGACCCCTTATCCTGAGACTATGCTCCCTAGTTCTAGACTCTCCAGCCAGGGGAAACAACCTCTCAGCATCTACCCTGTCAATCCCCCTCAGAATCTTACATGTTTCAATGAGATCACCTCTCATTCTTCTAAACTCCAGAGAGTATCGGCCCATTCTACACAATCTCTCCTCATAGGACAACTCTCTCATCCCAGGAACCAGTCTGGTGAACCACAGAAACCACAGAACCACAGAAACCCCACAGTGCAGATAGAGGCCATTTCGGCCCATCGAGCCTGCACCGACACATATCCCACCCGATCCCCGTAACCCCTACACCAACACATATCCCACTCTATCCCCATAACCCCACGTATTTAATCCCCCTAACACCAAGGGTCAATTTATCATAGCCAATCAACCTAACCCGCACATCTTTGGACTGTGGGAGGAAACCGGAGCACCCGGAGGAAACCCACGCAAACACGGGGAGAATGTGCAGGGGTTACGGGGATCGGGTGGGATATGTGTCGGTGCAGGCTCGATGGGCCGAAATGGCCTCTATCTGCACTGTGGGGTTTCTGTGATCTGTGATGTGATCTGTGAATGTGCAAACTCCACACAGGCAGTCACCCGAGGCCGGATTCGAACCCGGGTCCCTGGCGCTGTGAGGCAACAGTGCTAACCACTATGCCACCGTGCTGCCCTTCATTGCAACACCTCTGAGGCAAGTGTATCCATCCTTAGGTAAGGAGACCAAAACTGTGCACAGTACTGCTGGTGTGGTTGCACCAAAGCCCTGTACAATTGTAGCAAGACTTTCTAGAGGGCTAGAAATTATGGCCTTAGCGCCACTCCGTAGCGCCATTTAATGGCGCTAAAACAGCGGCAGCCGCTCTTTCACCAGCTGCTGGTGGGTCCCGCAGCAACCACTGCTTTTGTCCTTACCTTTACTGGCAGCGCCATCCTGAACAAAATGGCAACATTGTGACATAAATCGGCGTACAATTCAGCGCTGGGTCCTAAGCACGCCAGGCTAACAGTGGCGATGCCTGCACCTCTTAAAAGGACACACACATCATTCAGGTATGTTTAGATTTAAGGTTTTCGACTGTTTTTTTTAATTTTATTGAAGTGGTGGTTTGCTGCAGTAGATGTGAAAAGTTTTTTAAGTATGCAGAGAGCACTGCTGGATGCTTGCAAGGGCTCGGATGGTAAATGAAGGCCTTTGAGATGACAGAACATGCTGTAAATACTCAGCAGGTCAAGCAACATCCGTGCAGAGAAAAACAGAGTTCACATCTCAGGTCGAGATGCTGCCTGACCATCTGAGTATCTCCAGCATTTTGTGCCGTCATTTCACATTTACAGCCTCCACTTGCAGAGGGAAGAGGAAGACACAGAAGAGGAGGAAGCTGAAGAGGAGGAAGCCGAAGAGGAGGAATCAGGCAGAAGGATGCATCCCAGACAGGCCCTTTGTGGCCGGGATATCCATGATGGAATCATCCGCCTGTGGTCCCAGTGACCGCAAACCCAATTCCCCTTTCAACATTAATCCCACACCTTACCATCCCTTTGTTACTCACCATCACAGTATCCTCTTGGCCACGATGCTGAAATAAAAGCCACCACAAAGCAAGCTTCCAATCCACCTATACACGTCTATCCATCCAATGTGATATCAAGAAATGAACTCATCACCTATATGCATTCTATTAGTGAGTGTCTTGTGTGAGCCTTTGCCTATCCTACTGATGTCACGCAGTGCTACCCCAGTGGCTGCAGCATGGCTGGTGGAAGGCTGCTGACTTTCAGTGGGGGTCACTGCAAATGTCCTTGCTGGTCGACCTTGAGGAGCTGGTGGCTGGGAGTGTCAAATCAATCTTCTTCAGTTCTTGTTCTTCTTCACTCTCCTCTCCCTCTTCTTGGTCACCCACTGGCTGGGGAGGCTGCATTTCTCGGGTGTGTGAAATGAGGAAGGTACAAGGGTGGAGTTGAGGTGATGGGAGGGCGGGAAAGCAAGAGGTGCATGCCAGAAGGAGGATATCGTATGAGGATACCAGCATCTTGTATCCTTTCAGCCCTGCCACTGGCCAAGGGCTCAGCCATGCCCCTGCCAAGAATGGCCTGCACCATCTCCTCCAAGGGGTGAGCTGAGGCTAGGAATGGGAGATGTGCCTCATGATTGATAGATTGTTGGTAGGTGAGTGATTGGGGTGGGGGTCATGCATTGAGCAGTGTGTGAGGCTAATGGTGCAGTTGGGAGGAGACGGCTTTTGAAGATGCATTCGCTGACCTTGACCAGTGGTCTGAGGTCATGAAGCTTCTTTGGGCACTGGAGCCAGGTGGTGGGGGGCGACACTGCTGCCAGTGATGACCTCGGTGATGTGGTCCCACATTGTTCTTTCTGGAGGGCCTCCTGGCCCCCGTGGGTAGAGGACCTGTCTTGCAGTGTTGACCCCCTGCACAAAACTGGAGTGCTGCGTGCAAGACCCTGGGTGCCCCCTCCCTGGCTTGGTGAGCCATTTGTGTTAGCGCTGAGGCAGTTTTCCCATTTTTTGAGGTTAGGAAAGGAGCTGAATATTCACATTTGGGACTTCTTTTAATGTTAAGTGTTTTTTTAAAAGGCAACAAGGGCTGAAAACTGCATTGATTCACTGCATTTTAATTTGTATTGCTTCAGATTGCGGGGCCCCTTTAATTCTCAGACCTCTTCGTTGCCCACAATTCCTTGCGAGCTCCACAGCCTCGCTTCCAGAAGCTGTGCGAAGCTCCGACGCCGCTCCCGCACACGATCTTCGGGACGGAGGCCACCACTAATGCCACCAGGCCAGCATTGCACGCTGTTGCATGGCAGGTAAGCATTGCGCCAACAATCTCCATTCCCCCTCCCAGACGAATTTTGCTCCGTTAGCGTTGCGGCCATTTTCAGCAGCCGTTAACTCGAGTTGCCGGTAACACCGGCAGCTTTGCTGGCTAAAACAAATTTCTACCAGCTTTACTCCTGTACTCCAACCCCCTTGCAATAAAGGCCAACATACCATTTGCCTTCCTAATTGCTTGCTGTACCTGCATGCTAACTCTCTGTGATTCCTGTACGAGGACACCTAAATCTCTCTGAACACCAACATTTAATAATTTCTCACCATTTAAAAAATATTCTGTTTTTCTATTCTTCCTACCAAAGTGAATACCTCACATTTTCCCACATTATACTCCATCTGCCACCTTATTGCCCACTCACTTAACCTGTCTGTGATGAAATATGCCATTCATCAGGCACTGTATTCTCTGTGTTTAGTTTAGTTTCAGTTTCATTTCCTTACCGGGATTGTATTGTGTGTAGGGCTCCGCCCATACCTGGCCCCTACTTAAGCAAGCCCCAGCATGTCTCACAGACAGTACAGCAGATCTCTGGATGAGAGACACTTCTCCAATGTGTATTACTTTCTGAGTTAATAAAAGCCTTGCTTTGTTCTGTTAACATTGAGTCTCGGATTCATTGAGGCACATCAATTTTAGTAACTCAATTTTCAACGCAATGGACCAACTCTTGAAACCCGAACGTTTGGATTTGGACCCACATGCTTCGGACGCATCGGCACGATTCGGACACTGGTTTAAGTGTATGGAATTCTTCCTGGACAATTCCGCAGCCATCACAGGCGCTACGGACGCTGAAAGTATGAAACTCGGAATCCTGCGGAATTGGGTAAGCCACTGGGTTTACCCCCTCATCCAAGACGCCGACACGTACCCGGCCGCCTGCGACATCCTAAAGGCGCATTACCAGCAGCCTACGAACGAGGTGTACGCTAGGCATCTGCTCGCTACTCGCACACAGCGACCTGGGGAATCGCTGGATGAGTTCCTAGTCACCCTGAAAACGCTTGGCAAAGACTGCAAGTGCCAAGATGTAAAAGCCGCAGTGTACACCGACGAGCTTGTTCGTGATGCCTTTATCGCAGGCCTCAGCTCCACTTACATCCGGCAGAGACTACTGGAAAAAACAGGAGTGGACCTGAAACAGGCTGTGGACACAGCGCGATCCCTGGATGTGGCCCAGAGAAACTCGGACGCCTACTCTTCGGCCCGCGCCACCCACGCCGCCACGTATGCACCAAGGGCGCCGCCATCTTGGAAGGCATCTTCCCTGCCCGGCAGCCTGACACCGTCGGGGCCCCGCTCTCCTCCCAGAAGCCCTACAACAGCCGCGACGCGTCGGGGCCCCAACTGCTACTTCTGCGGGCAGCCGAAGCACATCAGAAACCTGTGCCCGGCGAAAGGCACCACCTGCTTTAAGTGCGGTAAGAAGGGGCACTTCGGGAAGGTTTGCAGAGGGAACCCCGCTGGAAAACCCGCCACCGCCGCGTGTGCGCCGTGGGAGCAGCCATCTTGGACGTGATCTTGCCCGACCTCGTGGGGTCCGCCATCTTGTGAGCAGACAGCGTGGACGCCATCTTGTCTCGATCAGGGCCCTACAGTGGCATCGGTCACAGTGGACCAGATCAGTCCGCACTCGCTATCCAAATCAATGGTGGACATCGAGGTAAACGGGTGCGGGGTTAAATGTTTAATTGACAGTGGAAGCACGGAGAGTTTTATCCACCCTGAACTAGCACAACAACTCTCTCTAACGGTGGTCCCTGCTCGGGGCACCATCTCTATGGCTGATAAAACCCAGACATCGACCATTATGGGTTACTGCGCGGTACAATTGTCCGTTAACGGAACTATATACGATAGTTTTAAATTACTAATCATGAAGAATCTATGTGCGAGCGTGATCTTGGGCCTGGATTTCCAGTGCCACCACCAAAGCATCACGCTCAATTACGGTGGGTCCCAGCCGCCCCTCACAGTGTGCGGTCTGGCTACCCTGAAGGTAAAGCCGCCTTCGCTATTCACGAACCTTACTCCCAACTGCCGGCCAATAGCAACCAAAAGCAGGAGGTACAGCTGGGAGGACAGGCGGTTTATCGCAACCGAGGTAGACAGGCTCCTGAAGGAGCGCATTATCGAACGCAGCAACAGCCCGTGGCGCGCCCAAGTGGTGGTGGTGAGGGGTAGCGAGAAGAAGCGGATGGTGATAGATTATAGCCAGACGGTTAATCTATACACCCAGCTAGACGCCTACCCGCTACCCCGCATATCCGAGATGGTGAACCAAATCACCCAATACCGGGTGTTCTCCACCATCGACCTCAAGTCAGCGTACCACCAGCTCCCTATCAGACCAGAAGACCGCCCGTACACCGCCTTCGAGGCGAATGGACGCCTCTACCAATTCCTCAGAGTCCCCTTTGGGGTGACGAATGGGGTCTCGGTCTTCCAGAGGGAGATGGACCACATGGTCGATGACCACCACTTGCAGGCAACCTTCCCCTACCTCGACAACGTCACCATCTGCGGTCACAACCAGCAGGATCACGACTCGAACCTCGAGAGGTTCCTGAAAACCGCACAAAAATTCAACCTCACTTACAACGAGGACAAGTGCGTTTTCAACACCACGCGTCTCTGCATACTAGGCAGCGTGGTGGAGAATGGGGAAATCGGACCAGACCCCGACCGATTGTGCCCCCTACGGGAGCTCCCCCTGCCCAACACTCCCAAAGCCCTGAAAAGGTGCCTGGGGTTATTTTCTTATTATGCCCAATGGGTCCCCAATTACTCCGACAAAGCCCGCCCCCTCTTGAAAGCATCCTCTTTTCCGCTCTCTGCTGAGGCCCACGCCGCCTTCAAAAGCATTAAGCGGGATATTGAGCGGGCCACACTACAGGCAGTGGACGAGAACACTCCCTTTCAAGTGGAAAGTGATGCGTCTGACTTTGCCTTGGCGGCCACCCTCAACCAGGCGGGGCGGCCCGTAGCTTTCTTCTCGAGGACCCTCCAAGGGCCCGAGATCAGACACTCCTCCGTGGAAAAGGAGGCCCAAGCCATCGTGGAGGCAGTGCGCCACTGGCGCCACTACCTAGCCGGCAAACGCTTCACCCTACTTACCGACCAGCGGTCGGTAGCGTTTATGTTCAATAATAAACAGAGGGGGAAGATTAAAAATGATAAGATTCTTAGGTGGCGGATCGAGCTCTCCACCTTCGAGTATGACATCATTTACCGGCCAGGGGCCCTTAACGAATCCCCCGACGCCCTCTCACGAGGGATGTGTGCCAGCGCCACCGGGGATCGGCTACAGACCCTCCACAACGACCTCTGCCACCCAGGGGTCACACGGCTGTTCCACTTCATAAAGTCCCGCAACTTACCCTACTCGATTGAGGAAGTTCGGTCTCTGACCAGGAACTGCCGCACTTGCGCTGAGTGCAAGCCTCGGTTCTACCGCCCAGATAGAGCCCACTTAATCAAAGCTACACGGCCCTTTGAGCGGCTCAGCTTAGATTTCAAGGGCCCCCTCCCGTCAGTTGACCGCAATGTTTACTTCCTGAACATTGTGGACGAATACTCCCGTTTCCCATTCGCCTTCCCCTGCCCAGACATGACCAGCGCCACGGTCATTAAATGCCTCAACAGCCTGTTCTGCCTGTTCGGTATGCCGAGCTACATCCATACGGATAGGGGGGCGTCCTTCATGAGTGAAGAGCTACGCCAGTACATGCTGTCCAGGGGGATCGCCACGAGCCGTACCACCAGCTACAACCCCCAGGGTAACAGCCAGGTGGAGCGAGAGAATGGGACAGTATGGAAAGCAGTCACCCTCGCTCTAAGGACCAAGGGCCTCCCTATCTCCCGCTGGCAGGAAGTCCTCCCAGATGTGCTCCATTCGATACGGTCGCTATTGTGTACTGCCACTAATGCCACGCCTCATGAACGAATGTTTGTCTTTCCCCGGAAATCCACCTCAGGCGTATCCATGCCGTCATGGCTCTCCACCCCAGGTCCGGTATTTGTACAAAGGCATGTGAGGGGCCACAAGACGGACCCTCTCGTGGAGTCAGTGCACCTACTCCACGCCAACCCCCAATACGCGTATGTCCGGCACGCCGACGGAAGGGAGGACACCCTGTCCATAAAAGACGTCGCCCCAGCTGGTAACGACAACAACCACGGCCACAACAGCAACAACGATCACAGCAATTCTTACCCACCCACTATCCTTTCATCACCCCCGGAAGAACATCGACCAACGGTGCCCCCACCAACTACCCCTTCAACAACCCTGGCAGCACCCCCGGCAGAGACCCAGGAGGTCACCGGGGACACCCAGCCGACACCCGCGGCACCACAACAGCCACGTCGGTCACAGAGGACTATCAAACCCCCGAACAGACTAAATCTGTCGAAGGGGTGAATGTGATGAAATATGCCATTCATCAGGCACTGTATTCTCTGTGTTTAGTTTAGTTTCAGTTTCATTTCCTTACCGGGATTGTATTGTGTGTAGGGCTCCACCCATACCTGGCCCCTACTTAAGCAAGCCCCAGCGTGTCTCACAGACAGTACAGCAGATCTCTGGATGAGAGACACTTCTCCAATGTGTATTACTTTCTGAGTTAATAAAAGCCTTGCTTTGTTCCATTAACATTGAGTCTCGGATTCATTGAGGCACATCACTGTCTATATCCCTTTGCAGGCTCTTTGTGCTCTCCTCACAGCTGACTTTCCCACCTAGCTTTGTATCGTCAGCAAACTTGGATACACTTGGACGTAATACAAGCTGCTGCTCCTCATCTGTACCTATGAAAACTCAATGGGAAGTATCATTATATTGCTATAAGCAAGGCACTCCTAGTAACACGTTCCACTAGCTGAAACAGGCCGTGCTATGGTTGTTGTACAGCCTGCGAACTTCGCATTTGGCAGGACGCCAGAGTGTGTGCGAGGCTGATAGAACGGACAAACAGCAGCAGTGATGGGTTCTAGCTCGACCCTCCAGAATGGGCTCGACAGACTGGTGAGCCACTTGTCTGACGTTGCTTCCTTCACGTAGACTTCATGCTCGTTGCCCCACCAATACGCCCTTCTGTTGTGAGCTTGCTTTGCCTGCAATCCTGGCGAAGTGTTGACTGTTTTTACAAACCCCTATTATTGCTATGCAAGTGTGCCTCTCAAAACGTGAGTGCAAGAATGTGTGTCATGCTGGTTAGTGCTGGTAGAGCCTGTTATGTCCCAACCCATTGTTGAAAGGTTTCCTTGGAATGTGAAAGGTGAGTCACCCATTTATAAAAGATTGCTTTATGATGGTGTTACATGGGCCAAAGGGTTCCCTATCGATGAGCAGGCCCGTCTGTCACAATGCTGCTGGTTGAGGTGAAAGTATGTGTTGTCGCCGTGCCATACCAGGGCAGTGGGAAATGATCACTTCAGCGGTTACTTACCCTACAGTTACTTCAAGGTATCAAACTTCTTGCTCACAACTACAACAACTTGCATTTATATAGCCCCTTTAACATAGTAAAACATCCCAAGGCACTTCAAGGGGAGCGATTTCAAACAAAATTTGACACTGAGCCACATAAGGAGGTATTAGGACAGATGACCAAAAGCTTAGTCAAAGAGGTAGGTTTTAAGGAACGTCTTAAAGGAGGAGATAGAGAGGCGGAGAGGTTTAGGGAGGGAATTTTTATTTTATTCGACCCTGGGAGGTGAGCGTCGCTGGCAAGGCCGGCATTTATTGCCCATCCCTAATTGCCCTTGAGAAGGTGGTGGTGAGCAGCCTTCTTGAACCGCTGCAGTCTGTGTGGTGAAGGTACTCCCACAGTGCTGTTAGGGAGGGAGTTCCAGGATTTTGACCCAGCAACGATGAAGGAACTTGCAGGTGATGGTGATGCACCTGCTGCTCTTGTACTTCTAGGTGGTAGAGGTCACGGGTTTGGGAGGTGCTGCCAAAGAAGCCTTGTAGATGGTACACACTGCAGCCACAGTACGTCGGTGGTGGAGGGAGTGAATGTTTAAGGTGGTGGATGGGGTGCCAGTCAAGTGGGCTGCTTTGTTCTGGATGGTGTTGAGCTTCTTGAGTGTTGTTGGAGCTGAACTCATCCAGGCAAGTGGAGAGTATTCCATCACACTCCTTACTTGATCCTTGTAGATGGTGGAAAGGCTTTGGGGAGTCACGAGGTGAGACACTCGCCGCAGAACGTCGTCCAGGTCTTGTTGCATTCGGGCATGGACTGCTTCATTAACTGAGGAGTTGCAAATGTAATTGAACACTGTGCAGTCATCAGCGAACATCCCCATTTCTGACCTTATGATAGAGGGAAAGTCATTGATGAAGCAGCTGAAGATGGTTGGGCTTAGGACACTGCCCTGAGGAACTGCTGCAGCGATGTCCTGGGGGTGAGATGATTGACCTCCAACAACTAAAACCAACTTCCTTTGTGCTAGCTATGACTCCAGCCAGTGGAGAGTTTTCCCCCTGATTTCCATTGATTTCAGTTTTACTAGGGCCCCTTCATGCCACACTCGGTCAAACGCTGCCTTGATGTCAAGGGCAGTCACTCTCATCTCACCTCTGGAATTCAGCTATTTTGTCCATGTTTGGACCAAGGCTGTAATGAGGTCTGGCGCCGAGTGTTCCTGGCGGAACCCAAACTGAGCATCGGTGAGCAGGTAATTGGTGAGTAAGAGACGCTTGATAATACTATCGACGATACCTTCCATCACTTTGCTGATGATTGAGAGTAGACTGATGGGGTGGTAATTGGTTGGGTTGGATTTTGTAATGATCAATAACATGTCATTCTATAGTGGACACTAGGTGGAGCCGTAGGGCTGTGTAGAGCTGTATACAGCTGTATGTATATAAGACTACACTACCCAGCTGTATGTATATTAAGACTACATTACCTATGAGACACTAGGCTACCCACAAGGCAGCAGTCAAGATGGATGCCTCTACAGATACTGTACCTAGTCCACATGTGCTCAATAAAGTGTCTAGCAAAAGCTAGCTGTGTTCATAATAAGAATGTCTATTTATTAATGAACATAATATGGTACCAGGAGTGTGAAGATCTGCTGAAAATTGTGAAAAGCGACATGGAGAATTTGAAGCCACCAGAGCGTTTGAAACTCACAGGAAATATCGACTATAATTGGCAGACTTTTAAACAACAATTCGAACTCTACATTGCAGCCATCGGATTCGGTACGAAGCCAGATGCAAGGAAGATAGCGTTGCTGCTTACGGTTGCAGGCCCACAGGCGATAGAGGTATTTAATACATTTGTATTTAATCCAGAGGAGAACAAAAAAAATTAGAAGATGTGCTAAAAAAGTTTGATGCACATTGCTCTCCCAAAAAGAATGAGACCTATGAAAGATACATCTTCCATTCTCGGACACAGCAGCAAAATGAGACTTTTGATAGCTTTATAACTGATCTGAAACTGAAAGCACAGACATGTAATTTCTCTGAGCTCAAAGCATCCGTGATTCGTGACCAGATTGTGTTTGGTATTCATGATAAAAAAGTCAGGGAACGTCTGTTGAGAGAAACCGAACTAAATTTGGAAAATGCTGTGAAAATATGCCAAGCCAGCGAGCTAGCTCGAAAGCACGTGAAGACTTTCAGTGAAATCCATCTTCGCCAGACATGGAATTCCCAGGATTGCCATTAGCGACAATGGTCCGTGCTTCAACTGTAAGGAGTGGCAACAGTTTGCAGCACATTATGACTTTCAGCACATCACATCCAGTCCGTTGTATGCTCAGTCAAATGGTAAGGCAGAGAAAGGTGTTCAAGTTCTCAAGCAGCTACTGAAGAAAGCGACAGAAAGCAAGTCTGATCCTTATCTCGCCCTGCTGAGCTACCGAGCCTCACCTTTAGACTGTGGCTCTTCACCTGCTGAACTACTCATGGGTCGCAAGTTGCGCACCATGCTACCCTGCTGTGCAAAAGAACAGCAAAGTGAGGAACTGAGACAGAGACTTCAATTGTTAAAGCTGAAACAGAAATCATACTATGACAAGTCATCCAAAACTCTAAAACCATTGACAAGGGATGATGTTGTCAGGATTGAGGATCCAGATGCATGGAACAGGAAAGCTACAGTTCTTGAGGAAGTAGGACCAAGGTCATACGCTGTTAGAACTGAGGAAGGACAGATTCTCAGGAGGAACCGCCGTTCCCTCCTAAAAACACAAGAGACTATTCAAGACCAGATTGATGACAATGCCGCAACTGCATCTTGTCATTCACCGCCAGAACAATCTCATGAAGACACATCAGACTTACCCGTGTTGAGAAGATCCACACGTGAAGTAAAAAAGCCTGATAGACTTAATCTTTGAGTACAATGTAAAGCTTTGAAAATGTGTTGACTGTTTCAAAAATGTTTATGTTTATAGAGCACTAACAAAAGTGTTACTGATATTATCTTTATTGTTTTCTTGAAAGTTGATTGATATTGATTTTGTTAAACCTCAAAGAAAGGGGGATGTAATGATCAATAACATGTCATTCTATAGTGGACACTAGGTGGAGCCGTAGAGCTGTATATAGCTGTATGTATATAAGACTACACTACCCAGCTGTATGTATATTAAGACTACATTACCCATGAGGCACTAGGCTACCCACAAGGCAGCAGTCAAGATGGATGCCTCTACAGGTACTGTACCTAGTCCACATGTGCTCAATAAAGTGTCTAGCAAAAGCTAGCTGTGTTCATAATAAGAATGTCTATTTATTAATGAACATAATAGAATTGTCCTGCTTTTTGTGGACAGGGCATACCTGGGCAGTTTTCCACATTGTCGGATAGATGCCAGTGTTGTAGCTGCACTGGAACAGCTTGGTTATTTCTGGAGCACAAGTCTTCAGCACGATAGCCGGGATGTTGTCGGGGCCCATAGCCTTTGCAGTATCCAGTGCACTCAGCTGTTTCTTGATATCACGTGGAGTGAATTGAATTGACTGAAGACTGGCTTCTGTGATGGTGGGGACTGCAAGAGGAGACCGATATGGATAATCTACTTGGCACTTCTGGTGGTTGCAAATGCTTCAGCCTTGACTTTTGCACTTGCGTACTGGGCTCCACCATCATTGAGCATGGGGATATTCCTGGAGCTTCCTCCTCCCGTTAGTTGTTTAATGGTCCACCACCATTCACGACTGGATGTAGCATGACTGCAGAGCTTTGATCTGATCTGTTGATTGTGGGATCGCTTAGCTCTGTCTATAGCATGCTGCTTCCGCTGTTTAGCATGCATGTAGTCCAGTGTTGCAGCTTCCCCAGGTTGGCACCTCATTTGTAGGTACGCCTGGTGCTGCTCCTGACATGCTCTTCTGCACTCCTTATTGCACCAGGGTTGGTCCCCTGGCTTGATGGTAATGGTAGAGTGAGGGATATGCCAGGCCATGAGGTTACAGATTGTGAGGTTACAGATTGTGGTGGAATACAATTCTGCTGCTGCTGATGGCCCACCGCGCCTCATGGATGCTCAGTTTTGTGCTGCTAGATCTGTTCTGAATCTATCCCATTTAGCACAGTGGTAGTGCCACACAAATAGAGAGAGTACAGTGCCAACATGTTCCTGTAAAGGTCAAGGGTGGGACCAACAAGTCCAGGGAACCCTGGATGTCAAGGGATATACAAGAATGGATTAGGAAAAAAAGGGAGGCTTTTGGCAGATACAATGGGCTAAAAACAGTGGAAGCCCTAGAGGAGTATAGAAAGTGCACGGGGGTACTTAAAAAAGAAATTAGGAGAGTAAAGAGGGGGTATGAAAAAATACTGGTGTGCAAAATAAAGGAAAATCCCAAGGTGTTTTATAAGTATATTAAGGGCAAGAGGATAACCAGGGAAAGAGAAGGGCCCATTAGGGACCAAAGTGGCAATCTGTGTGTAGAGCCGGAAGATGTAGGTGAGGTTTTAAATTAATATTTTGCATCTGTGTTCACTATGGAGAAGGATGATGTAGGCATGGAAATCAGGCAGGGGGCTTGTGATACACTTGAACAAATTAGTATTGAGAGGGAGGAGGTACTAGCGGTTTTAGCAGGCTTAAACGTGGATAAATCCTCAGGCCCAGACGAGATGTATCCCAGGCTGCTGTGTGAGGCAAGGGAGGCGATTGCAGGGGCTCTGACACAAATTTTCAGGACCTCTCTGGCCACAGGGGAGGTGCCAGAGGACTGGAGGACAGCTAACGTAGTACCATTATTCAAAAAGGGTAGTAGGGATAAATCAGGGAATTACAGTCCAGTGAGCCTAACATCAGTGGTAGGGAAATTATTGGAAAAAATTCTGAGGGACAGATTTAGTCTCCACTTGGAGAGGCAAGGATTAATCAAGGATAGTCAGCTTGTCTTTGTCAGGCGGGGATCATGTCTAACCAATTTGATTGAATTTTTTGAGGGGAGTGACTAGGTGTGTGGATGAGGGCAGTGCAGTTGATGTAGTCTACATGGACTTCAGTAAGGCTTTTGACAAAGTCCCGCATGGGAGACTGGTCAAGAAGGTAAGAGCCCATGGGATCCAGGGCAATTTGGCACATTGAATCCAAAATTGGCTTAGTGGCAGGAGGCAGAGGGTGATGGTCGAAGTTGTTTTTGTGACTGGAAGCCTGTGTCCAGTGGTGTACCGCAGGGATCGGTGCTGGGTCCTTTGCTGTTTGTAGTGTACATTAATGATTTAGATATGAATGTAGGAGGTATGATCAGTAAGTTCGCAGATGACACGAAAATTGGTGGAGTGGTAAATAGCGAGGAGGGAAGCCTCAGGCTACAGGACAATATAGACGGGTTGGTCAGATGGACAGAACAGTGGCAAATGGAATTTAACCCTGAAAAGTGTGAGGTGATGCATTTTGGGAGGACTAACAAGGCAAGGGAATACACAATGAATGGTAGGACCCTAGGAAGGACAGAGGATCAGAGGGACCTTGGCGTGCATGTACATAGATCCCTGAAGGCAGCAGGACAGGTAGATAAGGTGGTTAAGAAGGCATATGGGATACTTGCCTTCATTAGCCGAGACGTAGGCCCAGAAATTCGGGTCTCCACGGGTGAGTACGCACAGGGTACTCACCCGTAAGCCCAATGGAAGTGCCGGTTTCCTGCATGCACTGCGCATGCGCGGGAAACCGGAACTTACGTTCCCCTGAAAGAAGGGGTTCAGAGGTGGAACGCGTGCGCAGGAGAGGCAGCGCGTGCGCATCGAACTTATGTTTTTTTTGCAGGTTTTCCCGGGAGGGTAAGTCTCCAGGAGTTACACTTTTAAAAAGCAGGTGTAAGGCCTGCTTTTTACAAGGTAAGTGGTGAATTAATTAAAATTTAAACATTTTTTCCACAGGTTTATTATTTTTAAATACTTTAAAGAAAGGTAAGTTTATTTTTAGCCCTGTTAGAACATGCAATTAATTTTTCAAAAATTTAAATTATTGTTTAAAATAGTTATTTCATGTAATTTATAGTTCATTTTAAAAATGAGATTAAAAAAAAATTTATTTGAAGATTTAGTGATGTTTTGGGGCTTATAGTATTTATAGGTTTCCTGTCAAACTTATGAATGAAGCATTCCCTGCTCCGATTGGCTCTCCATGGCCCATGTGATCCCAGGGGATGCATCGAACTAACTGCGCCCCTGGGATACGCAAGCACTGCGCGCCAGCAGTTGGAGGAGGCCCAGGATCGGAATCCCACGCGGGCCCACAGCACAACGACCGGCGTGCTAGGTAAGGACAGGTCGGGGGCTTGCACCCGCGGGAAGCCCCCGACCCGAATTTCTGGGCCATAGAATATAAGAGCAGTGAGGTTATGATGGAGCTGTACAAAACGCTAGTTAGGCCACAGCTGGAATACTGTCTGCAGTTCTGGTCGCCACTCTATAGGAAGGATGTGATTGTATTGGAGAGGGTGCAGAGGAGATTCACCAGGATGTTACCTGGGCTGGAGCGCTTCAGCTATGAAGAGAGACTGGACAGGCTGGGGTTGTTTTCCTTAGAGCAGAGAAGACTGAGGGGAGACCTGATTGAGGTGTACAAAATTATGAGGGGCATAGATAGGGTAGATAGAAAGGATGTTTTCCCCTTAGTAGAGGGGTCAATAACCAGGGGGCATAGTTTCAAGGTAAGGGGCAGGAGGTTTAGAGGGGATTTGAGGAAAACCTTTTTCACCCAGAGGGTGGTTGGAATCTGGAACTCACTGCCTGAAAGGGTGGTAGAGGCAGGAACCCTCACAACATTCATGAAGCATTTAGATGAGCACTTGAAACGCCATAGCATACAAGGCTACGGACCAACTGCTGAAAAATGGGATTAGAATAGATAGGTCTTGATGGCCGGTGCAGACACGATGGGCCGAAGGGCCTCTTTCTGTGCTGTATACACTATGACTCTATAACACGATGGAGGGTGTCTGCAGTCAGAGCTTAGAGCCTTAGCAACTGAAAGCACGGCCACCAGTAGTGGAGTGCTGAAAATCGGGAATGTGCAAGAGGCCTGAATTGGAGGTGTGCAGAGATCTCAGAGGTTTGTAGGGCTGGAGGAGGTTACAGAAATAGGGAATGGCGAGGCCATGGAGGGATTTGAAAACAAGGATGAAAATTTTGAAATCGAGGTGTTGATGGACCGGGAGCCAATGTAGGTCAGCGAGCACAGTGGGTGATGGCTGAATGGGACTTGGGGCAAGTTATGTATGGGCAGCAGAGTTTTGGATGAGCTTAAGTTTAAGGAGGGTGGAAGATGCGAGGTCGGGCAGGAGAGCATTGGAATAGTCGAGTCTGGAGGTAGCAAAGGCAGGGATGAGGGTTTCAGCAGCGGGTGGGCTGAGGCTGGGGCGGAGTTGGGCGATGCTCATCTCCTGACTGAGAAAACACTGCCAGGACCTGCTCTACCGCCTCGTCCCGTACAACTGCCTGGGTGTAAAACTGCTGGTGTGGATCGGCCGCCTTCTGAGGGGGCCGTCCTAACATGCTTCACAGCCACTGAAGTACTGTTGAAGTGTAGTCACTGTTGTAACATCGCACTCCTCAGAGTTAGCCACTGTCCCAGCCACTTCAAATCAAAGGCGTTATTAGCGGATGCCCAGCAGTTGGCCATCGCTCTGCCCTCCCCAGGGGGTGGCACTTGGCACCGATGATCTCCACCCCCTCAAAAGGATGGAAGTAAATTAAATTAAACAGAAGGAGCGGAGTAATTTAAAATAAATAAAAACTACACTTTTAAGCTTTTGCTTATCTGCAAACCTAATCGTAAGGAGACACCATCGTGCCAAAAAATTGTGGCAATTATTTTCCTTCTTGGCAGACGGCCTCGAGCTATGAGGGCCGTGCATCACATTTGTCAGAATGACATCACGTACCAGTGACTCGTGGACCCGTTTCAATATGGTTTATGTTTAGGTCATTAGGTTGTCTGTTTGTTAATGTATATAAGGTTCGCCAAAAGCCATTTCAAAAAGCTTCCATAGAGAGTGTACATCACAGCGAAGATCTGAAGCATAGTTACGCAAAGGATTTCAGTGTAACGAGCTGGGCTCTAGCCAGGACTTCAGCAGGATCCAATCCTCCTCCTCCACTCTCTGCATGCTCCTCTCTGCACTTCGCACAATGGCCATTCCGACTGAGTGAAACGGTATTACACTCTTTCATGTTCGCATGTTGGACTGCCTTCATTTCAACACAATTCCTGTCAGGGCCTCATCCCTGGGGGTGAGCTATTACAGTGGTTACCAGGCTCCATTACGGACTGACAAACAGACATAGACAAAGAGTCAGACACAAAACCAGAGCTCACACACACACACAAACACACACACACACAAACACACACACGCACACACCTGACTCATTGAAACAGACACATAAATTACAACAGTGACTACACTTCAAATGTACTTCATTGGCTGTAAAGCGCTTTCGGACACCCTGAAGTCATGAAAGGCATTATATAAATACAAGTCCTTATTTCTTTTTAGAATTCACACACACACAGATAGAGTTCACACACACATGCTTTCCTACGTTTACACTTAGATG
The DNA here is from genome assembly GCF_052327205.1 of Somniosus microcephalus. Taxonomy (NCBI): domain Eukaryota; kingdom Metazoa; phylum Chordata; class Chondrichthyes; order Squaliformes; family Somniosidae; genus Somniosus; species Somniosus microcephalus. The sequence continues at coordinate 55,393,150 of NC_141009.1, forward strand.
AACAAACACACACCCAAAGACAACACTATACAAACCCCCCCGCACAGCCAGGATGTGCATAAGCTTACTCATAAGAACACACACACACACACACACACACACACACAGGTGAGAGATAGGATACACAGACTAGGCATGTGCATTAATGAAGCCATTCTCTGAGGGCGAGACTCACTATTACTTCCTTCTTGGTTCCCTTGCACCACCCACCAAGTGTGTCCAGTACGGGAAGTTGACAACCTGCAGCTCTGAGATCCACCTCTTGGAGGCCAAAGGTCGGCGTGGGGGGCTGAGTCTCTGATTGTCCTTCGGTCACTGCGGGGAGACACCTGGCTCCCTACAGCGACATGGCCGGGAATGGGAGCTGGGCACATGGACCCAAGCCGAAGTTCCACCATTCCACCGTGTGGTGTCTCAGCGCTGCGCTACATGTGAATTGGGGAACTAAGTTGCCTTGGTTAAACTCCTCAAATAATTGAGGGGTTATGGAGAGGAGAGGAATTGCCTTTCCTCTAGTTATAGCTCCTGGTTTGTCTTTAGTAGGTGGAAACTTGGGAGGAGAAGATGCAAGAAAAGGTTTTATCAGACTGCCCAGAAGTCTACGAATGTTACACTACTATTGATTTCTCTGAATATTGAAGTAATGTTGACCTTTACCCTTTGCCTGTTAAGCAAGGATGTATTAGTCAATGTAAAGTTATACTTGGCTGTTGGGCCACGGCTGACTCTGCAGCAATGGTCAGTTTCAGAATAGGCCCAGAAATTCAGGTCTCCACGGGTGAGTACGCACGGGGTACTCACCCGTAGGCCCAATGGAAGTGCCGGTTTCCTGCATGCACTGCGCATGCGTGGGAAACCGGCGCTTCCGTTCCTCTGAACAAAGGGGTTCAGAGGTCGAACGTGTGCGCGGGGGAGGCTGCGCGTGCGCATCGAACTTACGTTTTTTTTACAGGTTTCTCCAGGATCGTAAGCCTGCAGGATTTAGAATTGTAAAAAGCAGGCATAAGGCCTGCTTTTTACAAGGTAAGTGGTGAATTAATTAAAATTAAAACATTTTTTTCACAGGTTTATTATTTTTAAATACTTTAAAGCAAGGTAAGTTTATTTTTAGCCCCGTTAGAATATAAAATTATTTTTTTCAAAAATTTAAATTATTGCTTAGAATAGTTATTTCATGTAATTTATAGTTTACTAGCAGGGGAGCCCCGCATTGCGAGGGCTTTTTTGGGGCTGGTCGATGTGTGGGCCGGGAGCCTGGGACTGGATTTGGGTTGTCGGCAGTTTCCAGGGCTTTTTGGGCCTGGTGGATGTGTGGGCTGGAAGCCTGGGACTGGATTTGGGCTGTCGGCAGTTGGAGAAGCCTAGGCCCGTTTTGCACTGTTTTTTAACCTAAACATTTCTAGCTTTTAATACCTTCAAAGATGAAAGTTAAAGTACTTATAAAACATATTTGGTAAATCTTATTTTTTTTTAAAAAGGAACTGGCCTGGATTAGGAAAGTTTTGAGCTGCCCTGGCTGCTGTATAATGGCTGACAGATCCCTGAGATGAAAACGATTAGTCCCGCCCACACACACACCGATTGTTCAACCATCAGCTGACTGAACTGTAGGATTGGTCAATCATCACGGCACAGGATTGGTCGACCTTGACGTCAGTCAATGCTAATGAGTGGATAATGAGTGGAATTTTGAAGGTTTTTTGTATAATTTGCGAACAATTTTTGTCCGACGAAAAAGTAAATATGCCTACAAGAGTCTCCTAATGATGAGCTTTCTTTTGATAACACATGTGTAGGTACGCTCTATAACTTTTGATTGTATAGCCGGACAGACAGACAGACAGAGAGAGAGACAGACATACCGTTTTATATATATAGATTTTAAAAATGTGATTTAAAAAAAAATGTATTTGAATGTTTAGTACTATTTTGGGGCCGTAGTATTTATATGTCTTGACAGCTCTTCCTGTCAGACTTATGAATGGAGCACACCCTGCTCCGATTGGCTGCCCATGGCCCACGTGATCCCAGGGGACACATCGAACTAACTGCGCCCCTGGGATACGCAAGCACTGCGCACCGGCAGCTGGACCAGGCCCCGGATCGGAATTCCATGGGGCCCTACAGCTCAACGGCCGGCGCACTAGGTAAGTGCAGATCAGGGGCTTACACCCGCAGGAAGCCCCCGACCCGAATTTCTGGGCCAATAATTAAGAGCTGCTGTTATACACTGAATAACAGCGTGGGGTAACAGCTGGACATTCGTCACCCTTTTAAACTTATAATTGAAGATTTCAATTGGTCGAATAGCAATTATATGGAAAAAGAGAGACACTTTTTTAAAATTCGTTTATGGGATGGGGGTGTCGCTGGCAAGGTCGGCATTTATTGCCCATCCCTTGAGAAGGTGGTGGTGAGCCACCTTCTTGAACCGCTGCAGTCCGTGTGGTGAATGCACTCCCATGGTGCTGTTAGGGAGGGAGTTCCAGGATCTTGACCCAGCGATGATGAAGGATCGGCGAGATACTTCCAAGTATGTGTGTGACTTGGAGGGGAACTTGGAGGTGGTGGTGTTCCCATGTGCCTGCTGCCCTTGTGGTTCTAGGTGGAAGAGGTCGCGGGTTGGGGATGTGCTGCCGTAGAAACCTTGATGAGTTGCTGCAGTGCATCTTGTAGATGGTACACACTGCAGCCACGGTACGCCGGTGGTGGAGGGAGGGAATGTTTAAGGTGGTGGATGGGGTACCAATCAAGAGGGCAGCTTTGTCCTGGATGGTGTCGAGCTTCTTGAGTGTTGTTGGAGCTGCACTCATCCAGGCAAGTGGAGAGTATTCTATCACACTCCTTACTTCTACCTTGTAGATGGTGGAAAGGCTTTGGGGAGTCAGGAGGTGAGACACTCGCCGCAGAATACCCAGCCTCTGACCTGCTCTTGTAGCCCCAGTATTTATGTGGCTGGTCCAGTTAAGTTTCTGTTCAATGGTGACCCCCAGGATGTTGACGGTGGGGGATTCAGCGGTGGTAATGCTGTTCAATGTCAAGGGGCAATGGTTAGACTCTTGCTTGTTGGAGGTAATCATTGCCTAGCACTTCTGTGGTGCGAAAGTTACCTGCCACTTATCAGCCCAAGCCTGAACGTAGTCCAAGTCTTGTTCCAAGCGGGCATGGACTGCTTCATTATCTGAGGAGTTGTGAATGGTGCTGAACACTGTGCAATCATCAGCGAACATCCCCATTTCTGACCTTATGCTGGAGGGAAGGTCATTGATGAAGCAGCTGAATATGGTTGGGCCTAGGACACTGCCCTGAGGAACTCCTGCAGTGATGTCCTGGGGCTGTGATGATTGACCTCCAACCAGCACAACCATCTTCCTTTGTGCTAGGTATGACTCCAGCCAGTGGAGTGTTTCCCCCTCAATTCCCATTGACTTCAGTTTTACTAGGGCTCCTTGATGTCACACTCGGTCAAAAGCTGCTTTGATGTCAAGGGCAGTCACTCACACCTCACCTCTGGAATTCAACTCATTCGTCCATGTTTGGACCAAGGCTGTAATGAGGTCTGGAGCCAAGTGGTCTTGGTGGAACCCGAACTGGGCATCAGTGAGCAGGTTATTGGTGAGTAAGTGCCGCTTGATAGCACTGTTGATGCCACCTTCCATCACTTTTCTGATGATTGAGAGTAGACTGTTGGGGCAGTAATTGCCCGGATTGGATTTGTCCTGCTTTTTGTGGACTGAACATGCCTGGGCAGTTTTTCACATTGTCGGATAGATGCCAGTGTTGTAGCTGTACTGGAACAGCTTGGCTAGAGGCACGGCTAGTTCTGGAGCACAAGTATTCAGCGCGATAACCGGGATATTGTCGGGGCCCATAGCCTTTGCTGTATCCAGTGCACTCAGCCGTTTCTTGATATCACGTGGAGTGAATCGAATTGACTGAAGACTGGCTTCTGTGGTGGTGGGGACCTCAGGAGGAGGCCAATATGGATAATCCACTCGGCACTTCTGGCTGAAGATGGTTGCAAACGCTTGTCTTTTGCACTCACATGCTGGGCTCCACCATCATTGAGGATGGGGATATTTATGGAGCCTCTTCCTCCCGTTAGTTGTTTACTGGTCCACCACCATTCACGACTGGATGTGGCAAGACTGCTGAGCTTTGATCTGATCTGTTGATTGTGGGATCACTTAGCCCTGTCTATAGCATGCTGCTTCCGCTGTTTAGCATGCATGTAGTCCTGTGTTGCAGCTTCCCTAGGTTGACACCTCATTTTTAGGTACGCCTGGTGCTGCTCCTGCTGTTTAGCATGCATGTAGTCCTGTGTTGCAGCTTCCCTAGCTTGACACCTCATTTTTAGGTACGCCTGGTGCTGCTCCTGGCATGCTCTTCTACACCCCTTATTCAACCAGGGTTGGTCCCCTGGCTTGATGGTAATGGTAGAGTAAGGGATATGCCGGGCCATGAGGTTACAGATTGTGGTGGAATACAATTCTGCTGCTGCCGATGGCCCACAGCGCCTCATGGATGCCCAGTTTTGAGCTGCTAGCTCTGTTCTGAATCTATCCCATTTAGCACGGTGGTAGTGCCACACAACACAATGGAGGGTGATTCAGTATGAAGAGGGGACTTTGTCTCCACAATGACTGTGCGGTGGTCACTGCTACCAATAATGTCATGGACAGATGCATCTGCAACAGGTAGATTGGTCAGGACGAGATCAAGTAGGTTTTTCCCTCGTGTTGGGTCTCTCATCACCTGCCGCAGGCCCAGACTGGCAGCTATATCTTTCAGGTCTCGGCCAGCTCGGTCAGTAGTGGTGCTACCAAGCCACTCTTGGTGATGGACATTGAAGTCCCCCACCCAGAGTACTTTCTGTGCCCTTGCTACTCTCAGTGCTTCTTCCAAGTGGTGTTCAACATGGAGGAGTACTGAGTCATCAGCTGAGAGAGGGCAGTAGGTGGTAATCAGCAGGAGGTTTCCTTGCCCATGCTTGACCTGAAGCCATGAGACTTCATGGGGTCCAGAGTCAATGTTGAGGACTCCCAGGCCCACTGCTTGCCGACTGTATACCACTGTGCCGCCACCCCTGGTGGGTCTGTCCTGCCGATGGGACAGGACATATCCAGGGATGGTGATGGAGGAGTTTGGAATTCTGTGAGTATGACTATGTCAGGCTGTTGCTTGACTAGTCTGTGGGATAGCTCTCCCAATTTTGGCAAATGTCCCCAGATGTTGGTGATGAGGACTTTCCAGGGTGTGCTGTTGTCATGTCTGTAGCCGGTGCCGAGGTCGATGACGGGTGGTCTGTCCGGTTTCATTCTTATTATTGTGTTTTGTAGCAGTTTGTTACAACTGAGTGGCTTGCTTGGCCATTTCAGAGGGCAGTTAAGAGTCAACCCCATTGCTGTGGGTCTGGAGTCACATATAGGCCAGACCGGGTAAGGACGGCAGATTTCCTTCCCTAAAGGACATTAGTGAACCAGATGGGTTTTTACGACAATCCGATAGTTTCATGGTTACCATTACAGATAAGATAACAAAGTAAGGGAGCTGAACGGAAAAAGAGATTGTTAAGTAAGGAAATCTAAATTTATTGATCAAGGATAAGTCAATGAAATTCTCCTTAAATAGAGTTGTATTTTAACTTTTATACAATTATGTAATGCGGAATTGAGTGGATTGTCACGTGGAAGGAGTAGGAGAAATTTATAAACTCTGGGTGGTGCGGGGTGGGGATGGGGGTGTTATTTTGGTGAAAAGGTGAAGCCAGGCACTGAATGGGTGCTGGGCTAATAAGAAACGTCTGTTTAGCACGCAATTTTGGGGCTAATTGATCATTATCATTATTTAAACGTGCCTGTGGGAGCTAAAACGGACACCTGCATGTTTAACACTCAGCCACTGATTAGAAGCAATTTTCCTGGAGCAGTATATGATGCCGCCACGCACCCACTTCCACGGTGGGTATGGTGTGCGCTGCCTTACAGACAAGCGAACATTGCAGGCTGGCTCAGGGACCGAGTGAGAAGGCGCACAGGTTCTCGGGCGCCGAACTGGAGGTCCAGGTGGAGGAAGTCCAGAGGAGGAAGGATGTCCAGGGAGGAAGGAAGCCACAGAGGCAGGTAATGCAGCGCATGTGGGAGAAGGTCAGTTGGGAGGTGACAGCCAGGAGCCCTGCCCCTAGGACATGGCTCCTGTGCCACAAAAAATGTATTGACTTCCCACGAGTGGTCAAGGTAAGAATCCATCTCACAAACACACTTCTCAATAACTGCACCATGTGAGGCATCACACACACACAAACATACCTGACAATACACTAATTCACAAGCACCAATCTTCCTCTTTTTTATTATGGACTTCGTGGGGAATGGTTGAAAGGATTAAGTGCAGATGATGGACTTGCTGATGGATCCTCAGTCGTGGAAGGTACCTCATGTGGCCACAGTGCTCCAGAATCTGACGGTAAAGCATCCGTCGCAGGTGTGGGCCGTCTACCTGGAACCCTCTGGTGCGCCCCCTGATCCCCCTCCTCTCCCTCCTCCTCCTCTTCCTCCTCCTCCACTTCCTCCTCCTCCACTTCCTCCTCTTCCTCTTCCTCCTCCTCGTGTGGCTCCTGAGTTTGACCCTCTGGCACAATTGCTGGTGGAAACAGCTGGTCTCTCATGATCACCAGAATGTGGAGAATGCAGCAATTCACCACAAAACTGGGGACCTTCTCGGTCGAGTACAGCAGGGCACTTCCAAGATGCCTCCAGAGGTCAAGGGAACTAAACTTCTTCTTGATGACCTCAATGGTCTGCTCAATGATATTCCTGGTGACTGAGTGGCTCTCATTGTACGAGTGCTCAGCTGGTGTCGGGAGGTTTCTCAGGGGAGTGATGAGCCATGGCATCAGAGGGTATCCCTTGTCACCTAGTAGCCAGCCATGCACATTGTATTGGGGCTCAAAGATCTCTGGGACGGAAGACTGTCTCATTAAAAATGCATCGTGGGAGCTCCCTGGATAGCAGGCATTCTCCTGCATGATGCGCTGCAGGTGGTCGCAGACAAGCTGCACATTGAGAGAATGGAATCCCTTCCTGTTCCTGAACACCTCCAAGTTTAATCAGTATTTGGATTCATAAAGGCCTAAGATACTGAGCTCGGAACTATAACATGTTTAAATCCCCAACCCAACCTTCAAGTTAATTGAAGCAGTACACACCAAAATGGCATGCAGCCTCTTTAATGAACACTAGCAGGCAATTTAATTATCAATCAGCCCCTTAACGATCCTCTGGGTGGCTGTTGCTAGCACGCTTCAACTCCTTTACCAAGATGGCGACTTGTGCTAAACGCAGGCTAAACCGGCGTTGCAGTTTAAGACCCCATCTTGGCCACCTCGGAGGCTCTTTAGCACCTAAAGTATCCAGGGAAAATTACCCACTGGCTGTTTGTAATCAGTATTTGGATTCATAAAGGCCTAAGATACTGAGCTCGGAACTGTAACATGTTTGAATCCCCAACCCAACCATCAAGTTATCTTGCAAATGCTGCCTTTTAAGTGTATGTTTAAGCACCATTGCATGTGCTGTATACTAAGTAAATGTATGATACCTGATTTTCATTGTTTAAGTTCCTTATTGATTTGAGGAGTAAATTGCATAGACTTTACAACAGAGAAACAGGCCATTCGGCCCAGCTTGTCTATGCTGGTGTTTATGGTCCACGCAAGACTCCTCTCTCCCTACTTCATCTCACCCTATCTGCATGTCCTTCTATTCCTTTCTCCCTCATGTGCTTATCTAGTTCCCCCTTAAATGCATCTATGCTATTCATCTCAACCACTTCCTGTGGTAGTGAGCTCCACATTCTAACCACTCTCTGGGTAAAGAGGTTTTTCCTGAATTCCCTATTGGATTTATTAGTGACTATTACATTTATGACTCCTACTTCTGGCTTCCTCCACAAGCAAAAACATCTTCTCTACGTCTCCCCTATCAAACCCATTCATAATCTTAAAGACCTCTATCAGGTCAGCCCTCAGCCCTCTCTTGATAAATAACAACCTTTGCTCTAACAAACAGAAGAGCCTGAATTAAACTCCATCAGTCAAAAAGCTCCCTCGGGTGTGTAGATACATCGCATTGTAATTCTTTGTTAGCGATCTCTTTCTCAGAAGTAGAACGTTAGGCGTATCTTTCAGGTGAGTCTCATGTGCAACTTTAACTAGTCTTTTTGCTTTCGGATGCTGACTGAATCCTCCTGTGCATTTCCAGCACTTTTTTATTGCCCATTTCTTTTTTGGATGTCTGTAAAATGTCTCTGAATTTGCTGCAGGGTCACTAGGGGCAGGACGCTGCCATCATGGACCATCACCCTCCCATCCCCAGCACCGACATCCCTCACAACAATAGCTCCAAATTCAGCCTTGCACAAAATAATGCAGCCTTCACCACTGGATGTCAAACGACAGCTGTTAATGGTGCAAATCGGGAGCCCTGTTTGGGTTCAATAACAAGCGGGCCCACCCTGGGGGCTGGCGGGAGTTGGGAGTGGGAGGGGAGGGAGAGCAGTGGTATTTCTCACATCTGGCAGCTGACGTACAGACTGCCCTTCCTGAAGGGCCAGATGGATCTCGTTCACAGTGAAGAGATGGCAGAGAATCACAGGCCCCTGTTTGCACACAGCTCAAGCCAAGACACTGCTCTCCCTGCCATGGACCTGCCACAGTAACAATGCTGCTGGTTGAGGTGAAAATATGTGTTGACGCCATGCCATACCAGGGAAGTGGGAAACGAGCACTTCAGCAGATACTTGCCTTAGCAGTTTCTTCAACCTGTTAAACTTCTTTCTCGTACAACAACAACAGCTTGCATTTATATAACGCCTTTAACATATTAAAACATCTCAAGGCGCTTCACAGGAGCGTTATCAAACAAAATTTGACACTGAGCCACATAAGGAGGTATAGGACAGATGGCCAAAAATTTGGTCAAAGAGGTAGGTTTTAAGAAATGTCTTAGAGGAGAGAGAAGCGGAGAGCTTTAGGGAGGGAATTCCAGAGCTTAGGGCCTTAGCAGCTGAAAGCACGGCCACCAATGGTGGAGTGCTGAAAATCGGGAATGTGCAAGAGGCCTGAATTGGAGGTGTGCAGAGATCTCAGAGGGTTGTAGGGCTGGAGGAGGTTACAGAAATAGGGAGGGGCGAGGCCATGGAGGGATTTGAAAACAAGGATGAAAATTTTGAAATCGAGGTGTTGCCGGACCGGGAGCCAATGTAGGTCAGCGAGCACAGTGGGTGATGGGTGAACGGGACTTGGGGCAAGTTATACATGGGCAGCAGAGTTTTGGATGAGCTTAAGTTTAAGGAGGGTGGAAGATGCGAGGTCGGGCAGGAGAGCATTGGAATAGTCAAGTCTGGAGGTAACAAAGGCAAGGATGAGGGTTTCAGCAGCGGATGGGCTGAGGCTGGGGCGGAGTCGGGCGATGCTCATCTCCTGACTGAGAAAACACTGCCAGGACCTGCTCTACCGCCTCGTCCCGGACAACTGCCTGGGTGTAAAACTGCCGGTGTGGATCGGCCGCCTTCTGAGGGGGACATCCCGAAACACTTCACAGTCACTGTTGTAACATCGCACTCATCAGAGTTAGCCACTGTCCCAGCCACTTCAAATCAAAGGCATTATTAGCGGATGCCCAGCAGTTGGCCATCGCTCTGCCCTCCCCAGGGGGTGGCACTTGGCACCGATGATCTCCACACCCTCAAAAGGATGGAAGTAAATTAAATTAAACAGAAGGAGCGGAGTAATTTAAAATAAATTAAAACTACACTTCTAAGCTTTTGCTTATCTGCAAACCTAATCGTAAAGAGACGCCATCGTGCCAAAAAATTGTGGCAATTATTTTCCTTCTTGGCAGACGGCCTCGAGCTATGAGGGCCGTGCATCACATTTGTCAGAATGACATCACGTACCAGTGACTCGTGGACCCGTTTCAATATGGTTTATGTTTAGGTCATTAGGTTGTCTGTTTGTTAATGTATATAAGGTTCGCCAAAAGCCATTTCAAAAAGATTCCACAGAGAGTGTACATCACAGCGAAGATCTGAAGCATAGTTACGCAAAGGATTTCAGTGTAACGAGCTGGGCCCGAGCCAAGACTTCAGCAGGATCCAATCCTCCTCCTCCTCCACTCTCTGCATGCTCCTCTCTGCACTTCGCACAATGGCCATTCCGACTGAGTGAAACGGTCTTACACTCTTTCATGTTCGCATGTTGGACTGGCCTTCATTTCAACACAATTCCTGTCAGGGCCTCATCCCTGGGGGTGAGCTATTACAGTGGTTACCAGGCTCCATTACGGACTGACAAACAGACATAGACAAAGAGTCAGACACAAAACCAGAGCTCACACACACACACATACACACACACAGACAGGTGAGAGACAGGATACACAGACTAGGCGTGTGCATTAATGAAGCCATTCTCTGAGGGCGAGACTCACTCTTACTTCCTTCTTGGTTCCCTTGCACCACCCACCAAGTGTGTCCAGTACGGGAAGCTGACAACCTGCAGCTCTGAGATCCACCTCTAGGAGGCCAAAGGTCGGCGTGGGGGGCTGAGTCTCTGATTGTCCTTTGGTCACTGCGGGGACACACCTGGCTCCCTACAGCGACATGGCCGGGAATGGGAGCTGGGCACATGGACCTAAGTTGAAGTTCCACCGTTCCACCCTGTGGTGTCTCAGCTCTGCGCTACATGTGAATTGGGGAACTAAGTTGCCTTGGTTAAACTCCTCAAATAATTGAGGGGTTATGGAGAGGAGAGGAATTGCCTTTCCTCTAGTTATAGCTCCTGGTTTGTCTTTAGTAGGTGGAAACTTGGGAGGAGAAGATGTAAGAAAAGGTTTTATCAGACTGCCCAACAGTCTACGAATGTTACACTACTATTGATTTCTCTGAATGTTGAAGTAATATTGACCTTTAGCCTTTGCCTGCTAAGCAAGGATGTATTAGTCAATGTAAAGTTACACTTGGCTGTTGGGCCACGGCTGGCTCTGCAGCAATGGTCAGTTTCAGGCTGAAATAATAAGTGGCTTAAATTAAGAGCTGCTGCTACACATTGAATAACAGCGTGGGGTAACAGCTGGACATTCGTCATCCTTTTAAACTTATAATTGAAGATTTCAATTGGTCGAATAGCAATTATATGACGCTTGCGTCTGCGCTCACTCGGAGGTCGAACTCCAAACCATCGTCAACACCTTCACCGAAGCATACGAGAGCATGGGCCTTACACTAAACATCCGTAAGACAAAGGTCCTCTACCAACCTACCCCGCCACACAGTACTGCCCCCCGATTATCAAAACCCACGACAAGGCCTTGGACAACGTGGACCACTTTCCATACCTCGGGAGCTTACTGTCAACAAGGGCAAATGTAGATGACGAAGTCCAACACTACCTTCAGTGTGCCAGTGCAGCCTTCGGTCGCCTGAGGAAGAGAGTGTTTGAAGACCAGGACCTCAAACCCGGCACTAAGCTCATGGTCTACAGAGCAGCAGTGATACCCGCCTTGCTGTATGCCTCAGAGACATGGACCATGTATGCAGTGTATGTGCCTTTAAGTCAGAACTACTTTTTACAGCTCCTGTATAGTGTAGTACCGGCAGTGACCACAGCTCTGCGCATGCCTCTGTACCCCAGTCTAGAGATTACCTTCCTCCAGTAAAGACCTGTTGTTTGTTAATGTACAGCATCTGTGTGATTATTTATCCACTGAACCACGGATCTAACAGTGGCGACGAGTGTCGATTCGAATCCACCTGCAACATCAAAAAAACATTTTTTTTAAATAGTCGAGTCCAGGAACACGGGCGTTGACCGCGAGCAACCGCCCAGCAGTCAGGCAGAGATCCAACTTCGCTGGGGAGGCTGTGGAGAGCCGGGCTTGGTTCCCCAGCCACAACAAGCAGTAAGAGACCGACGACAGGTCCAGAGCAGACCCTTCCCGAGCAGCGGCAGCTGGAGCCGACCAATGGCAGAGAGAGAGCCGAGCAGCGTCGACGGGGTAAGAAAGAGAGTGAAGAGAGCAGGGCGCAGCCGGGGGTTGATCACCGAGCGGCGTCGAGGAAAAATACTGCAAACCGGAGAGAGAGAGGGTAAGAAACAGCCGGGTTCTAGACTGAGCGGCGTCGACAAATATCAAGAGAAGAATGCGCAGAGCACAGCCAGGGATCACGGGCTGATCAGGGTCCACGGGGCGAAGCAAGGGGAGACGCCATTGAGCCGCGGAGAAGCAGGGAGAGCACGGGAGACGTCATTGAGCCGCGGAGAAGCAGGGAGAGCGCGGGAGGCGCCATTCAGCCGCGGAGAAGAAGGAAGAGCGCGGGAGACGCCATTTTGCGAAGCCGCAGCGGAGAAGACGGGCGAGCGCGGGAAGGAAGGAAAGCGCGGGAGACGCCATTTTGTGCCAGCGGAGAAGAAGGGGAAGCGCAGGAGGCGCCATTGGCGATAGTTAATGCACAACCAAGGATGCCGAAGAGTGGCAGTATCTCTACGTTCAACAATGAAGTCGAAGATTGGGCGACATATGTGGAACGTATTGAGGTGTACTGCAGGGCGAATGAAGTGCCAGATGCTAATAAAGCACTGGTTCTGTTAAATTCCATGGGTGCAAAAACTTATGGGTTTCTGCGAAATCTAATAACCCCAGAGAAGCCGGTAAACAAGAATTTTGAAAGCATAGTAGAAATCCTACAGGACCACTTAAACCCCACACCGCTGCTGATAGCAGAACGATTTAAGTTCCATAAACGGAACCAACACAAAGACGAAAGCAATGCTGAGTACCTAACGGAACTGCGCAAGCTATCGAAATACTGCCAGTTTGGAGCGGGACTAGCAGACACGTTAAGGGACAAGTTTGTGCGTGGGCTACAAAGTGAAGGAACCCAGAAACGGCTTCTATCAGAAAAGGACCTTACGCTGGACAAAGCTTTCAGTATGGCAGTATCACACGAAGCAGCCGCAAGGGGCGCTGCAGAGATACAACGGAGACCGCAAGAATATGGCACCAACGAAATGACCTATGGAACAGGGAAGTGCTATCGCTGCGGCAGAACAACACATGACCAGAAAGATTGTTGGTTCAAGGACCAAGTGTGCAGACAGTGTGGGAAAGCAGGACAGATAGCAACAGTCTGCAGGTCTGGGAAGAAAACCAACAGTAAGAAATCTCCACAGGAGAAGTACAAAAAGGTACACCAGGTGATGGACAGTGGTTCAGACGAACAAAAAAGTGACACAGACTCCGGAAGCAAGGAGCTGGGTTGTCTGAAACTACATAATGTAACCGAAATGGAGGATCACCAGACTATCTGGGTTACACTCAAGATAGATGGAGTCCAAGTGGAAATGGAATTGGACACAGGGTCAGCTCTAACAGTCATAAATCAAAGAGACTACAAGCGGCTATTTTCACACATACCCTTGAAAGCTACAGAGATTGTCTTGAAGATGTATACGGGGCAAAAAGTCTACCCCAAAGGAAAAATAAGGGTGAAAGTGACATATAAAGGTCAGGAAATAGCTAAAATGGATATATATGTATTGCCAAATGGAGGACCACCACTGCTAGGACGTGAATGGATCCGGAAGATACAATTAGATTGGCATTCCATACAGGCACTGAAGGTTGAGGCCAAAAAGGATGACGACGTCACACCTGGACGACTGTCAAAAATGCTAACTGACGCAAAAGAAGTGTTCCAGGAGGGACTAGGAACACTAAAAGGAATAACAGCAACAATTAAAATAGAGGATAATGCAAGCCCAAAGTTTCTGGGGCCAGACCAGTGCCTTATGCGATCAGACCAGCGGTTGAAGCAGAGCTGGAAGGGTTGGAACGTTCAGGAGTACTGTCCAAAGTGGACTGGAGCGAGTGGGCTACACCCATCATTCCTGTAATGAAGAGGTCGTTGAGTAATACGCCTGGGGAACCAAAGAAGGTCCGCATCTGTGGGGATTTTAAGGTGACAGTGAACCCAGTCCTTCACACGGTGCAATATCTGCTTCCACGATTTGAGGATATTTTCGCCTCGCTATCTGGTGGTAAACGCTTCACCAAAATTGATCTAGCCCAGGCGTACTTGCAAATGGAGGTAGAAGAAGCTTCAAAGCATTACCTTACGATCAACACCCATAAAGGTCTCTATCAATACAACCGGCTGGTGTTTGGAGTAGCCTCGGCTCTGGCTATCTGGCAAAGGGCGATGGATCAGGTCCTGCAAGGGATTCCAGGGACCCAGTGTTATTTGGACAACATCTTGGTCACGGGCGAAAATGACGGTGATCACCTCGCTAACTTGGAGAAGGTGCTCGCCAGATTAAAGGAATATGGCTACGAGCTAATCGCCACAAGTGCGAGTTTTTCCAGAAACAGATCTCGTATTGCGGCCACGTCATCGATGAAGAGGGGTTACATAAGTCCTCTGACAAGATTGAGGCAGTAGTCAAGGCTCCAGCACCGGAAAATGTGTCACAACTGAGGTCATTCCTCGGGCTGGTAAACTATTACCACAAGTTCTTACCAAATTTGTCTACGGTATTACACCCGCTGAACACCCTACTGCAAACAGGGGTACCATGGAAGTGGGATGGCGAACGTAGACGAGCTTTCCAGAAGTGTAAAGAATTGATCACATCAAAAGAGGTGTTGGCCCATTTCAACCCAGCACTACCAATTCGTTTGGCATGTGATGCATCACCCTACGGCATTGGAGCGGTGCTGTCGCACAAATTCCCAGACGGGTTGGAGAGGCCAGTAGCCTTTGCGTCTCGGTCACTAACCTCAGCCGAGCACAACTATGCCCAGATTGACAGGGAGGCCCTCAGCCTAGTATGGGGAGTAAAAAAATTCAACCACTATCTGCATGGGCAGAAGTTCACCTTGCTGACTGACCACCAACCACTTGTCTCCATCTTTAATCCTAAGAAGGGCGTGCCAGTAATGACTGCACAGCGGTTACAAAGATGGCCCCTGTTTCTCGGGGCGAATCAATATGAAATAGAATATAAAGGCACGAAACAGCATGGGAACGCTGATGGGCTATCGCGCCTGCCACTGCCTACGGTGGAGGAAGCACCAGCAGTGGACCATATCGAGATATTTTATTCGTCGATAATTGAACGATTGCCAGTAACAAACGCGGATATAGAGAAGGAGACCCAAAATGATCCGACGCTGTCACGGGTATATGAATTGACGGTGAGGGGATGGCCAACACATGGCGACTCACTGTTGCCAGCATTCTCATCCAGAAGAGAACAGCTGTCAGTATGCCAGGGGACAGTGATGTGTGGAGCCAGAGTGGTGATTCCACCCAAGTTAAGGGAGAGAGTGCTAAATGAGCTACATGAAGGTCATCTGGGGGGAGTGAAAATGAAAAGCCTTGCTAGGGCTTATGTGTGGTGGCCGGGAATCGATCAACAAATCGAAGACCTAACGATGAGCTGCTTAGGATGCCAGAAGGTCCAAAATGCACCACCACATGCCCCTCTACACCCATGGGAGTGGCCCTCCTCTCCATGGCAACGGGTGCACATTGATTTCGCTGGTCCATTCATGGACTCAATGTTCTTAATAGCAGTGGATGCTCATTCAAAGTGGCCTGATGTGATAAAGATGTCTTCAACCACCACAGAGAAAACGATTGCAGTCCTACGGACCATATTTGCCAGAAACGGTTTGCCAGAACAGATCTGCTCTGATAATGGACCACAGTTTGTGTCCGACGAGTTCCAAAAATTCATGAAAAGGAATGGGGTAAGGCATTACACACCCGCCCCGTATCATCCAGCCACCAATGGATTGGCTGAGAGGTTCGTACAAACCTTTAAGAAGGCGATAAAGGCCATGTGCGATGAGGAAATTCCACTACAGCATAAGCTGGACAATTTCTTATTAGCCTACCGAAACGCGACACACGCAGTTACCAACCAGACCCCGGCCATGATGTTCTTTAACCGAAGATTGAGATCTCGTCTGGAGTTGCTCAGATCAAATGTGCGAAAAAATGTTGAGGACAAACAATTCCAGCACATCAACGAGAAGCCGACAAGGAGCTTCAATGTAGGGCAACCAGTCTTGGCCCGGGACTATCGAACAGAGAAGTGGCAACCCGGAACGATATGTACAAGGCAGGGGCCATTAATGTACACCGTGGATGTCGGGGAGAACATTGTGAGATGCCACGTCGATCAGATCTTAGCATCACAGGAATGCGCCAACCCCATGTCTCGAGTACCTGGGGATGAACCCGACATACCGGTAGCATCTACTTCAGACCCAGTAGCAGTGGAACCCGATGAACTACCCGATGAAAAGGGGTCAGAATCGCCTCTGCACCAAGAACAAGAACCTCTGGAAAGGCGCTATCCCGAAAGGGTCAGGAAGCCGCCCCAAAGACTGAATCTATAAATGGACTTTTGTTATTGAATGTACATGTAAAAATGTAATTGTTATTTGAATATTAAGCGGGTATTATTAATCTAAAAAGGGAGGAATTGTAGTGTATGTGCCTTTAAGTCAGAACTACTTTTTACAGCTCCTGTATACTGTAGTACCGGCAGTGACCACAGCGGTATATAAGCTGTGCACATGCCTCTGTACCCCAGTCTAGAGATTACCTTCCTCCAGTAAAGACCTGTTGTTTGTTAATGTACAGCATCCGTGTGATTATTTATCCACTGAACCACGGATCTAACAATGTACAGCAGGCACCTCAAAGCACTGGAGAGATACCACCAATGCTGCCTCTGCAAGATCCTGCAAATCCATTGGCAGGATAGGCGCACCAACATCAGTGTTCTTGCTCAGGCCAACATCCCCAGCATCGAAGCTTTGACCACGCTCAATCAGCTCCGATGGGCAGGTCACATTGTCCGCATGCCCTATATGAGACTCCCAAAGCAAGCGCTCTACTCGGAGCTCCGGCACGGCAAGAGAGCCCCAGGTGGGCAGAGGAAACGCTTCAAGGACATCCTCAAAGCCTCCTTGAAAAAGTGTAACATCCCCATCGACACCTGGGAATCCTTGGCCCAAGACCGCACAAAGTGGAGGAGAAGCATCCGGGAAGGCGCCGAACATCTCGAGTCTCTTCACCGGGTGCAAGCGGAAGCCAAGCGCAAACAGCGGAACGAGCGCACGTCAACCCAAGCACCCCACCAACCCGCCCCTTCAACCACCGTCTGCCCCACCTGTGACAGAGACTGTAGGTCCCGTATTTGACTCATCAGTCACCTGAGAACTCATTTTTAATGTGGAAGCAAGTCATCCTCAGTTCCGAGGGGCTGCCTACGAAGAAGAAGAAGATATGTGTAACGTCCGTGTGTAATTGAGACACGGACTGCAGAAGTTGGTTATAACAGGTGTTTACTGAATGGAGACAAAACTGGAACTACTATACAAAGTTACTGTACAGGCTTATATACAGGGGTGGTCACTACTGGTACTGCAGTATACAGGGGCTGCAGAATATAGTTCCTTCTTCAAGGTACATACACTACAATATGGAACAAGAGAAACACTTTTTTTTATTCGTTTATGGGATGTGGGCGTCGCTGGCAAGGCCAGCATTTATTACCCATCCCTGGAGAAGGTGCTGGTGTGCAGCTTTCTTGAACCGCTGCAGTCCGTGTGGTGAAGGTACTCCCACAGTGCTGTTAGCAAGTGAGTTCCAGGATTTTGACCCAGCGATGCTGAAGGATCGGCGATATTCTTCCAAGTCAGGATGGTGTGTGACTTGGAGGGGAACTTGGAGGTGGTGGTGTTCCCATGCGCCTGCTGCCCTTGTGGTTCTAGGTGAAAGAGGTCGCGGGTTTGGGAGGTGCTGCCGAAGAAGCCTTGATGAGTTGTTGCAGTGCATCTTGTAGATGGTACACACTGCAGCCACGGTGCGCCGGTGGTGGAGGGAGTGAATGTTTAAGGTGGTGGATGGGGTGCCAATCAAGTGGGTGGCTTTGCCCTGGAGGATGTTGAGCTTCTTGAGTGTTGTTGGAGCTGCACTCATCCAGGCAAGTGGAGAGTATTCCATCACACTCCTTACTTGATTCTTGTAGATGGTGGAAAGGCTTTGGGGAGTCAGGAGGTGAGACACTCGCAGCAGAATACCTAGACTCTGACCTGCTCTTGTAGCCACAGTATTTATGTGGCTGGTCCAGTTAAGTTTCTGGTCAATGGTGACCCCCAGGATGTTGACAGTGGGGGATTCAGCGGTGGTAATGCTGTTGAATGTCAAGGGGCAGTGGTTAGACTCTCGCTTGTTGGAGATAATCATTGCCTGGCACTTCTGTGGCGCGAATGTTACCTACCACTTATCAGCCCAAGCCTGAACATCGTCCAAGTCTTGTTGCATGTGGGCATGGACTGCTTCATTATCTGAGGAGTTGTGAATGGTGCTGAACACTGTGCAGTCATCAGCAAACATCCCCATTTCTGATCTTATTTTGGAGGGAAGGTCATTGATGATGCAGCTGAATGTGGTTGGGCCTAGGACACTGCCCTGAGGAACTCCTGCAGTGATGTCCTGGGGCTGTGATGATTGACCTCCAACCACCACAACCATCTTCCTTTGTGCTAGGTATGACTCCAGCCAGTGGAGTGTTTTCCCCCTGATTCCCATTGACTTCAATTTTACTAAGGCTCCTTGATGCCATACTTGGTGAAAAGCTGCTTTGATATCAAGGTCAGTCACTCTCACCGCACCTCTGGAATTCAACTAATTTGCCCATGTTCGGACCAAGGCTGTAATGAGGTTGTATAACGAGTGGTCTTGGTGGAACCCGAACTGGGCATCAGTGAGCAGGTTATTGATGAGTAAGTGCCACTTGATAGCACTGTTGATGACAGCTTCCATCACTTTGCTGATGATTGAGAGTAGACTGTTGGGGCAGTAATTCCCCAGATTGGATTTGTCCTGCTTTTTGTGGACTGAACATAGCTGGGCAGTTTTCCACATTGTCGGATAGATGCCAGTGTTGTAGCTGTACTGGAACAGCTTGGCTAGAGGCACGGCTAGTTCTGGAGCAGAAATCTTCAGCACGATAACCGGAATGTTGTCGGGGCCCATAGCCTTTGCTGTATCCAGTGCGCTCAGCCGTTTCTTGATATCACGTGGAGTGAATTGAATTGACTGAAGACTGGCTTCTATGATGGTGGGGACTTCAGGAGGAGGCCGATATGGATCATCCACTCGGCACTTCTGGCTGAAGATGGTTGCAAGCGCTTCAGCCTTGTCTTTTGCACTCACATGCTGGGCTCTACCATCATTGAGGATGGGGATATTCATGGACCCTCCTCCTGCCGTTAGTTGGTTAGTGGTCCACCACCATTCACGACTGGATGTGGCAGGCACGCAGAGCTTTGATCTGATCTGTTGATTGTGAGATCGCTTAGCCCTGTCTATTGCATACTGCTTCCGCTTTTTAGCATGCATGTAGTCCTGATGTTGCAGCTTCCCCAGGTTGGCGCCTCATTTTTAGGTATGCCTGGTGCTGCTCCTGGCACGCTCTTCTACAGTCCTTATTGAAGCCCCCTGGCTTGGTGGTAATGGAAGAGGGAGGGATATGCCGGGCCATGAGGTTACAGACTGTGGTGGAATACAATTCTGCTGCTGCTGATGGCCCACAGCGCCTCATGGATGCCCAGTTTTGAGCTGCTAGCTCTGTTCTGAATCTATCCCATTTAGTACTGTGGTAGTGCCACACAACACAATGGAGGGTGACCTCAGTATGAAGACGGGACTTTGTCTCCACAATGACTGTGCGGTGGTCACTGTTACCAATATTGTAATGGAAAGATGCATCTGCAACAGGTAGATTGGTGAGGACGAGGTCAAATAGGTTTTTCCCTCGTGTTGGTTCTCTCACCACCTGTTGCAGTCCCAGACTGGCAGCTATGTCTTTCAGGTCTCGGCCAGCTCGGTCAGTAGTGGTGCTACCGAGCCACTCTTGGTGATGGACATTGAAGTCCCCCACCCAGAGTACTTTCTGTGCCCTTACTACTCTCAGTGCTTCTTCCAAGCGGTGTTCAACATGGAGGATACTGATTCATCAGCTGAGGGAGGGCGGTAGGTGGTAATCAGCAGGAGGTTTCCTTGCCCATGCTTGAGCTGAAGCCTTGAGACTTCATGGGGTCCGGAATCAATGTTGAGGACTCCCAGGGCCACTCCTTCCCGACCGTATACCACTGTGCCGCAATCCCTGGTGGGTCTGTCCTGCCGGTGGGACAGGACATACCCAGGGATGGTGATGGAGGAGTTTGGAATTTTGTGAGTGTGACTATGTCAAGCTGTTGCTTGACTAGTCTGTGGGACAGCTCTTCCAATTTTGGCACATGTCCCCAGATGTTGGTGAGGAGGACTTTGCAGGGTGTGCTGTTGCTGTGTCCGTAGCCGGTGCCGAGATCGATGCCGGGTGGACTGTCCGCTTTCATTTTTATTATTGGGCCAGAAATTCGGGTCCAAATGCGTGAGTACGGTCTGGGTCCTCACGCATCTGGCCGGTGGAAATGCCGGCGTTCAGCATGCACAGCGCATGCGGGGAACGCCGGCATTTCCAGTCCTCTGAACGAAGGGGTTCAGAGGCTCAGCGCGTGCGACTGCACAGGCAGCGCTTGCGCAGTGAACTTCGTCGATTTCATTCATGGATTCAGTGAGGGTAAGTCCTTACAAGTTACACTTGAAAAAAGCATGTGTAAAGTTGTTCCAAGGCTGCGGAGGAAGATATATTTTATTGTGGAGCTTCTGAAAGGCAATATTTTTGTTTGGGAAAGGGAGGGAAGTTATTTTAAGAAATTTTAAGTAAGTTTTAAAGTTTAAATTTTTTTTTTAAATGGGTTTTCAGAACGGTAGGTAGAAGGAGCAATTGTGGCTGTGTGAATGGAATGTGAAAATAAGTGTTCTAAAATGAGTAATGTAACATTTCCAGCACTTTTAAGAAAGAAACTTTTCATCATGTCCGCATATATTCCTTTACGTATATGTATGTATGTTTTATATTCCTTTACTTATGTGTATGAATGTATGTTTTTAATTATGATTTTCCAATAAGTTACGTTCTCTGAAAGTCATAATTAAATAATACATTCATACACATAAGTAAAGAAATATATACATAACACGCAAAGGAATATATACAGACATACATACTTTCAGAAGCTCCACGATAAGAAATATCTTCCTCCGCAGCCTCTGGAGCAACTGTACCCATGCTTTTTTCATGTGTAAGTTGTAAGGACTTGACCTCACTGAAATCATGAATGAAAGCGGCGAATTTTACTGCGCACGCGCTGCATGTGCAGTCGCACGCGTTCTGCCCCTTTCGGGAACTGTATGAAGTGGTGGAAGGATTTATGGCCGTGATTAACGCTCATTCCGTGACCGTAACCATCTTTGAACCAGCCATTAGGGTGGTTAGTCCTATGGCGTGAGGGTTTTACGGGCTCCCACAACCCATCTGAGGGGGGGGGCCACCCACACCCACGGACGCAAGTATCCCGCTGGATGTCCACCCAGAATTTATAGTTGGAGCTCCGACTCCACTTGCCGGGATTGTCTGGAGTGGGGTTCGAAACCCTACTCCTTCTGGCCCAGCGGCAGGGATGCTTACTGCTACGCAAAAGGCCCACTCCGCACAAAAGGTGACACCCATACTTTTCCTGCGCCTTTTCCCTCCCCGTGACTGGAGCCCTATGCTGCCACTTGAAAGACCAAGCTATCATCTGCCCTTTTTGCGGCGCCTTTGACTTCTCATTACCAATGATGAGCAGGCGCTGCGCCTCCACCTCCTTGAGGAGATTGCTGAGGTCATCATCAGTTCAATTGTGAGTTCTTTTAATGCCGTGAATTGTGCTCATTCCAGCTATTTCACTTTGCTAATCGGATTGGGCCTTTGGCATAGCGGTAGGATCCCCGCCGCTGGGCCAGATCAGGGTAGGGTTTCGAACCCCGCTCCAGACAGTCCCAGCAAGTGGAGTCGGAACTCCGGCTCTAAATTCTGGGTTGACATCCAGTGGGATATTTGCGTCCGTGGGTGTGGGTGGCCCCCCCTCCTTGTATAGCTTGTGGGAGCCCGTAAAACCCTCCCGCCATAGGACTAACCGCCCTAATGGCTGGTTCAAAGATGGTTACGGTCACGGAATGAGCGTTAATCATGGCCATAAATCCTTCCACCACTTCATACAGTTCCCGAAAGGGAACAGTGTGAAGACACGTATGACGACGACATTGCTAAATAAATAAATGGAATTAAAAAAATTCTTTTAGGGCTTTTAAAAGTCTTTAAATTGCTTTAATTCTGTTTAAAACTACTTCAGATTCTTCAAAATAATGTAAACGTTTTTAAAAGTTTATAAAAGTTACCAAAATCTTCAAAAAACTTCCAAAAACCTATTTAAACTGCTGCTTTGCATGTAAAAATGCTTAGCAGCTTGGCAGAAACATTGGGGGCGTGTCCTGTTAAACTGAGACCTCAAGGGGCGTGTCTCAGTTGCACAGCGCGCTACAGGCTTCGCGCTGGCTGCACTGCTGGACGGCGTGATGTCATACGCTGCCCGGGATTCTTCTTTTTCAAAATCGAATTCCAGGCGTCCCTGGAGGTCAACGGCCAGCGCGTCGGGTAAGTGCATATCGGGGCCTTGCACGCGCGGCAAGCACCCGATCTGAATTTCTGGCCCATTGTGTTTCGTAGCGATTTGTTACAACTGAGTGGCTTGCTAGGCCATTTCAGAAGAGTCAATCAGATTGCTGTGGGCCTGGAGTCACATATAGGCCAGACCAGGTAAGGATGGCAGATTTCCTTCCCTAAAGGACATTAGTGAACCAGATGGGCTTTTATGACAATCCGATAGTTTCATGGTTACCATTACAGATAAGATAACAAAGTAAGGGAGCTCAACAGAAAAAGAGATTGTTAAGTAAGGAAATCTAAAGTAATTGATCAAGGATAAGTCAATTAAATTCTCCTTAAATAGAGTTGTATTTTAACTTTTATACAATTATTTAATGCGGAACTGAGTGGATTGTCATGTGGAAGGAGTAGGAGAAATGTATAAACTCTGGGTGGTGCGGGGGAAGGGGCTTTATTTTGGTGAAAAGGTGAAACCAGGCACTGAATGGGTGCTGTGCTAATAAGAAACATCTGTTTAGCACGCAATTTTGGGGCTAATTGATCAATATCATTATTTAAACGTGCCTGCAGGAGCTAAAACAGACACCTGCATGTTTAACACTCTGCCACTGATTGAAGCAATTTTCCTGGAGCAGTATATGATGCCGCCACGCCCACTTCCACGGTGGGTATGGTGTGTGCTGGCTTACAGACAAGCGAACATTGCAGGATGGCTCAGGGACCGAGTGAGAAGGCGCACAGGTTCTCGGGCGCCGAACTGGAGGTCCAGGTGGAGGAGGTCCAGAGTAGGAAGGATGTCCAGGGGGGAAGGAAACCACAGAGGCAGGTAATGCAGCACATGTGGGAGAAGGTCAGTCGGGAGGAGACAGCCAGGAGACCTGCCCCCAGGACATGGCTCCAGTGCCGCAAAAAAATTATTGACTTCCCACGAGTGGTCAAGGTAAGAATCCATCTCACAAACACACTTCTCAATAACTGCACCATGTGAGGCATCACACACACACAAATATACCTGTCAATACACTCATTCACAAGCACCAATCTTCCTCTTTTTTATTATGCTCTTCGTGGGGAAGGGTTTGAAAGGATTAAGTGCAGATGGATCCTCAGTCGTGGAGGGTACCTCATGTGGCCACAGTGCTCCGGAGTCTGATGGTAGAGCATCCGTCCCAGGTGCGGGCCGTTTACCTGGAACCCTCTGATGCGCCCCCTGATCCCCCTCCTCTCCCTCCTCCTCCTCATCGTCCTCCTCCTCTTCCTCCTCCTCCTCTTCCTCCTCTCCCTCCTCCTCCTCTTCCCCCTCCTCCTCTTCCTCCTTTTCCTCTTCCTCCTCTTCCCCTTCCTCCTCTTCCCCTTCCTCCTCTTCCTCCTCCTTCTCCTCCTCTTGTGGCTCCTGAGTTTGACCCTCTGGCACAATTGCTGGTGGTAACAGCTGGTCTCTCATGATCGCCAGAATGTGGCGAATGCAGCAATTCACCACCAATCTGGGGACCTTCTCGGTCGAGTACAGCAGGGCACCTCCAAGATGCCTCCAGAGGTCAAGGCTTCTAAACCTCTGCTTGATGACCTCAATGGTCTGCTCAATGATATCCCTGGTGACTGAGTGGCTCTCATTGTATGAGTGCTCAGCTGGTGTTGGGAGGTTTCTCAGGGGAGTGATGAACCATGGCATCAGAGGTTATCCCTTGTCACCTAGTAGCCAGCCATGCACATTGTATTGGGGCTCAAAGATCTCTGGGACAGAAGACTGTCTCATTATAAATGCATCGTGGAAGCTCCCTGGATAGCAGGCATTCTCCTGCATGATGCGCTGCAGGTGGTTGCAGACAAGCTGCACATTGAGGGAATGGAATCCCTTCCTGTTCCTGAACACCTCCGAGTTTAAATGAGGGGCTCGCATGGCCACATGTGTACAGTCAATGGCTCCCTGGACCATGGGGAATCCCACAATCTTGTTGAATCCTAGAGCTGTTTGCCTCTGGTCTTCGCTGGCAATAGGGAATGATAGGTAGTCATTCCTCAGCATGTGTAGAGCCACAGAGACCTCCTTTATGGCAAAAGTGCACAGAAGATTGGAATATGTGCCTGATATCACCTGCGGCAGCCTGGAATTTTCCAGTCGGATAAAAATTAAGTGCTACTGTGGCCTTGACTGCCACAGGCAATGCAATCCTGGCTGTGCTGTGAGATCTGAATCTTCATTCCACGAGGCCACAGAACTCTGAGACAACCTCATTGGTAAAGTGCAGCCTCCTCATGCTGGATGTTGGATCATCTGAATGTAGGAGTAGTGGTTTCTGAATACCCTGGGTGGATAGGACCTCCTGCTGAGAGCCTTCCTTCCCTCCTGTCCCTACTCTCCCTCTCTCCTACAGCAGTTGGTGCTGCTCTGCCTGGCCTCAATCTCCTCCGCCCATTCCTCCTGCAGACCAAGGGGGACCCCTAGCAAGGTGCCCATGACCAAACATTCCCTTTCTCCTGGTAACTCCTATAAGGTATCCAATAAGGTAGAGTAGCATAGCACTCACACTTTTTAGTTGAAGTCCTGGGAGAATGTTGGTGAAGTCTTGACAAAATGTCCCAGAAAGTCTCCTGATGTGTCTCAAAAGTCCTCTTCAAACGCAGTGCAGTCAGTCGATCTCCAGCAGCAGGTGAACAGTGAAAGCTGAGCATGGCTTTAAGTAGCGCTCGAGAATCCTCAGCAACGACTTGTTCACTCCTGTTCAGCTGGTCGCTGCTGGGAGAGGTCGTTAATTGAAGCGGTACTCACTGAAATGGCATGCAGCCTCTTTAATGAACACTAGCAGGCAATTTAATTATCAATCAGCCCCTTAACGATCCTCTGGGTGGCTGTTCCTAGCACGCTTCAACTCCTTTACCAAGATGGCGACTTGTGCTAAACGCAGGCTAAACCGGCGTAGCAGTTTAAGACCCCATCTTGGCCACCTCGGAGGCTCTTTAGCGCCTAAAGTAGCCAGGGAAAATCGCCCACTGGCTGTTTGTAATCGGTATTTGGATTCATAAAGGCCTAAGATACTGAGCCCGGAACCCCCAACCCAACCATCAAGTTATCTTGCAAATGCTGCCTTTTAAGTGTATGTTTAAGCACCATTGCATGTGCTGTATACTAAGTAAATGTATGATACCTGATTTTCATTGTTTAAGTTCCTTATTGATTTGAGGAGTAAATTGCATAGACTTTACAACACAGAAACAGGCCATTCATAGCTTGTCTATGATGGTGTTTAGGCTCCACATGAGACCCCTCTCGCCCTACTTCATCTCACCCTATCTGCATATTACAGGGGACGGTGGCGTCGTGGTAATGTCACTGGGCTAGTAATTCAAGAGAGCTGGACTAATGATCCAGAGACATGAGTTCCAATCCTGCCACGGCAGCTGGGTAATTTAAATTCAGTTATATTAAATAAATCTGGAATAATTACTGGTATCAGGAATTGTATAAAACCCATCTGGTTCACTAATATCCTTTAGGGAAGGAACTCTGCTGTCCTTACCCAGTCTGGCCTATATGTGACTCCAGACCCACAGCAATGTAGTTGACTCTTAACTGCCCTCTGAAATGGCCGAGCAAGCCACTCAGTTGTAACAAACCGCTACGAAACACAATAATAAGAATGAAACCACCCGGCAATGGCACACTCAGCCCAGTCGACCCTGCAAAAACCTCCTCACCACCTTGTGCCAAAATTGGGAGAGCTATACCACACACTAGTCAAGCAACAGCCTGACATAATCATACTCACAGAATCATACCTTTCAGCCAATGTCCCACCGGCAGGACAAACCCACCAGGAGTGGTATACAGTCGGGAAGGAGTGTTTCTGGGAGTCTTCAAGATTGACTCCAGACCCATGAAGTCTCCATGGCTTCAGGTCAAACATGGGCAAGGAAACCTCCTGCTGATTACCACCTACAGCCCTCCATCAGCTGATGAATCAATACTCCTCCATGTTGCAGAAGCACTGAGAGTAGCAAGGGTGCAGAATGTACTCTGGGTGGGGGACTTCAATGTCCATCACCAAGAGTGGCTCGGTAGCACAACTACTGGCCGAGACCTGAAGGACATAGCGGCCTGCGACAGGTGGTGAGAGAACCAACACAAGGGGAAAAACCTTGTCCGCATCTGTCCATGACACAGTCATTGTGAAGATGAAGTCCTGTCTTTACTCTGAGGACACCCTCCATCCTGTTGTGTGGCACTTCCACCGTGATAAAGGGGATAGATTCAGAACAGATCTACAAGCTCAAAACTGGGCACCCATGAGGCGCTGTGGGCCATCAGTAGCAGCAGAATTGTATTCCACCACAATCTGTAACCGAAGGTTGAGATCTCGTATGGA
Source organism: Somniosus microcephalus (assembly GCF_052327205.1). Classification (NCBI taxonomy): domain Eukaryota; kingdom Metazoa; phylum Chordata; class Chondrichthyes; order Squaliformes; family Somniosidae; genus Somniosus; species Somniosus microcephalus. Next base: position 55,420,189 of record NC_141009.1, read on the forward strand.
TTTGCTCAGACCAAATGTACGAAGAGATGTTGAGAGTAAGCACTTCCAGCACATCCATGAGAAGCCAAAAAGGAGCTTCAATGTAGGGCAACCAGTCTTGGCCCGCGACTACCGAACAGAAAAATGGCAGCCAGGAACGATATGCACACGGCACAGCCCACTAATGTACACAGTGGACGTTGGGGAGAGCATCATGAGACGCCATGCTGACCAGATCCTAGAGTCACAGGAACAAGTCAACCCCATGCCTCGCCCATACATACCTGGTGATGAACCCGACGTACAGGTAGCATCTACCCCATAAACAGTAGTATCGGAAGCTGATGAACCAACCGACGACACGGGGCCAGAATCGCCTCCGCACCAAGAGCAAGACACTCGGGAAAGGCGCTATCCAGAAAGGATCAGGAAGCCTCCCCAAAGACTGAATTTATAAATAGAATATTTTCAGCTAATGTTGCATGTTAAACGTGTTAATTGTAATTAGTTTGATATTTAATTGTTAAATGAGTGTTATGGTACTGTTAATCTAAAAGGGGAGGAATTGTAATGTATGCACCTTTAAGGGGAGAACTACTTTTTACAGCTCCTGTATACTGTAGTACCGGCAGTGACCACACCTGTATATAAACCCTGAGTAGTGATCTGTAGAGTTAGTTCTAGAGTAACCTGTTAGATCCGTGTATCTTGATGTTGCATTTCCTTCAATAATGAGACAAGAGACTGCAGGGAATAATCAACAGGTGTTTACTGGATGAGGGTTACTCTAAAACTAACTGTACAGATCCCTACTCAGGGTTTATATACAGGTGTGGTCACTGCCGGAACTACAGTATACAGGAGCTGTAAAAAGTAGTTCTCCCCTTAAAGGTACATACATTACAATTCCTCCCCTTTTAGATTAACAGTACCATGACATTCATTTAACAATTAAATATCAACTAATTACAATTAACACTTTTAACATGCAACATTAACTGAAAATAGTCTATTTATAAATTCAGTCTTTGGGGAGGCTTCCTGATCCTTTCTGGATAGCGCCTTTCCTGAGCGTCTTGCTCTTGGTGCGGAGGCGATTCTGGCCACCTGTCGTCGGTTGGTTCATCAGCTTCCGATGCTACTGTTTCTGGGGTAGATGCTACCGGTATGTTGGGTTCATCACCAGGTACGTATGGGCGAGACATGGGGTTGTCTCATTCCTGTGACTCTAGGATCTGGTCAAAATGGCGTCTCACAATGTTCTCCCCAACATCCACTGTGTACATTATTGGGCCCTGCCGTGTGCATATCGTTCCTGGTTGCCATTTCTCTGTTCGGTAGTCGCGGGCCAAGACCGGTTGCCCTACATTGAAGCTCCTTGTCGGCTTCTCATTGATGTGCTGGAATTGCTTATTCTCAACATCTCTTCGTACATTTGGTCTGAGCAAATCCAGACGAGATCTCAACCTTCAGTTAAAGAACGTCATGGCCGGGGTCTGGTTGGTGACTGCATGTGTCGCATTTCTGTAGGCTAACAGGAAATTGTCCACCTTGTGCTGCATGTGGAATGTCATCATCGCACATGGCCCTTACTGCTTTCTTAAAGGTTTATACGAACCTCTCAGCCAATCCATTTGTGGCTGGATGATACGGGGCGGATGTGTAATGCTTTACCCCACTCCTCTTCATAAATCTTCGAAACTCCTCGGACACAAACTGTGGTCCGTTATCAGAGCAAATCTGCTCTGGCAAGCTGTTCCTGGCAAATATGGTCCGTAGGACTGCAATCGTTTTCTCCGTGGTGGTGGAGGACATTTTGATCACCTCAGGCCATTTCGAGTGCGCATCCACGGCTATTAATAACATTGAGTCCATGAATAGACCAGCAAAATCAATATGCACCCATTGCCATGGAGATGAGGGCCACTCCCATGGGTGTAGAGGGGCATGTGGTGGTGCATTTTGGACCTTCTGGCATCCTGAGCAGCTCTTTGTCAGGTCCTCGATTTGCTGATCGATCCCCGGCCACCACACATAAGCCCTAGCAAGGCTTTTCATTTTCACCCCTCCCAGATGGCCTTCGTGAAGCTCATTGAGCACTCTCTCCCTTAAGTTGGGTGGAATTACCACTCGGGATCCACACATCAAGGTCACCTGGCATACTGACAGCTGTTCTCTTCTGGATGAGAATGCTGGCAACAGTGAGTCGCCATGTGTTGGCCATCCCTTCACCGTCAAGTCATATACCCGAGACAGTGTCGGGTCATTTCAGGTCTCCTTCTCTACCTCAGCGTTAGTTACAGGCAAGCGTTCAATTATAGTCGAATGAAATATTTTGACAGGGTCCACTGCTGGTGCTTCCTCCGCAGTAGGCAGTGGCAGGCGTGATAGCCCATCAGTGTTTCCATGCTGTTTCGTGCCCTTATACTCGATTTCATATTGGTTCGCCCCTAGAAAAAGGGACCATCTTTGTAGCCGTTGCGCAGTCATCACTGGAACGCCCTTCTTTGGATTAAAGATGGAGACAAGTGGTTGGTGGTCAGTCAGCAAGGTGAACTTCTGCCCGTGCAGATAGTGGTTGAACTTTTTCACTCCCCACACTAGGCTGAGGGCCTCCCTGTCAATCTGGGCGTAGTTACGCTCGGCTGAGGTTAGTGATCGTGACGCAAAGGCTATTGGCCTCTCTGAGCCATCCGAGAATTTGTGCTACAGCACCGCTCCAATGCCATAGGGTGATGCATCACACGCCAACCGAATTGGTAGTGCTGGGTTGAAATGAGCCAACACCTCTTTTGATGTGATCAATTCTTTGCTCTTCTGGAAAGCTCGTTTACATTCATCATTCCACTTCCATGGTACACCCGTTTGCATTAGGGTGTTCAGTGGCTGTAGTACGGTAGACAAATTTGGCAAGAACTTATGGTAGTAGTTCACCAGCCCGAGGAACGACCTCAGTTGTGACACATTTTCCGGTGCTGGAGCCTTGACTACTGCCTCAATCTTTTCAGGGGACTTATGTAACCCCTCTTCATCAATAACGTGGCCACAATACGAGATCTGCTTCTGGAAAAACTCGCATTTGTGGTGATTAGCTCGGAGCCCATATTCCTTCAATCTAGTGTGCACCTGCTCCAGGTTGGCGAGGTGATCACTGTCATTTTTGCCCGTAACCAGGATGTCATCCAAATAACACTGGGTCCCTGGAATCCCTTGCAGGACTTGATCCATTGCCCTTTGCCAAATAGCAGGAGCTGATGCTACCCCGAACACCAGCCGGTTGTATTGGTAGAGACCTTTATGAGTGTTGATTGTGAGGTACTGTTTCGAGGCTTCTTCTACCTCCATTTGCAGGTACGCCTGGGCCAGATCAATCTTAGCGAAGCGTTTCCCTCCAGATAGCGAAGCGAAAATATCTTCAATCCACGGAAGCGGATATTGTACCGTGTGCAGGACTGGGTTCACTGTCACCTTAAAGTCCCCACAGATGCAAACCTTCTTTGGTTCCCCAGGCGTATTACTCAATGACCTCTTCATTACAGGAATGATGGGTGTAGCCCACTCACTCCAGTTCACGTTGGACAGTACTCCTGAACGTTCCAAACCTTCCAGCTCTGCTTCGACGGCTGGGCGGATCGCATAAGGCACCCGTCTGGCCTTAAAAAACTTTGGGCTTGCATTTTCCTCTATTTTGATCATCGCTGTTATGCCTTTTAGTGTTCCGAGTTCCTCCTGGAACACTTCTTGTGCGTTAGTTAGCATTTTTGACAGTCGTCCAGGTGTGACGTCGTCATCCTTTTTGGCATCTACAGTCAGTGCTTGTATGGAATGCCAATCTAGCTGTATCTTCCGGATCCATTCACATCCTAGTAGTGGTGGTCCTCCCTCTGGCAATACATATAGGTCCATTTTTGGTGTTTCCTTGCCGTTATATATAATGTTCACCCTTATTTTTCCTTTGGGGTAGACTTTTTGCCCCGTGTACGTCTTCAAGATGATCTCTGTATCTCTCAAGGGTATATGTGAGAATAGCCGCTTGTAGTCCCTTCGGTTTATGACTGTTAGGGCTGATCCTGTGTCCAATTCCATTTTCACTTGGACTCCGGCTATCTTGAGCGTGACCCAGATAGTTTGGTGATATTCCGTTTTGATCTATTTATGTAGTTTCAGACAACCCAGCTCCTTGCTTCCGGAGTCTGTATCACTTTTCTGTTCGTCTGAACTACTCTCCGTCACCTTATGTACCTTCTTGTACTTCTCCTGTGGAGATTTCTTGATGCTGGTTTTCTTTTCCGACCTGCAGACTCTTGCTATGTGTCCTACTTTTTCACACTGTCTGCACACTTGGTCCTTGAACCAGCAATCCTTATGGTCGTGTGTTGTTCTGCCGCAGCGATAGCACTTCACTGTTCCGTATGCCATTTCATTTGTGCCATATTCTTGCGGTCTCCGTTGTATCTCAGCTGCACCCCGTGCTGCTGCTTCGTGTGATACTGCCATGCTGAAAGCCTTGTCCAGCGTAAGATCCTTTTCTGATAGAAGCCATTTCTGGGTTCCTTCACTTTGAAGCCCACACACGAACTTGTCCCTTAAAGTATCTGCTAGTCCCGTTCCAAACTGGCAGTGTTTCGATAGCTTGCGCAGTTCCGTTAAATACTCAGCATTACTTTCATCTTTATGCTGGTTCCTTTTGTGAATCTTAAATCTTTCTGCTATCAGCAGCGGTGTGGGGTTTAAGTGGTCCCGTAGGATTGACACTATGTTTTCAAAATTCTTTTCCGCTGGTTTCTCTGGGGTTACTAGGTTTCGCAGTAAGCCATACTTTTTGCACCCATTGAATTCAACAATACCAGCGCTTTCTTGTCATCTGGCACTTCATTCGCCTTGCAGTATACTTCAATGCGTTCGACATATGTCGTCCAATCTTCGACTTCATTGTCGAACGCTGTGATACTGCCACTCTTCGGCATTTTGGGTGTGGTTAGACTGGCTCAAAATGGTGTCTCCCGCGCTCTCCCTTCTTCTCCGCTGCGGCTCAAAATGGCGTCTCCCGCGCTCTCCCTTCTTCTCTGCTGCAGCTCAAAATGGCGTTTCCCATGCTCTCCCTTCTTAATGGCGTCTCCCGCGCTCTCCCTTCTTCTCCGCTGCGGCTCGGCCCTTGAACACCGGCTGCGCTCTGTGCGTTTTCCTGCACGCCTCTCTCTCTCTTTGTCGCTGCTCGGCCCTTGAACACCGGCTGCGCTCTGTGCGCTCTACCCTCTCTCTTCTCCTGTCGATGCCGCTCAGCCCTGAACACCGGCTGCGCCCTGTGCGCTCTACCCTCTCTCTTCTCCCGTCGACGCTGCTCGGCCTTTTCTGTGCCATCGGTCGGCTCTAGCCGCCGCTGTCCGGGAAGGGTCTGCGCCGTACCTGCTGCCAGCCCATTTAGCTGGACCACCATGACTGGAGAACCAAGCCCAGCTCTCAACAGCCTCCCCTGCGATGCTCAAATCTCTGCTGGATGGTCGACGCCCGTGATTCTGGACTCGGCCTTCTTCTTTCACTGTTCTCCAGGAGCGAATCCCTGGGAGGTGATGCAGAGTTGCAGGTAGGTTTGAATCGCCTCGTCGCCACTGTTAGATCCGTGTATCTTGATGTTGTATTTCCTTCAATAATGAGACAAGAGACTGCAGGGAACAATCAACAGGTGTTTACTGGATGAGGGTTACTCTAAAACTACCTGTACAGATCCCTACTCAGGGTTTATATACAGGTGTGGTCACTGCCGGTACTACAGTATACAGGAGCTGTAAAAAGTAGTTCTCCCCTTAAAGGTACATACACTACATAACCCTCATTCAGTAAACACCTGTTGAATCGTTCCCTGCAGTCTGTTGTCTGATTATTGAAGGACACAACATTAAGATACACGGACCTAACAATTTCCAGCATCTGCAGTATTTTGCTTTTGTATTACATTTATGACTCCTAGTTCTGGTTTCCCCCACCAGCAGAATCATCTTCTCTACGTCTCCCCTATCAAACCCATTCATAATCTTAAAGACCTCTATCAGGTCAGCCCTCAGCCCTCTCTTGATAAATAAGAACCTTTGCTCCAACAAACAGTAGAGCCTGGACTAAACTCCATCAGTCAAAAAGCTCCCTCGGATGTGTAGATACATCGCATTGTAATTCTTTGCTAGCGATCTCTTTCTCAGAAGGAGAACGTTAGGCGTATCTTTCAGGTGAGTCTCATGTGCAACTTTAACTAGTCTTTTCGCTTTCGGATGCTGACTGAATCCTCCTGTGCATTTCCAGCACTTTTTTATTGCCCATTTCTTTTTTGGATGTCTGTAAAATCTCTCTGAATTTGCTGCAGGGTCACTAGGGGCAGGACGCTGCCATCATGGACCATCACCCTCCCACCCCCAGCACCGACATCCCTCACAACAATAGCTCCAAATTCAGCCTTGCACAAAATAATGCAGCCTTCACCACTGGATGTCAAACGACAGCTGTTAATGGTGCAAATCGGGAGCCCTGTTTGGGTTCAATAACAAACGGGCCCACCCTGGGGGCTGGCGGGAGTTGGGAGTGGGAGGGGAGGAGAGCAGTGGTATTTCTCACATCTGGCAGCTGACGTACAGACTGCCCTTCCTGAAGGGCCAGATGGATCTCGTTCACAGTGAGGAGATGGCAGAGAATCACAGGTCCCTGTTTGCACACAACTCCAGCCAGGACACTGCTCTCCCTGCCACAGGCCAGCCCAGCTGTTTCCTCACTTGGCCCAGACAGTGGAGAGCTTGCACTCTGTGACCTCTTCCCAGCTCACACCCCTCTGTGTGATGATCTGCAAACACTCAACGAGGGCCCATAATTGGCAGCCACCTCTGCTCAAGTTTGCGAACAGTTCCGTTTCTCCCCTGAGGTAGAGAGCTTCTGTTTTGAATGCTTGCTTGTTGTACTCCTGTGCCCGTGCTCAGCAAAGGCCCCTGGGAAGACAGGGTAGGGAATACATTGCGATTTGTTTCCAGAATTTTTTTTTTCCCAATTAGAGCAGAGGATGCGTGGGACAGACTCTGAGGAGTGAATTATTACTCATCAATTGCAACGGACGGAAAATTGTCAGGCCTGAAACGACATGTCCCGAATCCCCAATACACACACAAACACAAAGGCGTGCGCAGAGAGTTCTAACGACTTAGCTCTCAACTAAAGGTAGCTGATGCTGTATCGATTAACTTAATCAAAGAATTGTTTGATAAATCTCTGCTCAGGAATGGCATTGAAGATTAGGGAATTTAATACAGATTGAAGTGGGGAAAGACTCCATGAGCTACAGAAAGAGAGAACTTGTGTTTATACAGTTCCTTTCATGACCTCGGGACTTCTCAAAGCACATCAGAGAGGGTGAAGTACTTTTGAGGTGTAGTCACTGTTGTAATGTGGGGAAACGCAGCAGCCAATTTGCACACAGCAAGGTCCCACAAACAGCAATGAGATAAATGACTAGATGGTCTGTTTTAGACATTGGTTGAGAGTTGGTCACCATAGTGCACTGTAGAAACCACCTGATTCTGCAATGTCCCTGGAGTGCAAAGCTCAGCCTGTTAACATCTACTTTAAGTGCTGCTGTGACCATTTCAGTGCCTGCAACCTCAAAGGGGTAGAATAATAACTTTCTGTTGAACTACAAGAAGAAAATATCAGCTGACGGATACGTTTGATCCCTGCCCATCCTCACTACTTCCCTACGGACTATCTGGGAAACGCCCCCAAGCACCAATACAGCAGCAGTCAAGCTACTGGCGCTCGAGACAGAGGGGAAAGGAGAAATCCTGTGTTGTTCATCCTTTACTGTAGGCGCCAAGTGTAAAATCAACAATGTAAATGCCAACTCAAGTCACCACTTGGAGGAGGATGAGCCCATAGTAAATGAGGCCCAACCTCAGAGTGACATCCATTCTGCATAACAATCAGAAAGCAAATATTCCCTGGAGACTAACAGAGGAGGTGAAAAGGGTAAA
>NC_141009.1:55430670-55601265 GCF_052327205.1 Somniosus microcephalus
CTAATCCTAAACCTAATCCTAACCCTAACACTAACCCTAATCCTAACCCTAATCCTAACCCTAACCCAAACCCTAAACCTAACCCTAATCTTAACCCTAACCCTAACCCTAATCCTAATCCTTATACTAACCCTAATCCTAATCCTAATCCTAATCTTAACCCTAATCCTAACCCTAACCCTAACCCTAACCCAATCCTAACCCTAACCCTAACCCTAATGCTAAACCTAATCCTAACCTTAATCCTAATCCTAAACCGAATCCTAATCCTAACCCTAATTCTATACCTAAACCTAACCCTAATCCTATTCCTAACCCTAACCCCAACTCTAATCCAGATCCTAATCCTAACTCTAGCCCTAACCCTAATCCTAATCCTAACACTAATCATAATCCTACACCTAATCCTAAACCTAATCCAAATCCTAACCCTAACATTAACCCTAACCCTAATCCTAACCCTAACACTAAACCTAAACCTAACCCTAATCTTAACCCTAACCCTAATCCTAATCCTAATCCTAACCCTAAACCTAACCCTAATCCTAATCCTAATCCTAATCCAAACCCTAATACTAATCCTATTCCTAAACCTAATCCAAATCCTAATCCTGACCCTAATCTTAACCCTAACCCTAATCCCAATCCTAATCATAACTCTACTCCTAATCCTAAACCTAACGCTAATCCTAATCCTAACCGTAACCCTAATCCTAATGCTGAAACTAATCCTAACCTTAATCCTAATCCAAAACCTGACCCTAATCCTAATCCAAACCCTAACCTAATCCTATTGCTAACCCTAACCCTAATCCTAACCCTAACCCTAATCTTAATCCGAACCCTAATCCTAATCCAAACCCTAACCCTAATCCTAACCCTAACACTAACCCTAATCCTAACGCTAATCCTAATCCTAATCCTAACCGTAATCCTAATCCTAACCCTAATCTTAATCCGAATCCTAATCCTAACCCTAATCCAAATCCTAAGACTAACCCTAATCCTAACCCTAATGCTAAGTGTTAAATCCGTGAATCTTGATGTATGGTGTCCTTCAACAAATAGACAGAGCCTGCAGAGGAACAATCAACAGGTCTGTGTGATTCTGTGTGTTTACTGGATGAGGGTCACTCCAAAAACTAACAGTACAAATCCTTACTCAGGGTTCATATACAGGTGTGGTCACTGCCGGTACTACAGTATACAGGAGCTGTAAAAAGTAGTTCTCCCCTTAAAGGTACATACACTACAATTCCTCCCCTTTTAGATTAACAGTACCATAACATTCATTTAACAATTAACACTTTTAACATGCAACATTAACTGAAAATAGTCCATTTATAAATTCAGTCTTTGGGGTGGCTTCCTGATCCTTTCTGGATTGCGCCTTTCCTGAGTGTCTTGCTCTTGGTGCGGAGGCGATTCTGGCCCCCTGTCGTCGGTTGGTTCATCAGCTTCCGATGCTACTGTTTCTGGGGCAGATGCTACCTGTATGTCGGGTTCATCACCAGGTACGCGAGACATGGGGTTGACTCGTTCCTGTGACTCTAGGATCTGGTTGACATGGCGTCTCACAATGTTCTCCCCAACATCCACTGTGTACATTAGTGGCCCCTGCCATGTGCATATCGTTCCTGGTTGCCATTTCTCTGTTCGGTAGTCGCGGGCGAAGACTGGTTGCCCTACATTGAAGCTCCTTGTCGGCTTCTCATTGATGTGCTGGAATTGCTTATTCTCAACATCTCTTCGTACATTTGGTCTGAGCAAGTCCAGATGAGATCCCAACCTTCGGTTAAAGAACATCATGGCCGGGGTCTGGTTGGTAACTGCAGGTGTCGCAATTCTGTAGGCTAACAGGAAATTGTCCACCTTATGCTGTAGTGGAATGTCGTCATCGCACATGGCCCTTACTGCCTTTTTAAAGGTTTGTACGAACCTCTCAGCCAATCCATTTGTGGCTGGATGATACGGGGCAGATGTGTAATGCCTTACCCCATTCCTTTTCATAAATTTCCGAAACTCTTCGGACACAAACTGTGGTCCGTTATCAGAGCAAATCTGCTTTGGCAAGCCGTTCCTGGCAAATATGGTCCGTAGGACTACAATCGTTTTCTCCGTGGTGGTGGAGGACATTTTGATCACCTCAGGTCATTTCGAGTGTGCATACACAGCTATTAAAAACATTGAGTCCATGAATGGACCAGCAAAATCAATATGCACCCATTGCCATGGAGAGGAGGGCCACTCCCATGGGTGTAGAGGGGCATGTGGTGGTGCATTTTGGACCTTCTGGCATCCTGAGCAGCTCTTTGTCAGGTCCTCGATTTGCTGATCGATCCCCAGCCACCACACATGAGCCCTAGCAAGGCTTTTCATTTTCATCCCTCCCAGATAGCCTTCATGAAGCTCATTGAGCACTCTCTCCCTTAACTTGGGTGGAATTACCACTCGGGATCCACGCATCAAGGTCCCCTGGCATACTGACAGCTGTTCTCTTCTGGATGAGAATGCTGGCAACAGTGAGTCGCCATGTGTTGGCCATCCCTTCACCGTCAAGTCATATACCCGAGACAGTGTCGGGTCATTTCGGGTCTCCTTCTCTATATCCGCGTTAGTTACTGGCAAGCGTTCAATTATAGTCGAATAAAATATTTCGACAGGGTCCACTGCTGGTTCTTCCTCCGCAGTAGGCAGTGGCAGGCGTGATAGCCCATCAGCGTTTCCATGCTGTTTCGTGCCCTTATACTCTATTTCATATTGGTTCGCCCCTAGAAAAAAGGACCATCTTTGTAGCCATTGCGCAGTCATCACCGGAACGCCCTTCTTTGGATTAAAGATGGAGACAAGTGGTTGGTGGTCAGTCAGCAAGGTGAACTTCTGCCCATGCAGATAGTGGTTGAACTTTTTAACTCCCCACACTAGGCTGAGGCCCTCCCTGTCAATCTGGGCATAGTTACGTTCGGCTGAGGTTAGTGACCGAGACGCAAAGGCTACTGGCCTCTCCGAGCCATCCGGGAATTTGTGCGACAGCACCGCTCCAATACCATAGGGTGATGCATCACATGCCAACCGAATTGGTAGTGCTGGGTTGAAATGAGCCAACACCTCTTTTGATGTGATCAATTCTTTGCACTTCTGGAAAGCTCGTTTACATTCGTCATTCCACTTCCATGGTACCCCCGTTTGCAGTAGGGTGTTCAGTGGGTGTAGTACTGTAGACAAATTCGGCAAGAACTTATGGTAGTAGTTCACCAGCCCGATGAACGACCTCAGTTGTGACACATTTTCCGGTGCTGGAGCCTTGACTACTGCCTCAATCTTTTCAGGGGACTTATGTAACCCCTCTTCATCAATAACGTGGCCACAATACGAGATCTGCTTCTGGAAAAACTCGCATTTGTGGCGATTAGCTCGGAGCCCATATTCCTTCAATCTAGTGAGCACCTGCTCCAGGTTGGCGAGGTGATCACTGTCATTTTCGCCCGTGACCAGGATGTTGTCCAAATAACACTGGGTCCCTGGAATCCCTTGCAGGACTTGATCCATTGCCCTTTGCCAAATAGCCGGAGCTGATGCTACCCCGAACACCAGCCGGTTGTATTGGTAGAGACCTTTATGAGTGTTGATCGTGAGGTACTGTTTCGAGGCTTCTTCTACCTCCATTTGCAGGTACGCCTGGGCCAGATCAATCTTAGTGAAGCGTTTTCCTCCAGATAGCGAGGCGAAGATATCTTCAATCCGCGGATGCGGATATTGTACCGTTTACTGTCACCTTAAAGTCCCCACAGATGCGAACCTTCTTTGGTTCCCCAGGCATATTACTCAACGACCTCTTCATTACAGGAATGATGGGTGTAGCCCACTCGCTCCAATCCACTTTGGACAGTACTCCAGAACATTCCAAACCTTCCAGCTCTGCTTCGACGGCTGGGCGGATCGCATAAGGCACCCGTCTGGCCTTAAAAAACTTTGGGCTTGCATTTTCCTCTATTTTGATCATCGCCGTTATGCCTTTTAGTGTTCCAAGTCCCTCCTGGAACACTTCTTGTGCGTCAGTTAGCATTTTTGACAGTCGTCCAGGTGTGACGTCATCATCCTTTTTGGCATCTACAGTCAGTGCTTGTATGGAATGCCAATCTATCAAATCTTTCGGATCCATTCACGTCCTAATAGTGGTGGTCCTCCATCTGGCAATACATATAGGTCCATTTTTGGTGTTTCCTTGCCGTTATATATAACGTTCACCCTTATTTTTCCTTTGGGGTAGACTTTTTGCCCCGTGTACGTCTTCAAGACAATCTCTGTATCTCTCAAGGATATATGTGAGAATAGCCGCTTGTAGTCCTTTCGGTTTATGACTGTTAGGGCTGATCCTGTGCCCAATTCCATTTTCACTTGGACTCCGTCTATCTTGAGCATGACCCAGATAGTTTGGTGATCCTCCATTTTGATTACATTATGTAGTTTCAGACAACCCAGCTCCTTGCTTCCGGAGTCTGTATCACTTTTCTGTTTGTCTGAACTACTCTCCGTCACCTTATGTAGGTTTTAGTACGCCTCTTGTGGAGATTTCTTGCTGCTGGTTTTCTTTCCCGATCTGCAGACTCTTGCTATGTGTCCTACTTTTCCACACTGTCTGCACACTTGGTCCTTGAATCAACAATCCTTATGGTCGTGTGTTGTTCTGCCGCAGCGATAACACTTCACTGCTCCATATGACATTTCATTTGTGCCATATTCTTGCAGTCTCCGTTGTATCTCTGCAGCGCCCCGTGCGGCTGCTTCGTGTGATACTGCCATGCTGAAAGCCTTGTCCAGCGTAAGATCCTTTTCTGATAGAAGCCGTTTCTGTGTTCCTTCACTTTGAAGCCCACACACAAACTTGTCCCTTAAAGTATCTGCTAATCCCGTTCCAAACTGGCAGTGTTTCAATAGCTTGCGCAGTTCCGTTAAATACTCAGCATTACTTTCGGCTTGATGCTGGTTCCTTTTGTGAAACTTAAATCTTTCTGCTATCAGCAGCGGTGTGGGGTTTAAGTGGTCCTGTAGGATTGCCACTATGCTTTCAAAATCCTTTTCCACTGGCTTCTCTGGGGTTACTAGGTTTCGCAGTAAGCCATATGTTTTTGCACCCATGGAATTCAACAATACCAGTGCTTTCCTGGCATCTGGCACTTCTTTTGCCTTGCAGTAAACTTCTATGCGTTCCACATATGTCACCCAATCTTCAACTTCATTGTCGAACGCTGTGACACTGCCACTCTTCGGCATCCCTGGGTGTGGTTAGACTGGCTAAAAATGGCGTCTCCCGCGCTCTCCCTTCTTCTCCGCTGTGGCTCAAATGGCATCTCCCACGCTTTCCTTTCTTCCCCCGCGGACGCTGCTCAGCCCTTGAACACCGGCCGCGCTCTGCGCGTTTTCCTGTGCGCCTCTCTTGTTGACGCCGCTCGGTCTTCAACCCCGGCTGTGCCCTGTGCGCTTTACCCTCTCTCTTACCCCGTCAACGCAGCTCGGTCTTCCCCTGTGCCATCGGTCGGCTCCAGCCGCCGCCGTCCGGGAAGGGTCTGCACCGTACCTGCTGCCAGCCCGTCTCGCTGGAGTCTCCGCCGGATGGTCGACACCCGTGCCCCTGGAATCGGCCTTCTTCTGCAGAGTTGCAGGTAGCTTCGAATCGACTCGTCACCAATGTTAAATTCGTGAATCTTGATGTACGGTGTCCTTCAACAAATAGACAGAGACTGCAGAGGAACAATCAACAGGTGTTTACTGGATGAGGGTCACTCCAAAAACTAACAGTACAGATCCCTACTCAGGGTTTATATACAGGTGTGGTCACTGCCGGTACTACAGTATACAGGAGCTGTAAAAAGTAGTTCTCCCCTTAAAGGTACATACACTACACTAAGCCTAACACAAACCCTAACCCTAACACCAAACCTAATTCTAATCCTAAACTTAATCCAAATTCTAAACCTAACCCTAATCCTAACCCTAACCTTAATCCTAAGCCTAACCCTAACCCTAACCCTAACATTAACCGTAGCCCTAATCCTATTCCAAACCCTAAGCAAGCCCTAAAGCAAATCCTAATCCTAATTCTAAACCTAATCCTAATCCTAATCCTGATTCTATTCCTTAACCTAACCCTAATCCTATTCCTAACGCTAACCCTAACCCTAACACTAACCCTAACCCTAAGCCTAACCCTAATCCTAACCCTAACCCAGATCCAAATCCTAACACTAGCCCTAACCCTAATCCTAATCATAACACTAATCATAATCCTAACCGTAATCCTAAACCTAACCCTAACCCTAATCTTAACCCTAATCCTCCTCCTAATCCTAACCCTAATCCTAACCCTAATATTAACCCCAACCCTAACCTTAATCCTAAACCTAATCCTAACCCTAACCCTAATCCTAACCCTAACCCTAACCCAAAACCTAAACCTAATCTTAACCCTAACCCTAAACCTAACCCTAACCCTAACCCTAAACTTAATCCAAACCCTAACCCTAAACCTAACCCGAACCCTAACCCTAATCCTAATCCTAACCCTAATCCTAATCCTAATCCTAAAGGTAATCCTAATCCTAACCCTAGTCTTAATCTAACCCTGACCCTAATCCAAATCCTGAAACTGACCCTAACCCTAAATCTAACCCAAACCCTAACCCTAACACTAACCCTAAGCCCTAAAGCAAATCCTAATCCTAATTCTAAACCTAATCCTAATCCTAATCCTGATTCTATTCGTTAACCTAACCCTAATCCTATTCCTAACCCTAACCCTAACCCTAACACTAACCCTAACCCTAAGCCTAACCCTAATCCTAACCCTAACCCAGATCCAAATCCTAACACGAGCCCTAACCCTAATCCTAATCATAACACTAATCATAATCCTAACCGTAATCCTAAACCTAACCCTAACCCTAATCTTAACCCTAATCCTCCTCCTAATCCTAACCCTAATCCTAACCCTAATATTAACCCCAACCCTAACCTTAATCCTAAACCTAATCCTAACCCTAACCCTAATCCTAACCCTAACCCTAACCCAAAACCTAAACCTAATCTTAACCCTAACCCTAAACCTAACCCTAACCCTAACCCTAAACTTAATCCAAACCCTAACCCTAAACCTAACCCGAACCCTAACCCTAATCCTAATCCTAACCCTAATCCTAATCCTAATCCTAAAGGTAATCCTAATCCTAACCCTAGTCTTAATCTAACCCTGACCCTAATCCAAATCCTGAAACTGACCGTAACCCTAAACCTAACCCAAACCCTAACCCTAACACTAACCCTAGCCCTATACCTATTCCAAATCCTAAGCAAAACCTAACGCTAATCCTAATCCCAACCCTAAACCTAATCCTAATCCTAACCCTAATTCTATTCCTAAACCTAACCCTAATCCTATTCCTAACCCTAACCCTAACCCTAACACTAACCCTAACCCTAAGCCTAACCCTAATCCTAACCCTAACCCTAACACTAATCCAGATCCTAACCCTAACACTAGCCCTAACCCTAATCCTAATCCTAAAACTAATCATAATCCTAACACTAATCCTAAACCTAATCCAAATCCTAACCCTAACCCTAACCCTAATCCTAACCCTAATCCTACTCCTAATTCTAACCCTAATTCTAACCCTAATCTTAACCCCAAACCTAACCTTAATCTTAACCCTAACCCTAACCCTAATCATAATCCTAGTCCTAACACTAATCCTAAATCTTATCCTAACCCTAACCCTAATCCTAAACCTAATCCTAACCGTAATCCTCACCCTACCCCTAACCCTAATCCTAACCCTAAATCTAATCCTAATCCTAATCTTAATCCTAATCCTAACCCTAATCCTAACACTAACCCTAACCCTAATCCTAACCCTAACCCTAATCCAGATCCTAGTCATAACTCTAGCCCTAACCCTAATCCTAATCCTAACACTAATCATAATCCTAACACTAATCCTAACCCTAACTCTAATCCTAATCATAATCCTAATCCTAATCCTAATCCTAACCCTAGCCCTAACCCTAATCCTAAACCTAACACTAAGCCTAAACCAAAACCTAATCTTAACCCTAACCCTAATCCTAATCCTAATCCTAATCCTAAACTAACCCTAAACCTAATCGTAACCCTAACCCTAACACACACCCTAACCCTAACCCTAAACCTAACCCTAACCTTAACCCTAACCCTAACCCTAATCCTAATCCTAACCCTAATCCTAATCCTAATCCTAAAGGTAATCCTAATCCTAACCCTAATCTTAATCCTAATCCTGACCCTAATCCAAATCCTGAAACTGACCCTAACCCTAAACCTAACCCTAACCCTAACCCTAACACTAACCCTAGCCCTATACCTATTCCAAATCCTAAGCAAAACCTAGCGCTAATCCTAATCCTAACGCTAATTCTATTCCTAAACCTAACCCTAATCCTATTCCTAACCCTAACCCTAACCCTAACACTAACCCTAACCCTAAGCCTAACCCTAATCCTAACCCTAACCCTAACACTAATCCAGATCCTAACCCTAACACTAGCCCTAACCCTAATCCTAACCCTAAAACTAATCATAATCCTAACACTAATCCTAAACCTAATCCAATTCCTAACCCTAATCCTAATCCTAATCCTAACCCTAATCCTACTCCTAATTCTAACCCTAATTCTAACCCTAATCTTAACCCCAAACCTAACCTTAATCCTAACCCTAACCCTAACCCTAATCACAATCCTAGTCCTAACACTAATCCTAAATCTTATCCTAACCCTAACCCTAATCCTAAACCTAATCCTAACCGTAATCCACACCCGAACCCTAATCCTAACCCTAAATCTAATGCTAATCCTAATCTTAATCCTAATCCTAACCCTAATCCTAACCCTAACCCTAACTCTAATCCTAACCCTAACCCTAATCTAGATCCTAATCCTAACTCTAGCCTTAACCCTAATCCTAATCCTAACACTAATCATAATCCTAACACTAATCCTAAACCTAATCCAAATCCTAACCCTAACCTTAACCCTAATCGTAACACTAATCCTAACCCTAATCTTAAGCCCAACCCTAACCCTAATCCTAACCCTAACCCTAATCCTAAAGCTAAACCTAATCCTAACCGTAATCCTAACCCAAACCCTAACCCTAACCCAAATCCTAACCCTAACTCTAATCCTAATCATAATCATAATCCTAACCCTAATCCTAACCCTAGCCCTAACCCTAATCCTAAACCTAACCCTAAGCCTAAACCTAAACCTAATCTTAAAGCTAACCCTAATCCTAATCCTAATCCTAACACACACCCTAACCCTAACCCTAACCCTAAACCTAACCCTAACCCTAACCCTAACCAAAATGCTAATCCTAACCCTAATCCTAATCCATACCCTAACCCCAATCCTAATGCTAATCCTAACCCTAACCCTAATCCTAACCCTAAACCTAATCCTGAACCTAACACTAATCGTAATCCAAATCCTAACCCTAAATCTAACCCTAATCCTAATCTTAATCCTAACCCTAATGCTAACCCTAATCCTAACCATAAATGTAACCCTAATCCTAACCCTAAGCCAAACCCTAATCCTAATCCTAACCCTAATCCTAACAATAAATGTAACCCTAATCCTAATCCTAACCATAATCCTAACCTTAACCCTAACACTAACCCTAACCCTAACCCTAACCCTAACCATAACCCCAAACCCAAACACAACCCTAACCCTAACCCTAACCCTAACCTCAAACCCAAACACAACCCTAACCCCAACCCTAACCCTAACCCTAATCCTAAACCTAAACCTAATCTTAACCCTAACCCTAAGTGTAATCCTAATACTAACCATAATCCTAATCCTAACCATAATCCGAACCCTAACACTAACCCTAATCCTAAATCTAACCCGAACCCTAAATTAAACCTAATCTTAACCCTAACCCTAATCCTAATCCCAATCCTAACCCTAACCCTAACCCCAATCCTAACACTAACCCTAATCCAGATCCTAATCCTAACACTAGCCCTAACCCTAGTCCTAATCCTAACACTAATCATAAACCTAACCCTAATCCTAAACTTAAACCAAAACCTAACCCTAACCCGAACCCTAATCCTAGCCCTAATCCTACTCCTAATCCTAACCCTAACCCTAACCTTAATCTTAACCCCAACCCTAACCCTAATCCTAACCCTAACCCTAATCCTAACCCAAATGCTAACCCTAAACCTAAACCTAATCTTAACCCTAACCCTAACCCTAACCCTAACCCTAACCCGAACCCTAACCCTAACCCTAATCCTAACCCTAACCCTAATCCTAATCCTAAAGGTAATCCTAATCCTAACCCTAATCCTAATCCTAATCCTGACCCTAATCCAAATCCTGAAACTGATCCTAACCCTAAACCTAACCCTAACCCTAACCTTAACACTAACCCTAGCCCTATACCTATTCCAAATCCTAAGCAAAACCTAACGCTAATCCTAATCCTAACCCTAAACCTAATCCTAATCCTAACCCTAATTCAATTCCTAAACCGAACCCTAATCCTATTCCTAACCCTAAACCTAACACTAACCCTAACCCTAACCCTAACCCTAACCATAACCCCAAACCCAAACACAACCCTAACCCTAACCCTAACCCTAACCTCAAACCCAAACACAACCCTAACCCCAACCCTAACCCTAACCCTAATCCTAAACCTAAACCTAATCTTAACCCTAACCCTAAGTGTAATCCTAATACTAACCATAATCCTAATCCTAACCATAATCCGAACCCTAACACTAACCCTAATCCTAAATCTAACCCGAACCCTAAATTAAACCTAATCTTAACCCTAACCCTAATCCTAATCCCAATCCTAACCCTAACCCTAACCCCAATCCTAACACTAACCCTAATCCAGATCCTAATCCTAACTCTAGCCCTAACCCTAGTCCTAATCCTAACACTAATCATAAACCTAACCCTAATCCTAAACTTAAACCAAAACCTAACCCTAACCCGAACCCTAATCCTAGCCCTAATCCTACTCCTAATCCTAACCCTAACCCTAAACTTAATCTTAACCCCAACCCTAACCCTAATCCTAACCCTAACCCTAATCCTAACCCAAATGCTAACCCTAAACCTAAACCTAATCTTAACCCTAACCCTAACCCTAACCCTAACCCTAACCCGAACCCTAACCCTAACCCTAATCCTAACCCTAACCCTAATCCTAATCCTAAAGGTAATCCTAATCCTAACCCTAATCCTAATCCTAATCCTGACCCTAATCCAAATCCTGAAACTGATCCTAACCCTAAACCTAACCCTAACCCTAACCTGAACACTAACCCTAGCCCTATACCTATTCCAAATCCTAAGCAAAACCTAACGCTAATCCTAATCCTAACCCTAAACCTAATCCTAATCCTAACCCTAATTCAATTCCTAAACCGAACCCTAATCCTATTCCTAACCCTAAACCTAACACTAACCCTAACCCTAAGCCTAACCCTAATCCTAACCCAAACCCTAACACTAATCCAGATCCTAACCCTAACACTAGCCCTAACACTAATCCTAATCCTAAAACTAATCATAATCCTAACACTAATCCTAAACCTAATCCAAATCCTAACCCTAACCCTAACCCTAATCCTAACCCTAATCCTACTCCTAATTCTAACCCTAATCTTAACCCCAAACCTAACCTTAATCCTAACATTAACCCTAACCCTAATCGTAATCCTAGTCCTAACACTAATCCTAAACCTAATCCTAACCCTAACCCTAATCCTAATCTTCATCCTAATCCTAACCCTAATCCTAACCCTAACCCTAATCCTAACCCTAACCCTAATCCAGATCCTAATCCTAACTCTAGCCCTAACCCTAATCCTAATCCTAACACTAATCATAATCCTAACACTAATCCTAAACCTAATCCAAATCCTAACCCTAACCTTAACCCTAATCGTAACCCTAATCCTAACCCTAATCTTAAGGTCAACCCTAACCCTAATCCTAACCCTAACCCTAATCCTAAACCTAAACCTAATCCTAACCGTAATCCTAACCCTAACCCTAACCCTAACCCAAATCCTAACCCTAACTCTAATCCTCATCATAATCCTAATCCTAACCCTAATCCTAACCCTAGCCCTAACCCTAATCCTAAACCTAATCCTAAACCTAAACCTAAACCTAATCTTAACCCTAACCCTAATCCTAATCCTAATCCTAAACTAACCCTAACCCTAATCGTAACCCTAACCCTAACACACACCCTAACCCTAACCCTAAACCTAAACCTAACCCTAATCTTAACCCTAACCCTAACCCTAATCCTAATACTAATCCTAACCCTGACACTAATCCTAATACTAATACTAGTCCTAATCCTAAACCTAATCCTAACCCTAACCCTAACCCTGACCCTAACCCTAATCCTAATCCTAATCCTAAACCTAACCCTAATTGCAATCCTAATCCTAACCCTAATCCTAATACTAATCCTAACCCTGACACTAATCCTAATACTAATACTAGTCCTAATCCTAAACCTAATCCTAACCCTAACCCTAACCCTGACCCTAACCCTAATCCTAATCCTAATCCTAAACCTAACCCTAATTGCAATCCTAATCCTAACCCTAATCATAATCCAAACCCTAAAACTAAGTGTAATCCTAAACTTAATCCTAACCCTAACCCTAACCCTCATCCTAACCCTAACCAAAATGCTAATCCTAACCCTAATCCTAATCCGTACCCTAACCCCAATCCTAATGCTAATCCTAACCCTAACCCTAATCCTAACCCTAAACCTAACCCTGACACTAACACTAATCGTAATCCAAATCCTAACCCTAAAGCTAACCCTAATCCTAATCTTAATCCTAACCCTAATGCTAACCCTAATCCTAACCATAAATGTAACCCTAATCCTAACCCTAAGCCAAACCCTAATCCTAATCCTAACCCTAATCCTAACAATAAATGTAACCCGAATCCTAACCCTAACCATAATCCTAACCTTAACCCTAACCCTAACCCTAACCCTAACCCTAACCTCAAACCCAAACACAACCCTAACCCTAACCCTAACCCTAATCCTAAACCTAAACCTAATCTTAACCCTAACCCTAAGTCTAATCCTAATCCTAACCCTAACCCTAACCCTAACCCTAACCCTAACCCTAATCCTAACCCTAACCCTAACCCTAACCCTAACCCTAAATCTAACTCTAACCCTAACCCTAATCCTAATCCTAACCCTAACTCTAACCCTAACCCTAATCATAACCCTAACTCTAACACTAACCATAATCCTAATCCTAACTCTAACTCTAACCCTAACCCTAATCCTAATCCTAACCCTAACCCTAACCCTAACCCTAACCCTAACCCTAACCCTAACCCTAACCCTAACCCTAACCCTAACCCTAATCCTAACCCTAACCCTAACCCTAACCCTAACCCTAAATCTAACTCTAACCCTAACCCTAATCCTAATCCTAACCCTAACTCTAACCCTAACCCTAATCATAACCCTAACTCTAACACTAACCATAATCCTAATCCTAACCCTAACTCGAACCCTAACCCTAATCCTAGCCCTAACTCTAATCCTAACCCTAATCCTAATCGTAATCCTAACCCTAACTCTAACCCTAACCCTAATCCTAACACTAACCCTAACACTAACCCTAACCCTAAACCTAACCCTAGCCCTAACCCTAACCCTAACCCTAACCCTAACCCTAACTCTAACCCTAACCCTAACCCTAATCCTAACCCTAACACTAACCCTAATCCTAATCCTAATCCTAACCATTACCCTAATCCTAACCCTAAACCTAATCCTAACCCTAACACTAATCGTAATCCAAATCCTAACCCTAATCCTAACCTTAATCATAAGCCTAACACTAATCGTAACCCTAACCCTAACTCTAATCCTAATCCTAATCCTAACCCTAACCCTAACCCTAACCCTAACCCTAAACCTAACCCGAATCCTAAGCCAAATCCAAATCCTAACCCTAATCGTAATCCTAATCCTAACCCTAATCGTAATCCTAACCCTAATCCTAACCCTAAACCTAATCGTAATCCTAACTGTAATCCTAACCCTAATCCTAATTGTAATCCTAATCCTAAACCTAACCCTAATCCTAACCCTAATGCTAATCGTAATCCTAGCCCTAACCCTAATCCTAACCCTAACTCTAACCCTAACCCTAATCCTAATCCTAACTCTAACTCTAACCCTAACCCTAATCCTAATCCTAACCCGAACTCTAACCCTAACCCTAATCCTAACCCTAACCCTAACCCTAACCCTAACCCTAACCCTAAGCCTAATCCTAATCCTAACCCGAACTCTAACCCTAACCCTAATCCTAACCCTAACCCTAACCCTAACCCTAACCCTAACCCTAACTCATTCCTAACCCTAATCCTAGCCCTAACTCTAATCCTAACCCTAATCCTAATCGTAATCCTAACCCTAACTCTAACCCTAACCCTAATCCTAACCCTAACCCAACCCTAATCCTAATCCTAACCCTAATCCTAACCCTAACCCTAACCCTGATCCTAACCCTATTCCTAATTCTTACCATAACCCTAATCCTAATCCTAACCCTAACACTAACCCTAATCCTAATCCTAACCCTAACCCGAACCCTAATCCTAGCCCTAATCCTACTCCTAATCCTAACCCTAACCCTAAACTTAATCTTAACCCCAACCCTAACCCTAATCCTAACCCTAACCCTAATCCTAACCCAAATGCTAACCCTAAACCTAAACCTAATCTTAACCCTAACCCTAACCCTAACCCTAACCCTAACCCGAACCCTAACCCTAACCCTAATCCTAACCCTAACCCTAATCCTAATCCTAAAGGTAATCCTAATCCTAACCCTAATCCTAATCCTAATCCTGACCCTAATCCAAATCCTGAAACTGATCCTAACCCTAAACCTAACCCTAACCCTAACCTTAACACTAACCCTAGCCCTATACCTATTCCAAATCCTAAGCAAAACCTAACGCTAATCCTAATCCTAACCCTAAACCTAATCCTAATCCTAACCCTAATTCAATTCCTAAACCGAACCCTAATCCTATTCCTAACCCTAAACCTAACACTAACCCTAACCCTAAGCCTAACCCTAATCCTAACCCAAACCCTAACACTAATCCAGATCCTAACCCTAACACTAGCCCTAACACTAATCCTAATCCTAAAACTAATCATAATCCTAACACTAATCCTAAACCTAATCCAAATCCTAACCCTAACCCTAACCCTAATCCTAACCCTAATCCTACTCCTAATTCTAACCCTAATCTTAACCCCAAACCTAACCTTAATCCTAACATTAACCCTAACCCTAATCGTAATCCTAGTCCTAACACTAATCCTAAACCTAATCCTAACCCTAACCCTAATCCTAATCTTCATCCTAATCCTAACCCTAATCCTAACCCTAACCCTAATCCTAACCCTAACCCTAATCCAGATCCTAATCCTAACTCTAGCCCTAACCCTAATCCTAATCCTAACACTAATCATAATCCTAACACTAATCCTAAACCTAATCCAAATCCTAACCCTAACCTTAACCCTAATCGTAACCCTAATCCTAACCCTAATCTTAAGGTCAACCCTAACCCTAATCCTAACCCTAACCCTAATCCTAAACCTAAACCTAATCCTAACCGTAATCCTAACCCTAACCCTAACCCTAACCCAAATCCTAACCCTAACTCTAATCCTCATCATAATCCTAATCCTAACCCTAATCCTAACCCTAGCCCTAACCCTAATCCTAAACCTAATCCTAAACCTAAACCTAAACCTAATCTTAACCCTAACCCTAATCCTAATCCTAATCCTAAACTAACCCTAACCCTAATCGTAACCCTAACCCTAACACACACCCTAACCCTAACCCTAAACCTAAACCTAACCCTAATCTTAACCCTAACCCTAACCCTAATCCTAATACTAATCCTAACCCTGACACTAATCCTAATACTAATACTAGTCCTAATCCTAAACCTAATCCTAACCCTAACCCTAACCCTGACCCTAACCCTAATCCTAATCCTAATCCTAAACCTAACCCTAATTGCAATCCTAATCCTAACCCTAATCCTAATACTAATCCTAACCCTGACACTAATCCTAATACTAATACTCGTCCTAATCCTAAACCTAATCCTAACCCTAACCCTAACCCTGACCCTAACCCTAATCCTAATCCTAATCCTAAACCTAACCCTAATTGCAATCCTAATCCTAACCCTAATCATAATCCAAACCCTAAAACTAAGTGTAATCCTAAACTTAATCCTAACCCTAACCCTAACCCTCATCCTAACCCTAACCAAAATGCTAATCCTAACCCTAATCCTAATCCGTACCCTAACCCCAATCCTAATGCTAATCCTAACCCTAACCCTAATCCTAACCCTAAACCTAACCCTGACACTAACACTAATCGTAATCCAAATCCTAACCCTAAAGCTAACCCTAATCCTAATCTTAATCCTAACCCTAATGCTAACCCTAATCCTAACCATAAATGTAACCCTAATCCTAACCCTAAGCCAAACCCTAATCCTAATCCTAACCCTAATCCTAACAATAAATGTAACCCGAATCCTAACCCTAACCATAATCCTAACCTTAACCCTAACCCTAACCCTAACCCTAACCCTAACCTCAAACCCAAACACAACCCTAACCCTAACCCTAACCCTAATCCTAAACCTAAACCTAATCTTAACCCTAACCCTAAGTCTAATCCTAATCCTAACCCTAACCCTAACCCTAACCCTAACCCTAACCCTAATCCTAACCCTAACCCTAACCCTAACCCTAACCCTAAATCTAACTCTAACCCTAACCCTAATCCTAATCCTAACCCTAACTCTAACCCTAACCCTAATCATAACCCTAACTCTAACACTAACCATAATCCTAATCCTAACTCTAACTCTAACCCTAACCCTAATCCTAATCCTAACCCTAACCCTAACCCTAACCCTAACCCTAACCCTAACCCTAACCCTAACCCTAACCCTAACCCTAACCCTAACCCTAATCCTAACCCTAACCCTAACCCTAACCCTAACCCTAAATCTAACTCTAACCCTAACCCTAATCCTAATCCTAACCCTAACTCTAACCCTAACCCTAATCATAACCCTAACTCTAACACTAACCATAATCCTAATCCTAACCCTAACTCGAACCCTAACCCTAATCCTAGCCCTAACTCTAATCCTAACCCTAATCCTAATCGTAATCCTAACCCTAACTCTAACCCTAACCCTAATCCTAACACTAACCCTAACACTAACCCTAACCCTAAACCTAACCCTAGCCCTAACCCTAACCCTAACCCTAACCCTAACCCTAACTCTAACCCTAACCCTAACCCTAATCCTAACCCTAACACTAACCCTAATCCTAATCCTAATCCTAACCATTACCCTAATCCTAACCCTAAACCTAATCCTAACCCTAACACTAATCGTAATCCAAATCCTAACCCTAATCCTAACCTTAATCATAAGCCTAACACTAATCGTAACCCTAACCCTAACTCTAATCCTAATCCTAATCCTAACCCTAACCCTAACCCTAACCCTAACCCTAAACCTAACCCGAATCCTAAGCCAAATCCAAATCCTAACCCTAATCGTAATCCTAATCCTAACCCTAATCGTAATCCTAACCCTAATCCTAACCCTAAACCTAATCGTAATCCTAACTGTAATCCTAACCCTAATCCTAATTGTAATCCTAATCCTAAACCTAACCCTAATCCTAACCCTAATGCTAATCGTAATCCTAGCCCTAACCCTAATCCTAACCCTAACTCTAACCCTAACCCTAATCCTAATCCTAACTCTAACTCTAACCCTAACCCTAATCCTAATCCTAACCCGAACTCTAACCCTAACCCTAATCCTAACCCTAACCCTAACCCTAACCCTAACCCTAACCCTAAGCCTAATCCTAATCCTAACCCGAACTCTAACCCTAACCCTAATCCTAACCCTAACCCTAACCCTAACCCTAACCCTAACCCTAACTCATTCCTAACCCTAATCCTAGCCCTAACTCTAATCCTAACCCTAATCCTAATCGTAATCCTAACCCTAACTCTAACCCTAACCCTAATCCTAACCCTAACCCAACCCTAATCCTAATCCTAACCCTAATCCTAACCCTAACCCTAACCCTGATCCTAACCCTATTCCTAATTCTTACCATAACCCTAATCCTAATCCTAACCCTAACACTAACCCTAATCCTAATCCTAATCCTAACCATAACCCTAATCCTAACCCTAAACCTAATCCTAACCCTAACACTAATCGTAATCCAAATCCTAACCCTAATCCTAACCTTAATCATAAGCCTAACACTAATCGTAACCCTAACCCTAACTCTAATCCTAATCCTAATCCTAATCCTAACCCTAAACCTAACCCTAATCCTAATCCAAATCCAAATCCTAACCCTAATCGTAATCCTAATCCTAACCCTAATCGTAATCCTAACCCTAATCCTAACCCTAACCCTAATCCTAACCCTAAACCTAATCGTAATCCTAACTGTAATCCTAAACCTAATCCTAATTGTAATCCTAATCCTAACCCTAACCCTAATCCTAACCCTAATGCTAATCGTAATCCTAGCCCTAACCCTAATCCTAACCCTAACTCTAACCCTAACCCTAATCCTAATCCTAACTCTAACTCTAACCCTAACCCTAATCCTAATCCTAACCCGAACTCTAACCCTAACCCTAATCCTAACCCTAACTCTAACCCTAACCCGAATCCTAATCCTAACCCTAACTCATTCCTAACCCTAATCCTAGCCCTAACTCTAATCCTAACCCTAATCCTAATCGTAATCCTAACCCTAACTCTAACCCTAACCCTAATCCTAACCCTAACCCAACCCTAATCCTAATCCTAACCCTAATCCTAACCCTAACCCTAACCCTAACCCTGATCCTAACCCGAACCCTAATCCTAACCCTAACCCTAAACCTACATAAATACAAGAGTGGGCAATTGTCCACAGCCACACTGCCTCCCCCCCCACCCCCAGCCACCTGAACCCCCTAACCTAGCCCTACCCCAGCCCTAACATAATGGTACCAGTACCAGCATTCAGGCTGCCAAGATTTGCTCCAAGCAAAATTGGATTCACTTTGGCAAGAACAAGTATTTACAAGAGCTATGGCTTCTCTTGCCAAAATTGCTGCCAAATATGCTTAATTTTTCAAGTACTAAATATTCTGTGAAGTTCTCAAAAAGTTAGGGTTCAATCATTTTATAAAACATCTGTGAAAATGACTCCAACGCTCAGTGTTATGAAATAGAACCAGAGAAATCCACATTGGCAGAGGACAAGGCTTGATTTACAGCACTGAGACACACACAGAAACATTGCAATCTCATTTGGTTTGAAGTAATTTTTTCTGAAATCATGTTAGTGTAGCTTCTGAAGAGTTAATCTGAGATCAGGTTTATGTACCTTAATTATAATAGAGATCAGTTCTGTGTAATGGACTGGAACTGAGATCAGTCCTGTGTAATGGACTGGAACCGGGATCAGTCCTGTGTAATGGACTGGAACCGAGATCAGTTCTGTGTAATGGACTGGAACCGAGATCAGTCCTCTGTAATGGACTAGAACAGAGATCAGTCCTCTGTAATGGACTGGAACAGAGATCAGTCCTGTGTAATGGACTGGGACCGAGATCAGTCCTGTGTAATGGACTGGAACAGAGATCAGTGCTGTGTAATGGACTGGAACTGAGATCAGTCCTGTGTAATGAACTGGAACTGAGATCAGTGCTGTGTAATGGACTGGAACTGAGATCAGTCCTGTGTAATGAACTGGAACTGAGATCAGTCCTGTGTAATGGACTGGAACTGAGATCAGTCCTGTGTAATGAACTGGAACAGAGATCAGTCCTGTGTAATGGACTGGAACTGAGATCAGTCCTGTGTAATGGACTGGAACTGAGATCAGTCCTGTGTAATGGACTGGAACTGAGATCAGTCCTGTGTAATGGACTGGAACAGAGATCAGTCCTGTGTAATGGACTGGAACTGAGATCAGTCCTGTGTAATGGACTGGAACTGAGATCAGTCCTGTGTAATGGACTGGAACTGAGATCAGTCCTGTGTAATGAACTGGAACAGAGATCAGTCCTGTGTAATGAACTGGAACTGAGATCAGTCCTGTGTAATGGACTGGAACTGAGATCAGTCCTGTGTAATGGACTGGAACAGAGATCAGTCCTGTGTAATGAACTGGAACTGAGATCAGTCCTGTGTAATGAACTGGAACAGAGATCAGTCCTGTGTAATGGACTGGAACTGAGATCAGTCCTGTGTAATGAACTGGAACAGAGATCAGTCCTGTGTAATGAACTGGAACAGAGATCAGTCCTGTGTAATGAACTGGAACTGAGATCAGTCCTGTGTAATGAACTGGAACAGAGATCAGTCCTGTGTAATGGACTGGAACTGAGATCAGTCCTGCGTAATGGACTGGAACTGAGATCAGCCCCGTGCATTGTTCGGAAACTAGAATTGGTCTGTACATTGGTTTGGAACTGGACTCCGATTAGATTGGGAAGTAGATGAATCAGAACTGGATTAGACAGGAGCAGGAACTGGGTTGAAATCATGTTGGAAAGTGGAGTGAGAGGGACCCAGATTACAGCACTTTAAAACATTTTTTTTCAACTCTTATCCTGGTAAAAGCAGGCCTTACTCCTGCTTTTACCAGGCGTATGATTTCTAAGGGTTTTCTGTGGACGGAGGTTTTGCAGAAAGCGGAACTATCCCCCCGCAGAGGCCCTTCTCCAGGGCAGGCGTCCAATCTGTCAAGAGCATTCTTGACAGATTGGAAATGCCGGTTTTCAGCGCATGCGCTGTGCATGCTTGAAACCGAAATTTCCGATGTCCCTACGGGTGGGTGCACAGCGCATCGGAATATCAGAATATCGCCAAATCCCCCACCATCAACATCCTGGGGGTCACCATTGACCAGAAACTTAACTGGACCAGCCACATAAATACTGTGGCAACAAGAGCAGGTCAGAGGCTGGGTATTCTGCGGCGAGTGATTCACTTCCTGACTCCCCAAAGCCTTTCCACCACCTACAAGGCACAACTAAGGAGTGTGATGGAATACTCTCCACTTGCCTGGATGAGTGCAGCTCCAACAACACTCAAGAAGCTCAACACCATCCAGGACAAAGCAGCCCGTTTGATTGGCAGCCCATCCACCACCTTAAACATCCACTCCCTCCACCACCGGCGTACCGTGGCTGCAGTGTGTACCATCTACAAGATGCACTGCAGCAACTCGCCAAGGCTTCTTCGGCAGCACCTCCCAAACCCACGACCTCTTCCACCTAGAAGAACAAGGGCAGCAGGCGCATGGGAACACCACCACCTCCAAGTTCCCCTCCAAGTCACACACCATGCTGACTTAGAAGTATATCGCCGTTCCTTCATTGTCGCTGGGTCAAAATCCTGGAACTCCCTCCCTAACAGCACTGTGGGAGCACCATCACCACACGGACTGCAGCAGTTCAAGAAGGCGGCTCACCACCACCTTCTCGAGGGCAACCAGGGATGGGAAATCAATGCTGGCCTTGCCAGTGACGCCCAGATCCCATAAAAACGAATTAAAAAAAATATATATATACTTTTAAATCACCTTCCAGGCTCGGCCTGCTGCATTTGCTGTGGGATGTGACCCACCCACCAACCTGCTTGGTTCCTTCAGCCTCAGGTCACTTACACAGTGCAGCAGCATTGTTACTCTGGCCACCTCTTCACCTTATGTCCTGTTAAGTTCTTGTGTGGAAAGGCTGATCCTCCTCCTTGCAGGTGGACCTGTCCATTGCCACATTGCAGTTTGTGGAGTTTGCTGCCTAACCTGTTTTGGACAGCCCTCTTTCTCAGTGGGTTGTCCAGAAATGTCAAAACTGTAAATCACAGAGCAAAAGTCTTTTCTTCAATTCAATTCAATTCAATTTAATTCAATTCAATTTTATTTGTCATATATGCAGCAGACGTGTGTACTGCACAATGAAATGTTGATTTTTACGAGTCCTCCCAACATTGGAATAAATATGGCATAACAATGATAAAAATACTAATAGAAATACAATAATAATAAATAAAACAACAGTAATAAATAATAATAAATTATATGTTCATGAGTCTTATGGCCTGGGGGTAGAAGCTGTTTCGAAACCTGCTGGTGCGAGACCGTATGCTTCGGTATCTCTTACCGGACGGGAGCAGGGCGAAGAGGTTGTGGCTGGGGTGGCTTGCGTCTTTGATGATTCTCAGGGCCTTCCCCCGGCACCTCTCGGGGTAGATATCCTGCACAGCAGGTAGTTTAATTCCTATAGTATGTTGTGCAGCTTTCACCACCATCTGTAGAGCCTTGCGGTCTATGGCGGTGCAGTTGCCATACCAGGTAGTGATGCAGCCGGACAGGATACTCTCGATGGTGCACCGGTAGAAGTTGGTGAGAATCTGGGGGGCCATTCCAAATTTCTTCAGTCTCCTGAGGAAGAACAGGCGTTGGCATGCCTTCTTCGTTACGACGTCGATGTGATTGGACCACGTTAAGTCCTCCGTAATGAATAATAATAACAATTTAGAACTGAGCTTTCTGTTCTTACCTTTGACATCTGCATCTCATGATTTTTTTAAAATTTCTTCTCGGGATGTGGGTGATGCTGGTAAGGCCAGCATTTATTGCCCATCCCTGGTTGCCTTGAGAAGGTGGTGATGGGCCTTCTTCTTGAACTTCTACACTCCTTGTGGGGAAGGTACTGTCACGATGGGGTCAGGTAGGGAATTCTAAGATTCTGACCCAGCAACGATGAAGGAACGGCGATTTATGTCCAGGAGTCCAGGATGCTGTGTGACTTGCAGGGCAACCTGGAGGCGATGGTGTTTCCCATGACATTGCTGCCCTTGTCCTTCTCGGCGGTAGAGGTGGCGAGGCTGGGAGGGACTTGGCGAGTTGCTGCAGTGCAGCCGGCAGGTCACACATGCTGCAGCCACAGTGCACTGGCAGTGGAGGGGGCAGGCGGGGGCTGGGGGAGGGCGATATGTCTAGTAGCAGGGGCTATGATCACGTAACTGCCCTTGATGGTTTGGAGCCTCTTGAGTGTTGTTGGAGCTGAATGGCCCAGAAATTCGGGTCAGGGGCTTCCCGCGGGTGCAAGCCCCCGACCTGCACTTACCTTGCACGCCAGCAGTTGAGCTGTAGGGCCCCATGGAATTCTGCTCCGGGGCCTGCTCCAGCTGCCGGCGCGCAGTGCTTGCGTGTCCCAGGGGCGTAGTTAGTGCGATGCGTCCCCTGGGATCACGTGAGCCATGGGCAGCCAATCGGAGGAGGGAAAAGCCCATTCATAATATTGACAGGAAGACCTGTCAAAACTTATAAATACTACGGGCCCCAAAATAGCAGTAAACCTTCAAATACATTTTTTTTTAAATCACACTTTTTAAATAAACTATAAATTACATTACATAACTATTTTAAACAATAATTTAAATTTTTGAAAAAAATAATTTTATATTCTAACGGGGCTAAAAATAAACTTACCTTGCTTTAAAGTATTTTAAAATAATAAACCTGTGGAAAAAATGTTTTAATTTTAATTAATTGACCACTTAGCTTGTAAAAAGCAGGCCTTACGCCTGCTTTTTAAATGTGTGAATCCTACAGGCTTAACCTCGCGTGAAAACCTGCAAAAAAAACGTAAGTTTGATGCGCACGCGCAGCCTCACCTGCGCGCGCGTTCGACCTCTGAACCCCTTCGTTCAGAGGAACGGAAGTGCCGGTTTCCCGCGCATGCGCAGTGCATGCAGGAAACCCGCACTTCCATTCGGCCTACGGGTGAGTACCCCGTGCGTACTCACCCGTGGAGACCCGAATTTCTAGGCCATTAATAGCTCTTAAAGTTTTTGCTAAAACACTAGAACCCAAGCACTGACCCCCCCACCCCCTGTATGCCCTTATGTTGCCACCATCTGGTTTTAGATGACAGGCGTGGGCGGACCCCAATGACTTCCACCAGTGCTTCTGTCCTTTCCGTGTATTGCTGTACAGCTCAGGGGCCGGCCAGCTGAACAAAACTTATCCCCATTGTGGCTCCATTGGTAGCACTCTCACCTCTGAGTCCAAAGGTTGTGGGCTCCAGTCCCACTGCAGAGACTTGAGCACAACATCTAGGCTGACACTGCAGTGCAGTGCTGAGGGAGCGCTGCACTGTCGGACGTCTTTTGGATAAAACGTTAAACCAAGAACCCCGTCTGCCCTCAGAGGTGAACGGAAAAGATTCCATGACGCTATTTGAAGAAGAGCAGGGGAGTTCTCCCCAGTGTCCTGGCCAACCCTCAGCCAAAGTTACTGTCGTGAATCTTATCATTCATGAAGAAACGACTCATGAAATAACACTGGGCGGCCAGCTGGTGGCGCCGTCCAAGGAGTATAAATACTCGGGCGTGGGCCCAGCTTGCCCGGGATGTTTTTGTAACCAGGAACTAGTGATGTCACTAGAATCTCATGGTTGTGAAACAGTTGATTAAAGCCTTGTTTTATACTCAACCAAGTGCTTAGTATGTTTTCTTACATCAGTTACTAAAACAGATTATCTGGTCATTACCACATTGCTGTTTGCTGGAGCTTGCTGTGTGCAAATTGGCTGCTGTGTTTCCAACATTACAACAGTGGCTACATTTCCAAAGTATTTAATTGGCTGTAAAGCACTTTGGGATGTCCTGAGGTCATGAAAGATGCTGTAAGATTGCAAGTTCTTTCTTTCTATTGGCTGAATTCTGTAGTGCATGTGCCTTTAAGAGCCCCATGTGTGCTGCAATGCCGGTAATGGCCACTCGGGCTATATAAGCCTGTATATTGTGTTATATCCATTAGTTCCCCTCCAGACTTTGCTTAGTAAACACCTATGAACCAACTCCTGTCTTCAGTGTCTCTATCAACACACAGACACAACAGTGGCGACGAAGTGGAAACGGACTTACCTGCAATTCGGCAGCACCTCAAGGACATCGATTCCTCTGGCGTCCAGAAGAATCAAGAAAGTGAAAAAAGCTGTGGTTTCACCAGCTGGCTAAGCTGGTGGCAGGTACTGCGCTAATCCTTCCTGGGCATCAGGCTGGGGCTCCAGCGGCTGGCTCTACAACTGGGCCAAGCAGCGAAAGCGGAGGCAAGCAGTAACAGACGGGGAGGGAGCACTCGGGAGACGGCCGGCGCTGCAAAAAGGTCAGCGTTCAGACCTAGAGAGAAAGTCCGGCGGGAATGAGTCTCCAAATGTAAATAAATAAATAAAAAAAGAACGGAAACCGCGGGAAACAGCGTTGTCATCGGCAGCAGCGGCGGGAAAGCGCGGGAAGCACCATATCTTTTCTGCAGAAAAGAAAGAAAAGCGCGGGAAGCGCCATATCTTTTCTAAGATGCCTAAGTCTGGCAATATTGATGCTTTTGATAGCGAGATAGAGGATTGGACCACATATGTGGAAAGAGTGGAGATATATTGCACTGCAAATGGAATAGAAGATGAAAAAAAAGCTTCAGTACTGCTGAATCTAATGGGCGCAAAGACATACAGACTGTTACGAAATTTAATCACTCCAGCCAAACCAAAGGACAAGGATTTTAAAGAAATTGTTGATACCCTACAGGAGCACTTAAACCCAACACCGCTGCTGATAGCGGAACGATTCAAATTCTTCAAGAGAAATCAACACAAGAATGAAAGTAACGCTGATTACCTCACCGAATTAAGAAAGCTATCAAAACACTGCCAATTCGGGGCAGGACTAGCAGATTATCTTTGAGACAAATTCGTCTGCGATCTCTTAAGTGAAGGAACACAGAAAAGGCTGCTTTCTGAAAAAGATTTAACACTGGACAAGGCTTTCAGTATGGCTGTATCATACGAAGCAGCTGCAAGAGGAGCTGCAGAAATACAACAAAAGACACAGGACTTCGGCACCCATGAAATGACACAGGGTTTCGAGAGATGTTATCGCTGCGGCAGATCCACCCATGACCAGAGGGACTGCTGGTTCAAGGACAAAGCATGCAGGCAATGCGGAAAGATTGGACACATTGCATGGGTATGCCGATCTGGACAAAATAAATCCACAGACAGGAAAGGAAAAAAAAAATCAATAAAGAAAAGTACAGAAAGGTACAAATGATGACGGACAGTAGCTCCGAAGACCAGAAGAGCGATAGCGACTCCGAAAACAAGAGACTAAGCTGTCTCAAAT
Source organism: Somniosus microcephalus (assembly GCF_052327205.1). Lineage (NCBI taxonomy): Eukaryota > Metazoa > Chordata > Chondrichthyes > Squaliformes > Somniosidae > Somniosus > Somniosus microcephalus. The sequence continues at coordinate 55,457,101 of NC_141009.1, forward strand.
TACATAATGTACTTGCCAAAGATGATTACCAGACCAGTTGGGTTACCCTCACGATAGCAGGGTCCCCAGTTAAAATGGAGCTAGATACAGGATCAGCTCTGACCGTAATAAATCGACGGGATTACGAGAGGCTATTTCCGCATATACCTTTAAAAGACACATCCATTATCTTAAAAACATATACGGGGCAGAAAGTATACCCCAAAGGAAAGATAAGGGTGCCTGTTGTATACAACGGCAAGGAAATACAAAAGTTGTATTTATACATTCTACAAGATGGTGGCCCACCGCTGTTAGGACGTGAATGGATCAGGAAAATACGTTTAGACTGGCACTCCATTCAGGCACTGACGGTGACCAGTAAGAAAAAAAACGATGATGATGTCATACCTGAATGATTAAAAGACATCTTGGCCAACGCCAAAGAAGTGTTTCAAGAGAAACTAGGAACCTTGAAAGGCATCACCGCCTCAATAAAAGTGGAAGATGCAGCAATTCCCAAGTTTTTTAAAGCAAGACCAGTGTCATACGCAATTCATCCAGCAGTCGAGGCAGAGCTGGAGAATTTGGAAAATGCAGGCGTATTATCCAAAATAGATTGGAGCGAGTGGGCAACACCTATCGTTCCAGTCATGAAGAAAGCATTGAATAATGATAAATCTGAAGAACAGAGAAAAATTCGCATCTGTGGAGACTTCAAGGTGACGGTAAACCCGGTCCTTCACACGGTACAGTATCCTCTTCCGAGGATAGAAGATATTTTCGCCTCACTATCCGGAGGGAAATGTTTCACCAAAATTGACTTGGCACAGGCATATCTACAGATGGAGGTTGAAGAGGCCTCGGAGTAGCATCCGCTCCAGCTATCTGGCAAAGAGCTATGGAGCAAGTCCTCCAAGGGATTCCGGGTACTCAATGCTACCTAGACGACATCCTTGTAACAGGAGAAAACGACAACGAGCAGCTTGCCAATTTGGAGCAGGTGCTCACTAGGCTGAGAGAACGGGGCCTACGAGCAAATCGCCCCAAGTGCGAAATTTTCCAAAATCAAATATCATATTGTGGCCACATAATTAATAAGGAAGGGTTGCATAAGTCACCTGAAAAAATTGAAGTGGTCATAAAAGCCCCAGCACCTGAAAATGTTTCACAATTAAGGTCGTTCCTGGGATTAATAAATTACTATCATAAATTTTTACCGAACTTATCAACTCTTCTACACCCTCTTAATGAACTGCTACAAACAGGAGTAATTTGGAAATGGAGCGAAGACTGTAAACGTGCCTTCCATAAATGCAAAGACTTAATCACATCCAAAGAAGTTTTGGCTCGTTACAACCCATCACTGCCAATCAGACTGGCGTGCGATGCATCCCCTTACGGCATCAGAGCAGTATTATCGCATAAATTCCCTGATGGCTCGGAACGGCCGATAGTTTTTGCGTCACGCTCATTGAACTCAGCTGAGCGTAACTATGCCCAAATCGACAGGGAAGCACTCAGCCTGGTATGGGGAATGAAGAAATTCAACCATTACCTACATGGACAAAAATTTACCTTGTTGACTGACCATCAACCCCTCATCTCCATATTCAACCCTAAAAAGGGTGTTCCCATTATGACAGCGCAAAGGCTACAGAGGTGGTCCCTTTTTCTAGGGGCACACCAATACAACATAGAATACAAAGGATCAAAACAGCATGGGAATGCTGACGGTTTATCGCGCCTACCGTTGCCAGCGGTAGAAGAGGCACCTACAGTAGACCCAGTGGAGATGTTCCACTCAACCATAGTGGAATATCTACCAGTAACAAATTCTGCCATTGAAAAGGAAACGAGAAATGACCCGACTCTCTCACGAGTCTACGACTTAACGGTGAAGGGATGGCCAGCACATGGCGAACCACTGTTGCCAGCATTCTCGCAAAGAAGAGAACAGCTGTCAGTATGCCGAGGAACCTTGATGTGTGGATCCAGAGTGGTGATTCCACCCAAACTCCAGGATAAAGTGCTAAAGGAGCTTCATGAGGGGCATCTGGGTGGAGTGAAAATGAAGAACCTAGCCAGAGCGTTTGTGTGGTGGCCAGGTATGGATGGAGACATAGAAGAAATGACCAAGAGCTGCCTAGGATGCCAGAAGGTCCAAAACGCTCCACCCCAAGCCCCTCTACATCCATGGGAGTGGCCCTCATCTCCCTGGCAAAGGGTACACATCGACTTTGCTGGTCCATTTATGGACTCAATGTTCTTAATCGCGGTTGATGCACACTCCAAGTGGCCGGAGGTAATAAAGATGTCCTCCACCACCACGGAAAAAACCATCACAGTATTAAGGACCATATTTGCCAGGAATGGGCTGCCGGAACAGATCTGTTCTGATAATGGACCGCAATTTGTGTCCGAAGAATTCAGGAAGTTCTTAAAAAACAATGGGGTTAAGCACTACACGTCCGCCCCATACCATCCCGCCACCAATGGATTAGCTGAAAGGTTTGTCCAGACCTTCAAGAAGGCCATAAAGGCCATGGGTAATGAAGACATAAAACTTCAGCACAAGGTGGATAACTTCTTGTTCGCATACAGGAATGCAACACATATGGTTACCAACCAAACTCCCGCCATGATGTTCTTCAATAGAAGCCTAAGATGCCGGCTGGATTTGATCAAGCCCAACATCAGAAGGGACGTGGAGAACCGGCAATTTCAAGGCATGAATGAAAGGCCAACTAGAACCTTCCAGATAGGTCAACAAGTTTTGGCCCTGGACTACCGTACCGAGAAATGGCAGCCTGGAACTATCTGCACACGACTAGGACCACTGATGTATACTGTGGACATCGGAGAAAGCATAATAAGGCGCCATGCTGACCAAATCATAGAGTCATCCGAAAAGGGACAACCTACACCACAACTCTATACGCCTAACGATGAAGTAGAGATACCCATATCTACCCCCGATCCGGTGATACTGGAACCCGATGAACCCGACACTGGCATTCAAGCCGAATCAGCCTTGCCAAAAGAACCTACTACACCACCAGAAACTACTACACCCCCGAGGCGTTAGCCGGACCGAGTCAGGAAGCCTCCAGAGAGACTGACTTATAATTAATTAACTGCAGCAATGTGTATATTATTTTTCTTATAACATGTAATTAATAATTACTTAAAATATTATGTACTGGTTAGCTAAAAGGGGAGGAATTGTAGTGTATGTGCCTTTAAGAGCCCCATGTGTGCTGTAATGCCGGTAATGGCCACTCGGGCTATATAAGCCTGTATATTGTGTTATATCCGTTAGTTCCCCTCCAGACTTTGCTTAGTAAACACCTATGAACCAACTCCTGTCTTCAGTGTCTCTATCAACACACAGACACAAAAAATTCTGATTATCTATTTCCGCCAATCACAATTAAATTCTGTTGGACTAGATTTCAATGAAGCACCACTAGACAAAATGCAGCAACCTCACCTCACCCCACCATTCGGCCAACAAATTGGGAAATCTTCAGCTGTGAGAGGGTTTTGTTAAAGAACCTGCTGACAGGGTGAGGGTGTGCTCTGTTGACAGTAAAAGGGTTAACAAATTGCCATAAAACTTCTTCTGTCACCGAAAAATGGATTTTAATTTTAGCATGAGACGTTCATTGTGCTGTATGAACAATTTGTCTTCACTCTAAGTGTCTGCTGAGGCAATCCAGTAGGATTATCTCGGCTCTCATTGACAAATGACCCTTCGGTTGTCAAGGCCGATGACAGTTACCACAATTTATTGAGGCCGGTGCATGAATAGCGAGCAAGGGTTCATGGGAAATTAACCACCAAATGATGTCAAGCCGAGAGGGCCAACATGTTCCAGGACTCGGAATCAGCTGTCATAAACGTTAGATTTTCCACTGGGCCAGAGATTCCAAACCGCACACTGTTTACACGAAAAACTGCTTTTAAAAATACGTCATTTCTGTCAAGCTGTTTAGAACCTTTTATTTTCTCAATGACAAATTCCACCCCCCCCTCCCCCGCTTCTTTCAAAGCTGAGTCCTTTAAATCTCCGAAGGTCTAAAGCAACATTCCTAATCCAGGCTGGGAAAAGGTAGGTCAGAGTTATGTTGTTTTAAAGAGGCGTTGCTTTCATTTTTTTTTTAAATTGGTTTTTGCAATCTTTATCTCTCTGTGTTTGTTGGGACAGAGAAGACTGGAAAGGAGGGGCTTGCAATGTTTTATCTTAATTTACACAGTTGTATGGAAGTAAATGGAAGTAAAGGGTAGTCAAACACTTTGGGAGTGAAACTCGTCCTGGGGAGTACGGCAAAACGTGCCATAGCACAAAGAAAAAGAAAAGGAAGTCAGGTGGGATGTGTAAGTGCTTGCCGATTCTCTATCGCCTGTTTCGCGCTGCCGCCCAAGGTGCATTTTCACCCCCTTTTTTATTTACAGTGACAGATTTGGACTTTGTCCGCTATTGTAGAATGGGTGACAGTCAATGGGCAGCCCGTTTTACAACTCTCCCGATTTTTATTTCCATTGAAGTCCATGAAGAGATGGAAATCGGGCTGCCGACTTGCTATCACCTGCTTTACACTAGCGCACAAAGTTCAAATCTACCCGAGCGTCTTAAAAGCAAGTTACAGGAAACTTTGGTTTATCCGGAGGTTGTATGTCCGGAATACTCGATCTAACGGCAAAAATCAGGAGCCGTTTTCTGTAAGTTTTTTTAAATCTCGTTTTTTTTTTTCCCTAGTCAGGCACTGCAAGGTCTGTAGCTATAGCAACAGCTTCAGCTACAGATGCTTGCAGCTGCAGCCAACTCTTTAGAAGCTGTTGCTAAGCAACAGTGTTTGTTGTCAGATACGGAGATGAAAACCTCCGTATGCTTCAACATTAACTTTGTATGTCCGGCAGTTTTGATAGATCGGCAACACGCCGGTCCCGTCAGTGCCGGATATCACAAAGTTTCCTGTATTTGGCAAACACGAGGAAATAATAGAGATATCCACTCCCAGGCTTGGTACCGCGAGTGTTAACCCCCACCGATGGCTTGTGCTGTTTTATTTCTTTATACTTTGAAAAATGACCGAAATCCCATGGCTTCATTAGTCCTTATTCTGCTTGGTGGAATTATTGGAACAAGAAATATCAATGATAAACAGCCATAGAACACATGCTGGCACAAGTCCTGCCCCTGCGCTCTCTGGGACAGTGTTATCCCCAACTCCAGACCCCGCACTCGCACCATCCCGCACTCTGTGACACAGTATCACTCCGATAACCCAGTCCTTACACTCACACAAATCCCACGCACATTAGCAAACACCCCCTACACACACTGACTCATTGTTGTTCCCACCCCTTTCCAGGTCCTCCCACTCACAGTCAGCATTTTAGAAATGTCTATCTGTCAGTACCAAAGAATTTACAGCCACAGTGGTTGTAGATAAACCGATGCTCCTGTTCTGGCTAAATTTGAATCTCTACCTCACTGATTGATACTGCCATCAGCATCTCCGAACGGAAAAGCCTCTCTTCCCTTTTCCATCTCTGATGTAATCACTTTAATGCTGGCTGTGACAGAGTTTCTATTCTTAGCTTTCCTCAGGCTGAAATAAAGGGGCACAGCCACGGTTCCCAAATCCTTCCCACTACCACATTATGGGATTTAGTCACCGCCCTGTCTTCTCTGCTCTGGTCCAGGACCATAGTTGCAGTGCACAGCACCTACCCATTGATTCTACTGCCCCACCCCCTGTCCAAATCGATTGGTATTCCATGACTCAATGGCAGAAGCACTAAATGTAGGAGGAAACGGTCTATGTGGATGTGCCCATGGTAAACTATCCCTCCTCATCCTTCTCGATCAGTCTGCAGCCTTCGACACGGTTGACCACTCCATCCTTTAGGGTTCTCAAAATTCCCACATTCCCCAAAAGTTATGGATAAAGGGACCCTGTATGGACAAGTTATTAAAAAGGGTACCCAAAAGAAAATGGCTTCTGAAACCCCGTGACCGAAGCCTGCAGGATTTTTAAAAGACAAGACTCTGCAAAGGCAGGCCCATTGAAATCCTGAGACGAAACCTAACATGCATGGATCTGTGAAAGACTTTGTCATTTTCTAAAGCCAGACAGCTAGGTAAACACAGAATATGCATTCTTCATCTTGAAAACAGTTTAACTCAGGATAGACCTAATCTTGAGGCCATTAACTTTCTGCATAAATAATCGGTAACAGCTCAAAGTAGCTACCAAGCCTGGAAAACCCGATTAAATTTCATAAATGACAAACAACCAGGATATTGGAGCCATTAAACAAGGAGACAACCGCCCCAAAAACAGTTAAAGTGAATGACTGTAATCATTTTAGATGAGCCCGCCAAAATTAAACAAAGAACTGACCTGATTTGGCGTGCAGATAAGGGAATGAAGAACCGGTATAATTGTAGGCCCACCGGTAGCCAAGCTTTCTTCTCTCGTCTACTTTTCCTCTCCTCCCTCCCCACGCTGCTCGACACCGAGGCCGCCCATTACAACACCGGGGGCCAAATGCGGGAGGAGAACGGGACTCAAATCAACACACACACAGGACACACGGGGCCGCAAGCGGGCAGGCGAGACGAGACGAACGGCAAGGCCGATAAGCAGAGAAGGGCAGCGTAAAGAAGCATTGGGGATGAGCGGGCACACACCCCGGTCCAGGTATAAGCTGGTGTTCGAAGCATGGGTAGAAGGATCAAGCCAACACCATAGACCGCCAACCGAACCCCAACCGCAACAAAACCTTCGGTGACTAAACCACCACCAGAAGAACAACCATTTCTGCAAGGTAAAGTACCCAACAAAGACTTTACTCCCTATCTCTAACGGAGGAAAAGAGGGTACTTTACTCGGACGACTCCACCGCCGCGCCCTGGGACCACGTGACGACGGCAGGCCCCAAAGGACACCAAGAGCGAACCCCATAACCACAACCGGCTTAATCGACAGGTTTCGAACTGTCAAGGAAACCCCATTGGTAGCTTAATCTAGTTAGGTATTGGGGGTGAGACAAGTGTAGGGGGATTTTTAATGTGTTTGTTCCCTTGATGTGCCGTGTGTTCCCCATTCCCAAATAAGTGTACTTTTATATGCCTGTAATTAGTCTAGTAATTTTCAGTGTTGTGATTTTATCGTGCCTTTAATAAAAAATTACGGTTTTCTTGCACCAAACAAGATGTCTACTCTATTTCCGTATCGCCGCCTGTACCTAAGTCCGGTGTCTAGAACCCAGGGGTGTGGGAGTGATTCGAACCGTTCAGAGACAGTCAGGGGCAGAGCAGACTGGGCACACGCCACCCCCTACAGAAATGGCGACCGCAGCAGGACATCGGCAACAGAGGTGCGATACAGTAGACAATGGTTCGGAAGAGCAAACCATGATGGAGGAAAGGATTTCGGATTATGTGTTCAGCAAGGTGAATATCACGAAGAAGTGGATCACCAATCTGTTAAAGGCTGGGCGTCCGGTAGATGCCGCAGCTAAGTGGACAGAAGGGAAGGAACACAAGAAATCCCTAGAGAAGGCAGTCTGGCTGATGTGCTTCAAGAAGCAGGTCCAGCTTTTGGACAGGCTCGTTGCAGCACAGGCAGCCGAGATAAGGGAGTCAGCCCTGGAGGTCCAGGACAAGGCTCTAGCAGGGGAGAAGTTACTGGTAGCATTGCAGGCCCTGAATCAGGAAAGGGTACAATTAATGGGGGAACATAAGGCCAGGTTGGAATACCTACAGTGCCAGGTCACCGAAGCCAAGAGCAGTGAGTTGAGGTTACGGGAGAAGAATGCCCGCCTAGCGAGACAAGTAAGAGAGCAAGAGGAGAAAGTAAAAGAAGTAAAGGCAGCCTATAAGTTGGCAAGCGAACAGGGGTTTGAAGATGCAGATCATGGCCCCTGCAAGGAACAGATAGAGAATCTGAGCCTGGCCCTAAGGAAGGCAAAGGGCATGGTGTGCCTCATAAGCCCGAAGGCAGCCCAGGCAGATTTTACAGGGAACGAGGGGAGAACAGTTCAGACACCACAGGTAATGCCAAGGGACGACCCGATTGAGGAACAGGAGGTCCCATGACCACCACCCATAGTGCCAGGTTTCAGCGAGGTCTGGCAGCAAGGGGGGGTGAAGTTAGGTGTAGAAGTGGTGGTGGAACAACCCCCGCAAGAGAGGCCGGAACCGGGGCCGATGTGACCAGCCCGGCATCGGAGCTTCAGCCCACCCGTTAATGGCGAGGACGAGGGACCCCTCCAAAACCAGTTCGTATTACCCTACAGCACCCAACAGCTTAGGGCTATGGTGAGCCATATCCCAAAGCTCACCGAAAAAGGGGACCCTCGGTCCACTTCAGGGAAGTGGAACAGGCAGCCAGCGTCAACGACTGCGATGATGCTGAACAGGCCAAAATGCTACTGTTCTCTTTAGAGAGTAAGCTCCTCCAGTCCCTCTCTGATGAGTGTAAGAGGGGCAGAGCAGGTATGAGGAGCTCAGGGATGAAGTTTTTGAAGCCATGGGGATGAATGAGGGAAGTCCTTTCTCCCGTGTGGAGAAGACAGTGCAGCTCGCAGAGGAAACCCCGTAGGCTTTCGCGGACAGGTTATGGCCGGTATATAGGAGCGCCTGTCCTGGGGCACCTAACCGGACATTCCTGAACCGGGGTCAGCTGGACCACTGGCTCCGTTGCCTGGTGGCAAACAACTTGCCACAGGTCCGGGCCAAGGCAGAAGTCTGGTTTGACCCTAAGAATCCCCTGACCACCGAACTTACGGTGATTAGACAGTTGACCCTAGCCTATAAGAACGGTAGGGGAACCGATGCACACCCACCTAAGGGGAAGGTGCATGAGGTAAAACCCGGACAGGGTAGGAAGGAGTGGCATCAGGAAGGGAACAACCCTTCTAGCACTAAGCTCAATTGTTACGGGTGTGGGAAGGATGGTCACTGGGGGAAGGAGTGCAAAAACCCTTGGAAAGGTAACAAGGGAAAGAATTCCACAGCCCCAGCCCAAAAGTCAGAGACAGGAATCCCTCCCGCCGCGGTCGAGTCATTTTTGGACACCATGAGGTCCTTATTGACTGGCCAGGGGAGAGTAGCCGCTACCGGTACTCTGACCCCGTCAGCCCCATCCAACCCACAGCCATGACTAGAGCCAGCGCAGCCTGTTTACCTGTGTTCCCTTCGGTACGATGTATGGAAGAGACACCTCGTGGAGATGGAAGTAGAAAAGGTGAAGGGGACCTATCTGTTGGACACGGAGGCATCATGCACCGTGGTCCATTCAGCTAACCCCACCACCTCACCTCTATCTAGTGGGGTCCCATACAGTCTGGCGGGATTCACAGGCAGAGAACAGGCCGGCTCATTTTCCATCCCGCTCTCCATTCATTTAGGTACGCTCCACTCTAAGTGGACCTGTATCCTAATGAAGTGGGAACAGGAGGGTGGAAAGGGGATCCTGGGAGCCGACTTTATTGTAGGCCATGGGATCCTGGTCGATTTAAGAAACCATTGCCTATGGGGGGCAAGTACAGGAAAGGAAGGTGAAGTAGTAGTCATCCCAGGGAAAGAGGGGAAGGGGACCCAGTGCACCATGAAGCCTAAAGAGGGTTATAACCTCGAGCTCATGGTCAGTAATACCCCGAAGGAGTTCCAGGCATTTGTGCGAGCCCACCTAGCCACATTTGCCACACACAAGCACGACTGCGGGAGGGTCAACGGGTTTGAGGTCAGCGTAGACGGGGACCCTATGGCCCGATCACAAAAACAGTATAACTTCCCCAGGGAAGCGGAGCCAGACATGGAAGCAGCCATGTCCTCCTTAGTACAGCAGGGGGTCCTGAGACCGATAGCCACCCACGTAAACTCTCCACTGTGGCCGGTTAGAAAGCTGGACAACTCCTGGAGGGCCACGGTGGACTATCGGGTGCTCAACAGTAACATCCCAGTCTGTGCACCCACGGTCGCAGCAGTTGCCGACCTGATGGGAAGTATCCCAGCATCCACGACCACTTTCACGGTGCTGGATATTTCCAACGGGTTTTGGTCCATCCCTTTAAGGAGGGAGGATCAGTACAAGTTTGCCTTTACTTTTAAAGGGCATCAGTACACCTGGAACTGTTTGCCTCAGGGCTTCCACAACAGCCCCAGTGTGGTAAACCACTGTTGTTGTTGTTGTTGTTGTTATTACACACTGTTGTACCTATGCATGCCTCAACATGTCTTGGCTGGCTCCACCCACACAGGCCCAGGTATAAAGGTGATTGACCTGCAGCCCCCTGCCTTCTTGGAACCCAGTCAACCACGAGAGGCATGCTCTGTTCTTTGCTAATAAAAGCCTTTAGTTACTCTCTTAACTCTCAGTCTTTTATGAGTAATTGATAGCACATCAATTTTATTAGCAAAAACAAAATGTCGACACTTGCTGAACAGCAGGCTGCTGCACCAAACGCGGAACAGCAGGCTGCTGCACCAAACGCTGAACAGCAGGTTGCTGCACCAAACGCTGAGCAACAGGAGCTGCTGCGAGCCCTCAGACCAACATGCCTGGACCTAGACCCACAAGAAGCGGGTTCAGCTACCAAATTCGCGCATTGGCTGCGTTGCTTCGAGGCCTACCTGCAAGCCTCAACTGTGACCCTGGACGAAAACAAGTTGGAAATCCTGGCCTCAAAGGTGAGCCACCAAGTTTATACAATAATCCAGGATGCGACGACCTACGCGGCGGCTATCGGTCTGCTAAAAGGGCAATACGCACGCCCGGTAAATACGGTCTATGCCCGGCACCTCTTAAGATCCCGCAGACAGCAGCCCGGGGAATCAGTGGAGGTCTTCCTACGGGCACTACGGATACTCGGCCGAGACTGCGATTGCAAAGAAGCATCAGCCGCAGCACACACGGAGGGACTGATCCGAGATGCTTTCGTTGCGGGTCTAAGGTCCGACTACTCCCGGCAGAGACTTTTGGAAAAGGGAGAAATGAACCTGAGAAAGGCAGTGTCCCTCGCGCTCTCGCTCGACGCGGCCCACAGGAATATGGACGCCTTCTCCCCTAACCGCTCCGCAACGTGGACGCCACAACCTTGGGTCATGGGACCGCCACCTTCAACTGCTGCTGCGATGTCCAAGGCACAGAAATGTTATTTTTGTGGCCAGGCAAAACACCCCAGAGCACGCTGCCCGGCGAGAAACGCTACCTGCTCTGGCTGCGGGAAGAAAGGACACTATGTCAGCGCCTGCAAAGGTAAAACCGCTAACGCCAGCAGCGCCGCGTGCGAACCGTGGGGGCAGCCATCTTGTCCGCCATCTTGGGCTCCCCCAGCCGCGTGGGGATCGGGACCATGGGCGCCGCCATTTTGTCCGCCACCTCGGACATCTCCAACTTCAACCACGGGGGACCCGGATTCAACCACCGCCTCATCTGACGACCACATCGACTCGCTCGACCATACGCTGGCCTCCGTGACGCTGGACCAATCTCTCCCTCATCAACTGTCCAGGTCCATGATGGACATTAAGGTAAACGGCCGCGCCACTACCTGCCTTTTTGACAGCGGGAGCACGGAAAGCTTTATCCACCCCGACACGGTGCGCAGTTACTCTCTCCCGGTCCTGCCGACGCAACATCGGATCTCTTTGGCTTCCAAAGCCCAGTCAGCAGACGTCGGTGGCCACTGTGTAGTGACCCTTTCAGTAAGGGGCACAGAATACAAAAATTTTAAACTCCTGGTCCTGCCCCATCTTTGCGCTGCCGTTCTACTGGGGTTGGATTTTCAGTGCAACCTTAAGAGTGTCACATTAGCGTACGACGGACCCCTCCCCCCACTCACAGTCTGCAGCCAGCAGCTTTTAAATCGCCCGCCGCGCACCATTTGCAGCCTCTCCACCCTTAAAGACCCCCCCCTCCTTGTTCGCTAACCTCACCCGTGACTGTAAGCCCATCGCTACCAAAAGCAGGCGTTACAGTGCCGGGGATAGGAGCTTCATTAAATCCGAGGTAGCAAGACTCCTGAAGGAAGGGATTATTGAAAGTAGCACCAGCCCATGGCGAGCACAAGTGGTGGTAGTGAAGACTGGCGAAAAACAGCGCCTAGTTATTGACTACAGCCAGACGATCAATCGCTACACCCAGCTAGATGCATACCCACTCCCCCGCATATCTGACATGGTCAATCAGATAGCACAATACCGGGTGTTCTCGACGATTGATCTGAAGTCGGCATACCACCAGCTCCCCATCAGGGCTGAGGACCGCCAGTACACAGCTTTTGAAGCTGACGGTCATCTCTACCACTTCCTCAGAGTTCCCTTCGGCGTCACCAACGGGGTTTCAGTCTTCCAACGGGAGATGGACCGGATGGTCGACCAGAACGCGCTCCAGGCCACTTTCCCCTATCTAGACAACGTCACCATCTGCGGCCGCGACCAGCAGGACCATGATGTTAATCTAGAAAAATTCCTCCGTATGGCCCAGCGGCTGAACCTAACATACAACAAGGACAAATGTATGTTTCGTACCAAGCGCCTTGCCATTCTTGGCTGTGTAGTGGAGAACGGAGTCACCGGCCCCGACCCCGACAGGATGCGCCCCCTTATGGAGCTCCCCCTCCCCCACTGCCAAAAAGTACTGAAGAGATGCCTAGGGTTTTTCTCGTACTATGCTCAGTGGGTGCCCAACTATGCGGACAAAGCCAGACCCCTCATCAAGTCCACCTCCTTCCCCCTGACAGCAGAGGCCTGTGCAGCCTTCACTCTCATAAAAGGAGATATTGCGAAGGCCACAATGCACGCAGTGGATGAGTCCATCCCTTTCCAAGTGGAGAGCGACGCATCCGACTTTGCCCTAGCTGCAACCCTTAACCAGGCGGGGAGACCCGTGGCCTTTTTCTCAAGGACCCTCCAGGGCCCCGAGATTCGACACTCCTCTGTCGAAAAGGAGGCCCAGGCCATTGTGGAAGCTGTGCGACATTGGAGGCATTACCTGGCCGGAAAACGATTTACCCTGCTCACTGACCAGCGTTCAGTAGCTTTTATGTTTAATAATAAGCAGAGGGGCAAAATCAAGAACGACAAGATCTTGAGGTGGAGAATCGAACTCTCCACCTACAATTACGATATCTTGTACCGGCCCGGGAAACTCAATGAGCCCCCAGATGCCCTATCACGTGGTACATGCGCCAATGCGCAGGTCGATAGACTGAAGACCCTCCACAATGACCTCTGCCACCCGGGAGTCACCAGGTTTTTTCACTTCATCAAATCCCGTAACCTGCCCTACTCCATCGAGGAGGTCAGGACCATGACCAGGAACTGCCAAATCTGTGCCGAGTGCAAACCGCATTTTTATAGGCCAGACAGAGCAAGCCTGATCAAAGCCACGCGCCCCTTTGAACGGCTGAGCGTCGATTTTAAAGGGCCCCTCCCCTCCTCCGACCGCAATGTGTACTTCCTCAACATAATTGATGAGTACTCCCGTTTCCCGTTTGCCATCCCTTGCTCAGACATGACCAGTACCACGGTCATTAAATGTCTGAATGACCTCTTCGCCTTGTTCGGTTTCCCTAGCTATATTCATAGCGACAGGGGCTGATCCTTTATGAGCGACGAACTCCGGCAGTACCTGCTCTCGAGAGGTATCGCTACAAGCAGGACCACCAGCTACAACCCCCGGGGGAATGGCCAGGTGGAAAGGGAGAATGCGACGGTCTGGAAGGCAGTCCTTTTAAACATGAAATCTAAGGGCCTTCCGACCTCTCGCCGGCAGGAAGTCCTCCCTGCGGCGCTCCATTCCATTCGGTCACTGCTCTGTACAGCCACCAATGCTACCCCTCACGAGAGAATGTTCTCCTTCCCCAGGAAGTCCACATCGGGGATCTCGTTACCGACATGGCTGACTTCTCCAGGACCCGTCCTACTGCGGAAGCACGTGAGGTCCCATAAGACGGACCCCCTGGTCGAGAGGGTGAGCCTCCTCCATGCCAACCCTCAGTATGCTTACGTGGTGTACCCGGACGGGCGGGAGGACACAGTCTCCATACGAGACCTCGCACCTTCGGGTGCTCCCGAAACAACCCCCTCGCCATCCACCACTACCCACGCCTGCCCCCAGTACGCTTACGTAGCATACCCGGACGGGCGGGAGGACACAGCCCCCACACGAGATCTCGCACCTTTGGGTGCCCCTGAAACACTACCATTGCCATCCACCACTACCCACAACCCAACCCCGCTAGACGGCATGCCGCAGCCCCAGGACCCGTCATTGACCACCCAACCACTCAATGAGACGCCAGACTCAACGTTGGATGCTGCACCATCACTGCCGCCACCACGACGATCAGGACGGCATACAAGGCCACCTGATAGACTTACTTACACGAACCTTTAGTACACTTCACCCCACCGGACTCAATTTTAAACAAGGGGTGAATGTGGTAAACCACTGTTGTTGTTGTTGTTGTTGTTGTTATTACACACTGTTGTACCTATGCATGCCTCAACATGTCTCGGCTGGCTCCACCCACACAGGCCCAGGTATAAAGGTGATTGACCTGCAGCCCCCTGCCTTCTTGGAACCCAGTCAACCACGAGAGGCATGCTCTGTTCTTTGCTAATAAAAGCCTTTAGTTACTCTCTTAACTCTCAGTCTTTTATGAGTAATTGATAGCGCATCACCCAGCACTTTCCATCAGTGCATGGCGAACAGTTTAAAGGGCTTCAGCCAGCCCAGACAGTTGGTGCAGTACGTGGATGACCTGCTCCTCTTCACCGATTCGAGAGAGGAGCATGGCCCACTACTAGCCGAAATGCTGGAGCTGCTCAGGCAGGAGGGTTTTAAAGTAAACCCGAAGAAAGCACAGATCGGCCAGCAGGAGGTGAAATTCCTGGGCCTGACCGTACGCGCTGGGGAAAAGGCCATAGATAAGGCTAGAAGGGAGGCGGTACAGGAGTTACCAGTCCCCAACACAGTCACGGGTGTGAGGTCGTTTCTAGGGCTAACCGGGTACTGCAGAAACTTTATTGAGGACTATGCAGCCACAGCAGCTCCTCTGCTCCGACTCCTACACAAGGGAGTGGAGTGGGCGTGGGATGAGGGTTGCCAGGCAGCATTTGTCAGGCTCAAGAAAGACCTGCAGACCGCACCAGCTCTAGGGGCCATAGCTGGGGGAAAAGAGTTCTTCCTGGAGGTAGCAGCCAGCCTGAGTGCTGTGCTGCTCCAAGAGCGGCATGGCCGGCTGAGGCCGGTGGTCTACTCCTCCAGGGTACTCACGGATGTGGAGAAGAGCTACTCCAATTGTGAGAGGCACCTCTTGGCCACACATTGGGCTGTGAAAAGATCGCTGATCTTCACAGGCACCTCTCCCATCACCCTCCTCACCCATCACACACCCACCCAGATGCTCCTGGACGGGAGAATCAAAGATGGGACAGTGAGCAGTGCCCGCATTGCTCACTGGACCCTGCTTCTCTCACAGATGGACCTAAAGGTGAAGGGTCTCTGCGAGCCAAAGCTCGCAGCTAACCTGGTATATCCTGGAACAGCCCACCGGTGTTCCACAGAAGGGGTTTGGGAAGTAGACATAGGTTTACACACCGGGATACACCCCACAGGCCGCAAAATCTATGTGGATGGCTCCAGCACAGTATCTGCTGGCGAGCGACTCACAGGGTGTGGAGTTTATGACCCAGCGGCAAACATTGCCCTGGCAATTAAGCTCCCCAGCACCATGAGCACCCAGCAGGCTGAATTGTCCGCGGTAGTGTACATTGTTACACACCCCGAAATCTTCCCCACCCCGTACACGATTTGCTTGGGCAGTATGTTCACGTGCAATTCGTGTACGGAGTATCTGGCCATCTGGTCCCGCCGCGGATACACCTCCACCGACGGGAGACCCCTCACAGTGAAACCCCTGCTGGAGAAAATCTTAGCAGCAGTTGGGGAGGAAGGGGAGGTTTTCATCCATAAGGTGAAAGCCCATTCCTCCACAGAACCCCGTAGTCAGGGCAACCAGCAGGCTGACATGCTAGCTAAGGAGGGTGCCCGCACAGGCACTTTCTGCGACCCATATGGATCTAGACCCATAGCAGCAGTCAGGGGTAGGGATGGGACACAAGCGAGTGCAGGGGTAGCTTTAGCCCCAGACCTCAAGACGGTCCAAACCCAAGACCCCGTCCTCAAGGCAGTCCTCAGTGCAGTGACTGAGGGAAAAAGGGTAGAGGGCCCTTACGGCACAGCAGCCCTCTCTGTGAAAGAAGGCATGCTGTTTAGGGGAGAACAGTGGGTAGTACCACAGCAGCACCGGAGGGAATTCCTTCAACCAGCCCATGAGGGTCCAGGAGCGGGGCATCCGGGCCTGAGACCACCTGGCAGCGGGTGGAACAGGCGGGATGGTGGCCAGGACTCAGGGAAGATGTCCGCGAGTTCTGCACCGGCTGTCTGGTGTGTGCTGCTAACAACCCTGACCCCCACAAAAGGAAGGTACCTATGGGACACATCAGGAGGGTAGAGGGACCATGGCAGTCGATACAGGTCAACTACATCAGGCCCTTGCCCACCGCCCAGGGAGGCTATAAGTACTGCCTAGTCCTGGTAGATGTGTTCACGAAATGGGTAGAAGCCTTCCCCTGCAAAACAGCCACAGCTCTGGGTACAGGACAGGATCCTGGTCCAGGAAGTGTTCTCGCGATGGGGGCTACCACAGTATGTGGAGTCCGACCAAGGGAGTCACTTTACCGGGCAGGTAATGCAGAATACCCTTATGCTGCTCGGCATCGAGGGGAAGTGGCACGTTGCACACAACCCACAGTCCTCAGGGGTTGTGGAGAGGATGAACAGGACCTTGAAGAAAAGGCTGAGGAAAGAGACGGTGGACTCGCTTTGTGCATTGAGTGGTGCTGGAGTTTTGCTAAGTGGGAGAAAAATCATTTAAGTGTATTTTGTGAATTTTAGTGTGTTAAGAAGTAAATTATTTGAAGTAAGTTTAATTTTTTAAGGGTTTTTTAAACTCTTGGGCAGTTTAAACCGGAAGTAGAATCCGGGTATAAAAGGGGAGGGGCTAGTGCAGTGCACGGAGTGCTTTGTGCATTGAGTGGTGCTGGAGTTTTGCTAAGTGGGAGAAAAATCATTTAAGTGTATTTTGTGAATTTTAGTGTGTTAAGAAGTCAATTATTTGAAGTAAGTTTAATTTTTTAAGGGTTTTTTAAACTCTTGGGCAGTTTAAACCGGAAGTAGAATCCGGGTGTAAAAGGGGAGGGGCTAGTGCAGTGCTCGGAGTGCTTTGTGCATTGAGTGGTGCTGGAGTTTTGCTAAGTGGGAGAAAAATCATTTAAGTGTATTTTGTGAATTTTAGTGTGTTAAGAAGTCAATTATTTGAAGTAAGTTTAATTTTTTAAGGGTTTTTTAAACTCTTGGGCAGTTTAAACTGGAAGTAGAATCCGGGTATAAAAGGGGATGGGCTAGTGCAGTGCACGGAGTGCTTTGTGCATTGAGTGGTGCTGGAGTTTTGCTAAGTGGGAGAGTTCGGATAAGTGGGAGGTGAGGGTGTGTTTTTTGCTCTGTTTTGTTCCCCACTCCCAGGCTTAGACAGCACTGCGGAGGCAGAGCAGCGAGATGAGTCAACCAAACAGGCCCCACAGACAGTATTCAAGGAGGAGGTTGGTGATCAGCTGGTTGGTTGGTTTTCTTCCTTCTCTTCTCTTTTATACCTTTAAGTTGGTAAGTCCTTTGAATAGTGGTGTGACATTATCATCTATATCCGGGCAGGGTCTTCATAACTAATAATAAGAAATTAAATTAATTATATAGAATGGAGCAGGTGATGTGTTACTGTTGCGAGATGTGGGAGCCGGTGGTCCCCATTGAGGCTCACGGTGATTACATCTGCGACAAGTGTTTGCTGCTAGAGGAACTCAAGTTCCATGTTATGGAGCTTGAGACCGAGCTTCAGACACTGCGACACATCAGGGAGGGGGAGAAGTTCCTGGACTCTATGTTTCAGGAGATGGTCACACCTATGAAGTTAATTACTGCAGATGTAGTCCGTGGTCAGGGACAGGACGGTGTGACTATGAGTGAGGAAGGTACAGGGATCCAGGATGTAGTGTTGAAGGAGACGCAGCCCTTGTTCTTGTCCAGCAGGATCGAGGTTCTTACTCCCTGTGAGGGCGGGAGCGGGGACTGCAGGGAGGATGAGCAACCTGGCCACAGCACCGTGGTACAGGGGGCCATTCAAGTGGAGGGAGTAAAAAGAAATGTTGTAGTGGTAGGGGATAGTATCATTAGGGGGATAGATAGGGTTCTCTGCAGTCAAGAGCGGGAGTCCCGAAGGCTGTGTTGCCTGCCCGTGCCAGGGTTAAGGACATCTCTTCTGGGCTGGAAAGAAACTTGGAGTGGGAGGGGGAGGATCCAGTTGTCATGGTCCATGTTGGTACAAACGACGTAGATAGGACAAGGAAGACGGTTCTGTTAAAGGTGTATGAGCAGCTAGGGGTCAAATTAAAAAACAGAACCTCAAGGGTAATAATCTCTGGGTTATTACCTGAGCCACGAGCGAATATGGCTAGGGTAAATAAAATTAAAGAGTTAAATGCGTGGCTCAAAGACTGGTGTGGGAGAAATGGGTTTTGCTTCTTGGGACACTGGCACCAATACTGGGACAGGAGAGAGCTGTTCCGTTGGGACGGACTCCACTTGGCCAGTGCTGGGACTAGAGTTCTGGCGAATCATATAACTAGGGCTGTAGAGAGGGCTTTAAACTAATTAGTGGGGGGGAGGTTTCTAGAGAGCAAACAATAGAAATGACAACAGAGAAGGTCATAGACTTAGGTAGCAGTGGGGGAATTAAAAAACAGAATGTGTCAGGAAGGGACAGAAGGTATGGAGTAAAAAGTAAAGTACTAAAAAGGGAAAAAACAGGAACTAAGTGTTACAAAACATATTTGAAAGTTCTTTATCTGAATGCACGTATCATTCGTAACAAAATGAATGAGTTAACGGCACAAATAACGACATATGGGTATGATCTTGTGGCCATTACAGAAACATGGCTGCAGGGTGACCATGACTGGGAATTAAACATACCAGGTTATTTAACAATCAGGAAGGACAGGCAGGAAGGGAGAGGAGGTGGGGTGGCTATGTTAATAAAGGAAGGAATCACTATAATACAGAGAAATGATATTGGGTCAAAGGAGCAGGATAGTGAAATAGTTTGGGGGGAGATAAGGAATAATAAGGGGAAAAAAACACTAGTGGGTGTAGTCTATAGGCCTCCGAACAGTTGCAACTCTGTTGGACGGAGTATTAATCAGGAAATAGTTGAGGCTTGTAATAAGGGAACAGCTATAATTATGGGGGATTTTAATTATCAAAATAACTGGACAAATCAAATTGGGCAGAGCAGCCTTGAGGATGAGTTCATTGAGTGTATTAGGGATGGGTTTCTTGAGCAGTATGTAACTGAACCAACCAGGGGACAAGCAACCTTAGATTTGGTCCTGTGTAATGAGACAGGATTAATTAAAAATGTCCTAGTAAAGGATCCCCTTGGAATGAGTGACCATAACATGGTTGAGTTCCATATTCAATTAGAGGGTGAGAAGGTTGGATCTCAAACAAGCGTGCTGAGCTTGAATAAAGGAGACTATGAAGGTATGAGAGCGGAATTGATTAGAGTGGTCTGGGAAAATAGATTAAAGGGTAAGACGGTACATGATCAGTGGTGTACATTTAAGGAGTTATTTTACAACTTCCAAAAAATATATATTCCACTGAGGAAAAAAGGGTGTAAAAGAAAAGATAGCCATCCGTGGCTAAGTAAAGTAATTAAGGATAGTATCCGACTAAAAACAAGGGAATATAAGGTAGCCAAATCTAGTGGGAGGATGGCAGATTGGGAAGTCTTTAAAAGACAGCAAAAAATAACGAAAAGATTGATTAAGAAAGGGAAGATAGATTATGAAAGTAAATTAGCAAAAAATATAAAAACAGAGTAAAAGTTTCTATAGTTATATAAAAAGAAAAAGGGTGGCTAAAGTAAATGTTGGTCCCTTAGAGGATGAGACCGGGAAATTAATGGTGGGAAACATGGAGATGGCAAAAACACTGAACAATTATTTTGTATCAGTCTTTACAGTAGAGGACACTAAGAATATCCCAACACTGGACAAACAGGGGGCTCTAGGGGGGGAGGAACTAAATACAATTAAAATCACTAAGGAAGTGGTACTTGGTAAAATAATGGGACTCAAGGCGGATAAATCCCCTGGACCTGATGGCTTGCATCCTAGGGTCTTGAGGGAAGTAGCGGTAGGGATTGTGGATGCATTGGTAATAATTTTCAAAAAACTCCCTGGACTCAGCAAAGGTCCCGGCAGATTGGAAAACTGCTAATGTAACACCCTTATTTAAAAAGGGTAGTAGGCAGAAGGCTGGAAACTATAGACCTGTTAGCCTAACATCTGTGGTTGGTAAAATGTTAGAGTCCATTATTAAGGAGACAGTAACGGGACATTTGGATAAACATAATTTAATAGGACAAACTCAGCATGGTTTCATGAAGGGGAAGTCATGTTTGACAAATTGCTGGAGTTTTTTGAGGAAGTAACATACAGGGTGGATAAAGGGGAACCAGTGGACATAGTGTATTTAGACTTCCAAAAGGTATTTGACAAGGTGCCACACAAAAGATTATTGCTCAAGATAAAAAATCACGGGATTGGGGGTAATATTCTGGCGTGGGTGGAGGATTGGCTCTCTAACAGAAAGCAGAGAGTTGGGATAAATGGTTCGTTCTCAGATTGGCAACCAGTAACTAGTGGTGTTCCGCAGGGGTCAGTGCTGGGTCCCCAACTCTTTACAATCTATATTAACGATTTGGAGGAAGATACCGAGTGTAACATATCAAAGTTTGCAGATGATACAAAGATGGGACGGAAAGTAGTGAGTGAGGAGAACATAAAAAACCTGCAAAGGGACATAGACAGGCTAAGTAAGTGGGCAGAGATTTGGCAGATGTAATACAATACTGGAAAGTGTGAGGTTATGCACTTTGGCAGGAAAAATCATAGAGCAAGTTATTATCTTAATGGCAAGAAACTGGAAAGTACTGTAGTACAAAGGGATCTGGGGGTCCTGGTGCACGAAACTCAAAATGTTAGTATGCAGGTGCAGCAAGTGATCAAGAAGGCCAATGGAATGTTGGCTTTTATTGCTAGGGGGATGGAATATAAAAACAGGGAGGTATTGCTGCAGTTGTACAAGGTATTGGTGAGACCGCACCTGGAATACTGCATACAGTTTTGGTGTCCATACTTAAGAAAATACATACTTGCTCTCGAGTCAGTACAAAGAAGGTTCACTCGGTTAATCCCAGGGATGAGGGGGTGGTCATATGAGGAGAGGTTGAGTAGATTGGGACTCTACTCATTGGAGTTCAGAAGAATGAGAGGCGATCTTATTGAAACATATGAGATTGTGAAGGGGCTTGATCGGGTGGATGCGGTGAGGATGTTCCCAATGATGGGTGAAACTAAAACTAGGGGGCATAATCTTAAAATAAGGGGCTGCTCTTTCAAAACTGAGATGAGGAGAAACTTCTTCACTCAGAGGGTGGTAGGTTTGTGGAATTTGCTGCCCCAGAAAGCTGTGGAAGCTACATCATTAAATAAATTTAAAACAGAAATAGATAGTTTCCTAGAAGTAAAGGGAATTAAGGGTTACGGGGAGCGGGCAGGAAATTGGACATGAGTCTAGGTTCGGAATGGTCATGGCCCTGTGGGTAGTGGAGTGGGCCCAGGGGCCGTGTAGCCTGGTTCTGCTCCTACTGTGTTCTAATTCTGTGTTAGATTTCAGGAGATGGTTTTATTCCTGTTCCTGGCTGGGGTGGAGATCGCCTTTACAGAAGGTAAGTACTGTAGAAAATATAGGGACAGAGTGATCTCCTGGAAGAATTTCGATCACCTAGATGGGTCGGAGAGGAATTTCCCAGGTTTTTTTCTCCCAAATTGGCCATTGGGTCTTTATCTGGTTTTTCGCCTCTCCCGGGAGATCACATGGGTTCGGGTGGATGCAGAGTGATAGAAGATTTGAGGTTAGGATCAGATCAGCCATGATCTTATTGAATGGTGGAGCAGGCTCGAGGGGCCGATTGGCCTACTCCTGCTCCTATTTCTTATGTTCTTATGTTCTTATGTTCGCCTAGAAAATGGGCCGAGGTCCTACCGTTGGTCCTGATGGGGATCCAAGCCAGCCAGTCGAAAAGCACGGGGTACTCCCCGCATGAGCTGATGACTGGCAGGGTTATGCGGACCCCAACCCATGTACTAGCCCCGGTGCTCACAGAAGGTCAGCTCAGGGAGGTAAACCGGGACAGGTTCGCCAGGAACCTCTTTGAGCACCTTAAGCAGGTCCACGGGCAGGCGGCTGGGAACATGGGAAAGCAGCATCGGAGCAACCAATTGCTGTTAGAACCCCGAAAACACCACGAGTGGGAGATAGGGGATCAGGTCATGGTGAGGAATTTTGCTCGGGTAGGAAGTCTAGAACCGCTATACATAGGGCTCTACAGCATTGTAGATAAGGCCAGCCCCATGGTATACGTCATTACGATGCCTCGGCACACCAAATGGTTCCATATTAATCAGTGTAAACGGTTTAAGCCTGAGAGGAGAGAACAGCCAGTTGGGGTAAGGTCTGAGGATAGAAATCCTCAGCCTGCAGCAGGAGCAAATTCACAGACTGCTCAGGCAGGCACAGTGGCTTGCTTAAGGGGAGGGGCCATCCCACCCACCGATTGGGACACTCCCCCAATCTTCTGGGATTCGGATGAGGTGGGACCTGAGGGTGAAGTCCCCACCCCTGACCCAGGTTTAGATGAGGTGGGATCCGAGGGCGAAGACCCCGCCCCTGATCCAGGTTTAGAGGAGGTGGGACCCGAGGGCGAGGACCCTCAGCCTGCAGCACCAGGCTGCGAAGAGCTACCTGCCCCTAGCCCAGGTTCAGGAGAGGTAAAGCCTGAGGATGAAGATCCCAGCCAGCGGTAGTGGTAAGCCCACAGACCGCACCGGAGGGGGCAGTGGCTCGTGTTAAAGGCCCACCAGCCAGAAAAACCCCACCCGCCAAAGTCCCTAGAAGGTCCCCACGGACGCCCCAGCCAAGGAAACCGTGGTCACCAGTTCCCCATTTTAAAGGGACAGCCTCCCGAGTCAGGGGTAAATCTAAGGACAGAGGTCCCCAGCCAGCAGCCACAGGCTGTGAGGGACCGAAAGTACAGGACAGTGCGACCACACCGAAGGGAGCGGTGTGCCGCAGCCCGAACAGGAATTAGGCTGACCGCCCAGAGACGGGCGGCGGATGTACATAGTTTACGTATTTTTAAGTTTGATATTGTTAAGTTTGGGTGTTTAGTTTAAGTTTAAATGAGGTGATGGGTAGTTTAAATAGTAGTAGTATTGTTAAGAGTGTTTGTATTAAGTTGAGGTCGCAAGACTCGACTATGCTTTACCCAAGCCAGAGAACCTCCTCGGGACCTGGCTATATGTTCTTGTATCTCTTTGCAGAGAGGATTTCAGGATGAAGGGGTGCATACTCCTACTTGCCCTGATAGGAATGAGCATTGGAAAGCGAGGTGACGAGGAGGACTCCCACATCTATGGGTGCTCAGGAGAGAGAGCACCGATCGTTACCAATGGAGGTGGCGAGCGGGGTGTGGAGGAGCTCGCCATCTACTTCCACGAGGGAAGGTGGCCAGGTGGTTGGGGTCCAATTCGACTCAGTACTCCAGCCAGACTGGGTTCACGTACGGGGAGGCCTCCCTCCTGTGTCCCAGGGTACGGGTCGTTACCACAAGGGTCAGCGTCACCGTAGGGAAACGTGTATGTTTAACATGCAAGGGACAGATTCCTTTGGATAGGTGGTGGTGGCTCAGAAAACTGAGCAAGGATATGGGAAACCCCGCAGTCGAGTGGGATCAATTGGGGAACAACACCCATCGGACGATTACAGGGACTCACGGGACATTGAGTGTGTGCTGGGACAAGTGGTGGGAGCCGGATCAGGGGATTTATGTCTGTATGTGGGGATCAGAGAAGGTCTGCCCCACAGGCATATCCATCATTTTCCACTGGCAATGGCAAGATGCCGGGGAGGGGGTGAAGTGGGATTCCAACCTGAAGGCGTGCACGGTCCCATACTCCCCGATCCCAGTGAATGCCACTGAACTTGTGACCCGCCCCCAAAAGCCCCTGCCCATGACCCAGGCAGCAAGGACACACAGGGAGGGGTGCCCCGCCACCACCAAGGGACCAGGGAATGGGCTGGTACTAGTGCCGACTGATCAGGTGCTATACCAGGGGGTACACTACGCGGTAGCCTCCGCGATTTTAAACCTCACCGAGGTACACTTACCGGAGTGGTGCCCCAAAGAGACAGAACAGTTATACCAGGCTCTGTTAAAAGAGATGTTTAGGAAATTCTACGAGTTCGATTTTGCCAATATAGACAAAATAGAACTGTACACTACACACCATGAGTATTTTGGTAATGCGGGGAGACAAAGAAGGGGAGCCTGGAATTATGTTTTCACAGCATTTAACACAGGATCCTCTGTTATAAACAGCCTGGATGACATAGAATTGCAGACACAGATAAACAGTTTGAAAACACAATTGCGAAAAATCCTAATGGATGAAAATAAGGTAGTAGGCTCAGAGTTACATGAGGACCAGGCCATGACAGTCCATTTAAAAGAAATAATAGCTGAGCTGGAGAAGCACGCAAAGACTGTAAATGCCCTTATAAGAGAGGACAGAAATGCTTCAGATCAGGCTGCACAGAACGAGGTGTGCGTACAGTATGGGGCATGGTTGCTAGGCGAGGGCCGCAGTAATCTGGAGGATTTAAAGCAGGGTTTAGTCCCCTCCTGGATCAGCAACAAGCACCTCACAGCCCTCCACCCATTTGAGAACGCATTAAGCCTGTGTCAACTCCGGCTAGCTTCTGAGGCCTACCCTGTCCCAGTAGATTGCGGGCGCTCTAACCATACTATCATGGGTATAGTAGTAAGGATGCCGGTCATGGGTGGGACAGCCCGACCCGCACCGGTATACAGGGTAGAGAACATTGGAGTCATTCAAAGGGGTGCACACATCCGTTTCACAGCGGTCCCACCTTATGTCATAAAGTGGGAGCATGCTATGACAGGTACTGACCTCTCGGGGTGCCGGAGCCGGGGAGCACACATAATACTGTGTCCCTAGCACTTGAATGCCTATTCAAAACCACAGTGCGGGTTTAAAGCTGCTGGCACAAAACCTATAAACTGTACCATGGAGGTAATGGCACAAAACCATGTTCCCCCACAGGTAGCATATATAGGAGGTGGGACATATTGTGTCACCACAGGTGCGCCCCACTACCAGCATGGACAGCATAGCTGGTGTCCGGCAAGTGACAGCAGTTTCTGCTTTAAACCCGAGGCAGAAGTTCAAGTGGCCCAGAAACATTTCTGCACTCTGGAGCAGAAGACGGTAGAGATAGGGACCAATATATTGGATATTGTGGTTCCACCCTGGTGGGACATTTTTGAAAACATAGAGGCCCCTTCATGGATTAGACTGGCTTCCCACATCCTCATGGTTTGCCAGCTGGGAATAGTATTGTACCTAGTGTGCACTCAGTGCAAGGGAAAAGACAAATACTAGAATTCCAAAACCAGAGGACCTGGAAGGAACATTGGCCTAGAAATTCGGTGGGCTGTGCCACCAGTTAGCGCCCAAAGAGAGCACTTAGTGGGTTTATCGCCACTGGCCTCGCCTCCAACGAAATTTAGCGTGGCGCTAATGGCGGCGTTAGCCTGTAGCGCTGCGCCGCCACCGATGACGTCATCGGTGTGCGCAGCGCCCCGCTACCGCCCTGATCGCGATATTTGGTCGCGCCCCCCGCTGTAACGCCGGTCGCAATTTGCGACCGGTTCAGGGGGGCCTACCTGCGGCGGTAGTGGCGCTAATTAATGGGGAGGTGCGGGGCGGCCATTTTTTTGCTGGCCGCCTGCCAGCACCTCCTCGCGCCGCTGTCCCCGGCCTCCTGAGCCCCCCTCCCCGGGCAATGCCGGCTGTGTCCCAAGAGCCCGGCACTTCTCCTATCATGAAGGGGAGGAAGGCCTGCAGGACAGCAGTGCGCCGTGCCACAGCGTGTGGCGCTGCGGCACGTTGCGCTGCGATATTCAGTTGCAGCACCCCAAGAGGGATGTGGGGCACCTTGAGCAGCGCCCCGCTTCCGTTTGGGGCGCTGAAACTGAATATCGGGCTGGGGCAAGCGGCTCCTTCCGGAGCGGAACTTCCGGCGCCCAGGCGAGCTTGGCGCCCACCGAATTTCTAGGCCATTATGTTAAGGTGGAGGGAGATACACCTGTTTGAATTTTTGTCTGCTTCTAAATAAAGATTGTTTTTTCTTTTTGTTTCATTATTTTTAATAAATACTGTCGACGTGTTGTTTTAATAAAGATGTATGTGTACCAAGTGGTGCAGGGGTGTTGGAACCCCGCCATGCTTGGATGTGTGTAAACAACTGTATTCTGTCTATGTATGCTTATGTACACTACATTTTTACAGAATGGGAAATGCATGTGTCATGGGATCATAGATAGGTAACTACAGGGAAGGTTGACTATGGAGGGTCAGGAATTTTGCTCACCTTGAAAGGATGATACTTAAAGCGAGTTTAGTATCAACAGGGGGGAGTGTAGGGTTCTCAAAATTCTCACATTCCCCAAAAGTTATGGATAAAGGGACCCTGTATGGACAAGTTATTAAAAAGGGTACCCAAAAGAAAATGGCTTCTGAAACCTCGTGACCGAAGCCTGCAGGATTTTTAAAAGCAAGGCCCTGCAAAGGCAGGCCCATTGAAATCCTGAAACGAAACCTAACATGCATGGATCTGTGAAAAACTTTGTCATTTTCTAAAACCAGACAGCTAGGTAAACACAGAATATGCATTCTTCATCTTGAAAACAGTTTAACTCAGGATAGACCTAATCTTGAGGCCATTAACTTTCTGCATAAATAATCGGTAACAGCTCAAAGTAGCTACCAAGCCTGGAAAACCCGATTAAATTTCATAAATGACAAACAGCCAGGATCTTGGAGCCATTAAACAAGGAGACAACCGCCCCAAAAACAGTTAAAGTGAATGACTGTAATCATTTTAGACGAGCCCGCCAAAATTAAACAAAGAACTGACCTGATTTGGCGTGCAGATAAGGGAATGAAGAACCGGTATAATTGTAGGCCCACCGGTAGCCAAGCTCTCTCTCTTCCACTTTTCCTCTCCTCCCTCCCCATGCTGCTCGACACCGAGGCCGCCCATTACAACACCGGAGGAGAACGGGACCTGAATCAACACACACACAGGACACACGGGGCCGCAAGCGGGCAGGTGAGATGAGACAAACGGCAAGGCCGATAAGCAGAGAAGGGCAGCGTAAAGAAGCGTTGGGGATGAGCGGGCACACACCCCAGTCCAGATATAAGCTGGTGTTCGAAGCATGGGTAGAAGGATCAAGCCAACACCATAGACCGCCAACCGAACCCCAACCGCAACAAAACCTTCGGCGACCAAACCACCACCAGAAGAACAACCATTTCTGCAAGGTAAAGTACCCAACAAAGACTTTACTCCCTATCTCTAATGGAGGAAAAGAGGGTACTTTACTCAGATGACTCCACCGCCGCGCCCTGGGACCACGTGACGACGGCAGGCCCCAAAGGACACCAAGAGCGAACCCCATAACCACAACCGGCTTAATCGACAGGTTTCGAACTGTCAAGGAAACCCCATTGGTGAGCATAAATCCCTGGCCCCTCGTAGCTTAATCTAGTTAGGTATTGGGGGTGAGACAAGGGTAGGGGGATTTTTAATGTGTTTGTTCCCTCGATGTGCCGTGTGTTCCCCATTCCCAAATAAGTGTACTTTTATATGCCTGTAATTATTCTAGTAATTTTCAGTGTTGTGATTTTATCGTGCCTTTAATAAAAATTACGGTTTTCTTGCACCAAACCAGTTGTCTACTCTATTTCTGTATCGCCGCCTGTACCTAAGTCTGGTGTCTAGAGCCCAGGGGTGTGGGAGCGATTCGGACCGCTCAGAGACAGTCAGGGGCAGAGCTGATTGGGCACACGCCACCCCCTATAATCCTCCTCCAATGGCCTCTCCTCCATCATCCAGCTGGGTTGGACTGCACTCGCCTGGTTCCATTCTTATCTTTCGAACTGTAGCCAGAGAATCACCTGCAATGGCTTCTCTTCCCGCTCCCGCACCATTACTCCTGGAGTCCCCCAAGGATCTATCCTTGGCCCCCTCCTATTTCTCATCTACATGCTGCCCCTTGGCAACATAATCTGAAAACGTAACATCAGGTTCCACATGTACGCTGACGACACTCAGCTTTATCTCACCACCACCTCTTTGGACCCCTCCTCTGTCTCTGATTTGTCAGACTGCTTGTCCAATATCCAATATTGGATGAGCAGAAATTTCCTCCAACTAAGTATTGGGAAAACCAAAGCCTTTGTCTTTGGTCCCAGCCACAAACTCCATTCCCTGGCCACCGTTTCCATCCCTCTCCCTGGCAATTGTCTTAAGCTGAGCCAGACCCTTCGCAACCTTGGTGTTGTGTTTGATTCCGAGATGAGTTTCTGGCCATATATCCGCTCCCTCACCAAGACCGCCTACTTCCACCTCCGTAACATCGCCTGACTCTGATCCTGCCTCAGCTCATCTGCTGCTGAAACCCTCATCCCTGCCTTTGTCACCTCTAGACTTGATATTCCAATGCTCTCCTGGCCAGCCTCCCATCTTCCACCCGACATAAAGTTGTGCTCATCCCAGAACGATGCTGACTATATCTTAACTCGCACCAAGTCCCGTTCACCTATCACCGCTGTGCCTGCTGACCAACACTGGTTCCCAGTCCAGCAACACCTCAATTTTAAAATTCTCATCCCCGTTTTCAATGTCCGTGACCTCGCCCCCTCCCTATCTCTGTAACCTCCTCCAGCCCTACAAGCCTTCGAGATCTCTACGCTCCTCCAATTCTGGAATCTTGCGCATCCCCGATTTTAATTGCTCCATCATTGCCAGCCGTGCTTTCAGCTGCCTTGGCCGTAACCTCTGTAATTCACTGCCTAAACCTCGCCATCTCTCTACCTCTCTTTCCTCCTTTAATACACTCCTTAATACCTACCTCTTTGATCAAGCTTTTGATCATCTGTCCTGGTATCTCCTTCCGTGATATACGTGGGAGTACCTTCACCACACAGACTGCAGCGGTTCAAGAAGGCGGCTCACCACCACCTTCTAAAGGGCAATTAGGGATGGGCAATAATGCTGGTCTTGCCAGCGACACCCACATCCCGTGAACGAATAATAAAAAAATGTAAAAATAGAGGCATAGAGTACATAGAGTCATAGAGTAATTTAGTTATACAGCACAGAAAGAGGCCCTTCAGCCCATCGTGTCTGCGCCGGCCATCAAACCCTGTCTATTCTAATCCCATTTTCCAGCACTTGGTCCATAGCCTTGTATGCTATGGCGTTTCAAGTGCTCATCTAAATGCTTCTTGAATGTTGTGAGGGTTCCTGCCTCTACCACCCTTTCAAGCAGTAAGTTCCAGAGTCCAACCACCCTCTGGGTGAAAAAGTTTTTCCTCAAATCCCCTCTAAATCTCCTGCCTCTTACCTTGAAACTATGCCCCCTGGTTGTTGACCCCTCTACTAAGGGGAAAAGTTCCTTTCTATCTATCCTATCTATGCCCCTCATAATTTTGTACACCTCAATCAGGTCCCCCCTCAGCCTTCTCTGCTCCAAGGAAAACAACCCCAGCCTGTCCAGTCTCTCTTCATAGCTGAAGTGCTCCAGCCCAGGTAACATCCTGGTGAATCTCCTCTGCACCCTCTCCAATGCAATCACATCCTTCCTATAGTGTGGCGACCAGAACTGCACATAGTATTCCAGCTGTGGCCTAACTAGCATTTTGTACAGCTCCATCATAACCTCCCTGCTCTTATATTCTATGCCTGGGCTAATGTACAAAAGCAAGGAAGTTATGATGAACCTTTATAAAACACTGGTTCGGCCTCAACTGGAGTATTGTGTCCAATTCTGATCACTGCACTTTAGGAAGGATGCGAAGGCCTTAGAGAGGGTACAGAAAAGATTTACAAGAATTATTCCAGGGATGAGGTACTTCAGTTACATGGATAGACTAGAGAAGCTGGGGTTGTTCTCCTTAGAGCAGAGAAGGTTGAGAGGAGATTTGATAGAGGTGTTCAAAATCATGAGGGGTCTAGACAGAGTAGATAGAGAGAAACTGTTCCCATTGGTGGAAGGGTCGAGAACCAGAGGGCACAGATTTAAGGTGATTGGCATAAGAACCAAAGGCGACATGAGGAAAAGTGGTTAGGATCTGGAATGCACTGCTGAAAGGGTGGTGGAGGCAGATTCAATCACGGCTTTCAAAAGGGAGTTGGATAAGTACCTGAAGGAAAAAAATTTGCAGGGCTACGGGGAAAGGGCGGGGGAGTGGGACTAGCTGAAGTGTTCTGGCAGAGAGCCGGCACGGGCTCGACGGGCCGAATGGCCTTCTTCCGTGCTGTAACCATTCTATAATTCTATGATTCTATACAGAGTGTGCCTTTACCTGCCAAGTAATGATAATAAGACCTGAAGAAGGAACCCTCGCATTGTTCTCTGACTTACTGTAATATACCATGTGCTGCCATGTGATTCTCCTCACCTTCAGCAGTCTGATTGAATGTACATTTTATCAGACCAAGCCTCTGGCTCCAAACCAACATAGAACAGTACGCAATGCAAAGTATTTGCAGTAATTAACAAACTTTATTACCATTCACAATATATCAAAACAATAAATCCGCTGCCTCTGAGCTTTCTTCCAACATAGCTGGAGCGCTGAAATGGCTGTTCACTTCTTACATGGCAAAAAATGACCATGAAGACAAACTAATCCAGACCTGCTGCTGGCTATAAACCCTAAACTGATTAGTCAGGCTTAACCAGCTAAAGATAAGAATACTGAGAGGATTCTGGATATGGAGCTGTCCATCAAAGGGCTTCATTGGCCCTGCCCCTTCTCACAGCTGTTGATCTTAATCACTGCTCCAAGGTGCTTGGATCTGCTTCAGAGTATTTCACCGACCTGTTTCAAGATCCTGTCATGTTATGTCAGAACAAAAACAAACCCACATTAACCTCTAATTCCATAGACGGGCTGCTATTTCGCAGTATCGAACTGCAGTCAGTGCTTGCGGAACCAGTCTGGAAAGCACTATGGTTCAGGAGCTTCAAAATGAAAAGCTTGGTCACTTAAACAATGAACGTATCAACCTTTCTATTATCTGACAGGAATCAGAACTCAGACATAAATTAACTGACTTTCAACATCTTCAATCAAAATGTGAACATCACAGAAACGTTCAACAGAAACCAAAATTCACCCAGTGGCACTATGACCAGCAATAAAGAAACCAGTCGATAAACTAACACAGACGAAAATGCTTCATTTTTGCCACAGCACTGAATGCCTCTCTAAACCACAGTGGCATCCTAAATGATGGGCCTTGCCCTTCACATGGGCTCTTCATTGAAAGGAAGAGTGTGTAGCGCGACAGTGGGACCTTGTTTAGATGTTTGGTGCCACATTCACAATCTATTCCCGGTTGTGATGTAGCTTGCACTGACCACACTTCTGCTTGCATGCAGTACGCCTCTGTACTTGAGTCACTGTTCATCACAGCTGCTCAATCTGTAGCTGATTCCTTTGAGCAGTTCCCATATCCATTTTCTGATGGCCAGGGTCTCAAAGGAATCTGATCCCAAGAAGACGGCATACCCTACTGAGTCATGTACATTGATGTGAATCGTGAAGTCCTTCAGAGTCACTGAGCAGTGACTGATTCTATTAGGTTAGTGTGATGAGGAGGATGAGCCGGGCTCTTGTTACCAGAGAGACGCAGTTTGCCAGGTCGCTACAGTAGATGGTGCTGAAGCTGAACTTGTTTGCGCGGAATTCAACAGACAAGAGTCATCTGTGTAAAAATTGGAAAGCCAGGTGGCGAATGATAGAACACTAGAGCCGAGTCTTTAGTTACTTAAAAGCCTTTATTTACAGAGATACACATTACATACTGTGCACCCCCAAGATCAGCTTGCAACCCTTCCCCAGTCTACTCCCATATATATGAGCACCAGAGAGAATAACCACCACCGGAATACACTTAACACCCAATTAAATACAATTAACAATCTGTCCTCATTAAGCAGGGTCTCCGAGGCCAATGTGTGAGCACATCTGGGTTAGACGATCCAGGTGTCATCCTGAATATTGGCAAGTGAACGTGAGCAGGCGTGACACCTCCGCCCTGGCGTGACACCTCCGCCCTGGCGTTTTGTCTGGCAGATGGACCAGTGCCCAAAACACGTTGTCAGCAAGCAACTCTTTTGCAATATGCGGCCTTGTCACGGTCAGTGGCAGCGAGCACTCCTGTATGTGAGCCCTCGCTCACTATGAGCCCAACTGTACCGTTATATATCCAGCAGCCGAGGCTCCTGCACTTGTGGGGTGTTGCAGTGTCAAGGCAATTGGAGCGGATGGGCCTGGAATAGGGTGTGATCTTGTCCCTCTGGGGCGTCGGGACCTTTCTTCTAATAAGTGGCCAAATTCCGCTGGTAGTAGGGCAAGCGATTCTGGCATCTGCCCCCTCCATGCAGTGGTCACCAGAAGAGGTGGCAACTGGTGGGATAATGTCACCTGCCAGAATTCCAGGCAGCTCCACCTCTTCCACATCTCTGTTTTTCACTGGCACAGGGAATCTCCACACCCCAGAGAAATTCTTTGGTCAAAGAGGTAGGTTTCTAAACAGCATCATGAAGGAGGATAGAGAGGCAGAGAGGTTCGGGGAGGGAATTCCAGAGCTTACATAGAAACATAGAAACATAGAAGATAGGAGCAGGAGTAGGACATTCTGCCCCTCGAGCCTGCTCCGCCATTTAATGAAATCATGGCTGATCATCAAAATTCAGTACCCTGTCCCTGCTTTCTCCCCATATCCCTTGATCCCTTTAGCCTTAAGAAATAGATCTAACTCCTTCTTGAATATATTTAATGAATTGGCCTCAACTGCTTTTTGTGGTAGAGAATTCCACAGGTTCACCACTCTGGGTGAAGAAATTCCTCCTCATCTCTGTCCTAAATGGCTTACCCCTTATCTTTAGACTGTGACCCCTGGTTCTGGACTCCCCCACCATTGGGAACATCCTTCCTGCATCTAGTCTGTCTAGTCCTGTTAGAATTTTATAAGTTTCAATGAGATCCCCTCTCATTCTTCTAAGCTCCAGCAAATATAAGCCCAATCGACCCAATCTCTCCTCATACGTCATTCTTGCCATTGTAGGGGGTGGCGTGTGCGCCCAGTCAGCTTCGCCTCTGACTGTCCCTTGAGCGGTTCGAATCGCTCCCACACCCCTGGGTTCTAGACACCGGGCTTAGGTACAGGCGGCGATACAGAAAATCGAGTAGACAAGTGGTTTGGTGTAAGAAAACCAAGATTTTATTAAAACAGAATAAAACACAGTCTTATGAGAATTACTAGTATAAAATACAGGCATAAACAATTACACTTATATGGGAATGGGGAACACACGGCACATCGAGGGAAAACAACTACAATGGCCCAGAAATTAGGATCGGGGGCTTGCCGCACGTGCAAGCCCCCGATGTGCACTCACCCGGCGCGCCGACATCTGAAGCCTGGGCCTGCTTGGAATTCCTGTCACTGGCCCGGTTCAGATGTCGGCGCGATGTGCTTGCCTGATCCAGCGGCGTAGTTAGTGCGATGTGCCGGCTGGGATCAGGTGAGCACTGTGCAGCCAATCAGGGGAGGGGAAACTTCATTCATGCGTTTGAGAGTAAGAACTGTCAAACTCATGAAAAGTACGGGTGCCCAAAAGACTAGTTTAACTTTAAATAAAATTTTAAAAAACATCCCAATAATTAAATAAACTATAAATAACTTTTAAAAACTATTTTAAACAATTAATCAAATTTTTGAAAATTTTTTTTTTTAAAGAAATCAGGTCTAAAAATAAACTTACCTCACTGTAAAGTCCTTAAAAACAATGGGCCAGTAATTCCGATCCCAACGCGTGAGTACGGACGGGGTACTCACGCGTGGGCCCGTTGGAAGTGCCGGATTTCAGCATGCACAGCGCATGCGCGGGAAACCGGCATTTCCTCCAAGGGGTTCAGAGGTCCAACGCGTGCGTGCAGGACTCTGCGCACACGCGTTGAACTTCCTTCTTTTTGACAGGTTTGCCCGTGTGCAAGGGCCTGAACTTTTTAGACATATAAAAAGGAGGCGTAAGGACTTGATTCTTGAAGGTAAGTGGTCTATTATTTAAAATTATAACATTTTTTCCACAGCTTTATTGGGCCAGGAATTCATGCTCACCAATCCAAAACCTGCTGCTTTAACGGTTGTGAATTTTGAGGTTTGGTCTTCTGTCCTTTGGGGTACCCCATCGCCACGTGGTCTCAGGGCGCGGCACTGGAGTTGTTGATGCGACACACCTTCACTCTCCTCAGCTACCGCCGTCATCTCGTCGCGATGGGTTTTCTTCTTCTTCTCCCTCGGGCGGTCGTCGGCGGTAACGTTGCGGTTGTGGGTCGGTTGGCGGTTTTCACTGCTTATTTGATTTTACTACCCACCCTTTGAACGCCAGCATATTCGTCGCGGGCGTGGACACCTGCGTCTAATGCCTGCTTATTTGCAGTGTTGAAATGCCAACTTATTCTCACTGTCCATACATACACTGCTAATTTCTTCCCCAAACGCCAGCTTATAACTAGGCGTTTGGTTTTTACCAATGCGTCTTTTGCTGCCTTTCTCTGCTCTTGTCGGTGTTACCTTCTTCTTCGCCTCGTCTCGTCTCGTCTGCCCGTTCGTGGCCTGTGTGTCCTGTGTGACTTTGAACTCGGGTCTCGTTCTCCTCCCGCGTTTGGTCCCGGTGTAATGGGCATCCTTGGTTGTTGAGCGGTGCGGGGAGCGAGAAGAGAGCCCGCCACGAGGCCAGGGCGCGAGTACGAGAGGCAACAGGCCAAGGCCACAGACAAGAGTCAAGGGGAGAGAGAGAAGAAAGCGATTGCTACTGATGGGCCTACAGTTATACCCGTTCTTCCGCTCCTTATCTGCGTGCCAAATCAGGTCAGTCCATTGTTTAACTTTTGGCGGGCTTGGTTTAAGTGATTACAACCATTTGTTTTAATAACTTTAGGAGTGGTTGTCTCCGGGTCTAATGGCCTCGATGTCCTGGTTGCTTTGTCATGGATAAGACTTAATTGTCCCCATCCTACCTTGATGGCTAATGTGAGCTGTTATCGATTAAACATGCAGAAAGCTAATGGCCACAATTACGGGCCCATACTAATTTGATTTGATTCAATTCAAACAAATGCGTATTCTGTGTTTACTTTTTCTGGCTGGTTCTCGAGAGTTCCTGTTCACAGAGTCCTGCATTTTAATGTTTCGTCTCCAGGCCTGCTTGTTGGCAGAGCCCTGGTTTTAAAAGTCCTGTCAATATCGATCACGAGGTTTACAGAAGCCATTTTGGGTACCCTGCTTTTAAATAACTTGTCCAAAACAGGGTCCCTTGATCCATAACTCGGGGAGTGCAGGACTTTTGAGAACCCTGCAACTTACACCATCCCAGGTATCAGTCTGGTGAATCTAATCTTTGCTGCACTCCCTCCATGGCAAGAACATCCTTCCTCAGATAAGGTGACCAAAACTGCACACAGTACTCAAGGTGTGGTCTCACCAAGGCCCTGTACAACTGCAGCAAGACATCCTTGCTCCTATACTTGAATCCTCTCACTATGAAGGCCAACATACCATTTGCCTTCTTAACCGCCTGCTGCACCTGCATGCTTACCTTCAGCGACTGGTGCACAAGGATACCCAGGTCTCGTTGTACTTCCCCTTTTCCCAATCTATTGCCGTTCAGATAATAATCTGCCTTCCTGTTTTTGCCACCAAAGTGGATAACCTCGCATTTATCCACATTATACTGCATCTGCCATGCATCTGCCCAATCACCCGACCTGTCCAAATCATACTGGAGTTTCTCGGCATCCTCCTCACAGCACACGCCCACCCAGCTTTGTGTCGTCTGCAAACTTGGAGATATTACATCTAGTTCCCTCGTCTAGATCATTAATATATATTGTGAATAGCTGGGGTCCTAGCACCGATCCCTGCGGTACCCCACTAGTCACTGCCTGCCACTCCGAAAAAGACCCGTTTATTCCAACTCTTTGCTTCCTGTCTGCCAACCAGTTCTCTATCCAAGTCAGTATCTTACCCCCAATCCCATGTGCTTTAACTTTACATGCTAATCTTTTATGCGGAACCTTATCGAAAGCCTTCTGAAAGTCCAAATACACCACATCCACTGGTTCTCCCTTATCTATTCTACCAGTTACATCCTTAAAGAATTCCTGTAGATTAGTCAAGTATGATTTACCTTTTGTAAATCCATGTTGACTTTGTCCGATCCTGTCACTGTTTTCCAAGTGCTCTTCTATTACATCTTTCATAATGGGCTCTAACATTTTCCCCACTACCGATGTCAGGCTTACCGGTCTATAATTCCCCGTTTTCTCTCTACCACCTTTTTTGAACAGTGGGGTAACATTAGCTACCCTCCAATCCATGGGAACTGTTCCAGAGTCTATCAAATTTTGGAAGATGACCAGCAATGCATCTACTATTTCTGGGACCACTTCCTTAAGTACCCTAGGATGTAGATTATCAGGCCCTGGGGATTTATCGGCCTTCAGTCCCGCCAATTTCCCTAACACCATTTCCCTACAAATACTGATTTCATTCAGTTCCTCCCTCTCATTAAACCCCATGTTCCGCGACATCTCTAGGAGGTTATTTGTGTCCTCCTTTGTGAAGACAGAACCAAAGTATGTATTTAATTGGTACCTAATTAGGAGCTAGACAGCTGAAGGCACGGCCACCAATGGTGCGGCAAAGGAAGTGACGGATGCGCAAGAGGTCAGAGTTGTAGGAACTGTTGACTGGGCTAAGAGGAATTCAGAATTAGCCCAGATTCACTGCATTATATGGCAGTCTTTCAAAAAGTTAATCATTGAGATTGCGGAGCAATGATGCTGTGCAATAAATCATCTCCAAAGTGTAGATTCCTGTTTGTGAATCCAGACTGAAATTGGATAGAGCACACACAGTGATTGTGAATTTGGAGGTAGTTTACATGTTTAATCGATCAATAAACTAATGCTTTTAATTGCTGCACTCTGTGCCCGAGGGGAGCAGTCACAATGTAGGATTGAACCGTAGCCAGTATGCTGCAGTTATCATCCCACAAAGTGGTAATGTTTGACTCAGGGACATTTAGGAGTTAATCTTTGTCTTGGTTACCAGTGAGTGAGTTGTGTCACGCCCCTTGTGTGGAGTTACATACAGCACAGAAACAGGCCATTCGACCCAACAGGTCCATGCTCCACACGAACCTCCTCCTACCTCACTTCATTCTCACCCTATCAGCACATCCTGCTATTCTTTTCTCCCTCATGTACTTGCCAGCTTCCTCTTAACTGCACCTATGCTATTCACCTCAACCACTCCATGTAGTAGCAAGTTCCACATTCCATCACATTAAACGTAAACATGAGCGACTCACACCTGCGAGACATTGGGAAGGATCATAGCACAGATAGAAATGAACAGGTTTGATCTAATAGCCATAACAGAGATGTGGTTGCAAAGTGACTAAGGTCGGGAACTAAATATTCCAGGATACATAATTTTTAGAAGGGATCGGCAAAATGGAAAAGGAGGCGGGGTAGCCCTGATAATAAAGGATGGGATAAAGACAGTAGAGAGAATGGATCTTAGCTCTGAAAATCAAGAAGTAGAATTAGTGTCGGTGGAGCTAAGAAACAGCAAGGGGCAGAAAACATTGGTGGGAGTTGTTTATAGGCCCCCAAACAATAGTTGTAATGTAGGGCAGAGTATAATCAGGAAATTAGAGGCACATGTAACAAGGGTAATACAGTAATCATGGGGACTTTCATCTACATATAGACTGGGCAAACCAAATTTGCAGTAATAGTGTGGAGGACAAATTAATGGAATGAATGCAAGATAGTTTTCTAGATCAGTATGTTGAGGAACCAACTAGGGAAAAGGCTATTTTAGATCAGTATTGTGCAACGAGAAAGGATTCATTAATAACCTTGTAGTAAAGGGGCCTTTAGGGAAGAGTAACCATAATATGATAGAATTTTATATTGAGTTTGAAAGTGACATAGTTAAATCCGAAACTAGGGTCTTAAATCTAAACAAAGCAAACTACGTAGGTGTGAGGGGTGAGTTGGCTAAGGTAGATTGGAAAACTACATTAAAAGGTATGACACTGGACGAGCAATGGCTAGCATTTAAACAATTAATACATAATTTACAACAAATGTACATTCCTTTAAGACACAAAAACCCCAAAGGAAAAGTAATCTGACCGTGGCTAACAAGAGAAGTTAAAGATAGTATTAGATCAAAGGAAGAGGGTTATAATGCTGCCAAAAAGAGTAGTAAACCTGAGGATTGGGAGGATTTTAGAATTTAGCAAAGGAGGACCAAGAAATTGATGAAGAAAGGGAAAATAGAATATGAGAGTAAACTAGCGAGAGACATAAAAACAGACTGCAAAAGCTTCTATAGGTATTCAAA
Organism: Somniosus microcephalus; assembly: GCF_052327205.1. Lineage (NCBI taxonomy): Eukaryota > Metazoa > Chordata > Chondrichthyes > Squaliformes > Somniosidae > Somniosus > Somniosus microcephalus. The sequence goes on from NC_141009.1 coordinate 55,495,941, forward strand.
AAGGATAAGATTAGCGAAAGTAAATGTGGGTCCCTTACAGGCTGAGACAGGAGAAATTATAATGGGAATAAGGAAATGGCAAAGAAATTAAACAAATACTTTGGGCTGGATTTTGCCAGTGTGGGCGGGCTGGGGCATTTCAGGTGGTTTCCCTGTCAGGACCCCGACTCCGATGTGATGTGGGAAAAAAGTGTGATTTTCCCCTAATTGGGCACTTGAGTTCCAGTGTGTGGGAACCCCTGGCCCAATTAGTCTTTCCATCCAGAAAGTCGCCTCCGATGACGTCATCAGTGCTGCTGCTTTTAAGGCCTGCAAGCAGTCTTGCTTCTTCTGGAGACTGCAATCTTTATGCTGATTGTACTGAGGAATTTATTGTACGAATATGTCCACCAGCAGGCAAAAATGTGCTCCACAATTTGATGAGACCTCCCTCCAAGCTCTGGTGGAGGGAGCAAGAACCAATAAGGAGGTGCTCTTCCCCTCCTCAGGGAGAAAAAAGCCACCACAACAAACTAAAGCTGTGTGGCTGCAAGTGGCCCGGGAGGTCAATGCAATCTCTATGTTCTACAGAACCTGGCTGCAGTGCAAGAAGAGGTTTTATGACCTTCTCCGCACAGGAAAAGTGAGTATGACTTTTTCATCACCCTCAATCTCATCCCCATCGCCTCTCCTCACCAGCACTCTGCTTTGCCAACCTCTTCCTCCACATCCCACTTGACAGTGACATTCCTGCACCCTTACTCATTCACTCTCTCTCTATGGTCACATTCACTTAACTATTCAACCATGCAGCCCTCACACTCTCTATCACTGTGATGCAATGACAACTTACAACTTACAACTTACAACTCAAGAAGGGTAGCAGGGATAAACCAGGGAATTACAGGCCAGTGAGTCTAACATCTGTGGTGGGGAAATTATTGGAAAAAATTCTGAGGGACAAAATTAATCTCCACTTGGAGAGGCAAGGATTAATCGGGGATAGTCAGCATGGCTTTGTCAAGGGTAAATCATGTCTAACAAATCTGATCGAATTTTTCGAGGGGGTGACTAGTGGGGTGGATGAGGGAAATGCTGTGGATGTGGTGTACATGGACTTCAGTAAAGCTTTTGACAAAGTCCCGCATAGGAGACTGGTCAAGAAGGTAAGAGCCCATGGGATCCAGGGTGCCTTGGCGCGTTGGATCCTAAACTGGCTGAGTGGCAGGAGGCAGAGGGTGATGGTCGAAGGTTGCTTTTGTGACTGGAAGCCTGTGTCCAGTGGGGTACCTCAGGGATCGGTGCTGGGTCCCTTATTGTTTGTGATCTACATAAATGATTTGGATGAGAATGTAAAAGGTATGATCAGTAAGTTCGCAGATGACACGAAAATTGGTGGGGTGGTAAATTGCGAGGAGGAAAGCCTCCGGCTACAGGACGATATAAACGGGTTGGTCAGATGGGCGGAAAAGTGGCAAATGGAATTTAACCCTGAAAAGTGTGAGGTGATGCATTTTGGACGGACAAATAAGGCAAGGGAATACACAATGAGTGGTAGGACCCTAGGAAGTACAGAGGGTCAGAGGGACCTTGGTGTACATGTACATAGATCCCTGAAGGCAGCGGAGCAGGTAGATAAGGTGGTTAAAAAGGCATATGGGATACTTGCCTTCATTAGCCGAGGCATAGAATATAAGAGCAGGGAGGTTATGATGGAGCTGTACAAAACGCTGGTGAGGCCACAGCTGGAGTACTGTGTGCAGTTCTGGTCGCCTCACTATAGGAAGGATGTGATTGCTTTGGAGAGGGTGCAGAGAAGATTCACCAGGATGTTACCTGGGATGGAGCGCCTCAGCTATGAAGAGAGGCTGGACAGGCTGGAGTTGTTTTCCTTGGAGCAGAGAAGGCTGAGGGGGGACCTGATTGAGGTGTACAAAATAATGAGGGGCATAGATAGGGTAGATAAAGAGGAACTTTTCCCCTTAGTGGGGGGGTCAATAACAAGGGGGCATAGATTCAGGGTAAGGGGCAGGAGATTTAGAGGGGATTTGAGGAGGAACTTTTTCACCCAGAGGGTGGTTGGAATGTGGAACTCAATGCCTGAAAGGGTGGTGGAGGCAGGAACCCTCACAACATTCAAGAAGCATTTGGATGAGCACTTGAAATGCCATTGCATACAAGGCTATGGACCAAATGCTGGAAAATGGGATTAGACTGGACAGGGATGGATGGGCGGCGCAGACACGATGGACCAAAGGGCCTCTTTCTGTGCTGTAAAACTCTATGGCCTAGAAATTCAGTGCCCTTAGCACTGATTTTGCGGCGCTAGAGGGCCTAGCGCTGCAATTGGCGCTGGTTCCTAAATTGCCTGGGGCCCTTCCGCGGCGGTAGACCGGTAGCGCTGCGCCGGCACCGATGACGTCATCGGTGTGCGCAGCGTCCCGGTTGCTGTGGTAACCCGGCCCCAAGCCGAAATTCAGTTGCGGCCGCCTCGCCAGTGGCAGCCGCAACTAAGACTCCGGCAAATGAGTGTTGCCGGAGTCTGCGCCGGCGCTTTAAGGAGGCGCGGCGGCCGGCCGCTTTCCCGCCGGCCGCCTGCCCGCAGCTCCCACCCCGGACTTCTCCCCCCCCCCCCCCCCGGAACAGATGCAAGCCCGGCACTTGTTCGAGGTGCCGGGCTCATTTTTGAAGAGATTTGCGCGGGCCGCGGCCGGGTGCAGGCAGCTCCTCCTTAACGGAAGGAGGAGGCCTGCACTTCCCGAGCCTGCCGCACCGCAGCGGGCGCCGCAGCGCCGGAATAGCGCCGCAATGCGGCGCGTTGCGCCAGTTTTCAGACGCTAAAACCCTTCAGTAGCGCCGGCAGCCGTTTGGGCGCGGCGCTACTGAATTTTTGCCGTGCGCAAAGGGACTTAGCGCCGGCGCTAACTTCCGGCGCTAAAGCCCTGGCGCAGCGCAAACTCAATTTCTAGGCCTATGACTCTAACACACAGGGAGGTGTAGTGCATGTAACCGTCTACCTTTAAGAGACTATTGTATGTAACCGTTCACCTTTAAGAGAACTATTTTAGGTGTGGCACTACTTGTTTGGCTTCTGTATACGGTAATACCGACGGTGACCACACCGGTATATAAGTGCTGTGGCATGATTTATCGGGCAGATTCGCCCTGACCTTCGAATAGTAAAGTCCTGTTGTATGTTACTCCTGAAGTCTGTGTCGTAATTAACTGCACAACCCACAGACTTTACAGTGGCGACGAGTCCGATCGTACCCTGCGGCAACAATAATTTCAAAGCAATGAAAGAGCGTCGAAAAGAGGCAACCGCCCTCGTCATTCGGCTGGGAGAAAACTCAAGGCTGCAGCAATAGAAAGGAGGAAGACTTTAGCGACAAAAACTTCCTTCAGCAACAGGCACTGACTGTCCCTTCTGCCACGGTGACTGTGAGTAAGGGAAAGTGAAAAGAATAGCCGGAGGATAAGGGCTGGGCACTCGACCACGGTCGAGGGGGAAAAGGAGCCGGACAAAAAGTCGGGTCCAACGGCGTCGTGAGAGACCGCGGCCGGCGGGAAAAGCCGGGCGGTGACCGAAGACACGAAGCGCTGCGACCGGGAGCGTAGGCGCGGGAAGAGAGAAACTCAGCCGCAGCCGGGGAGAGAAGCACCGGACTGCGAGAGGGCTGGGAGGCGCGATTGGGGTCCGAGCGAGCGGGAGAGGCAGAGCCGACCAAGAGAGACTGCGCGAGAGCCAGTCCAGCGGCTGAACTGTCCTCCGTCAACGGGGTGTAACCAGCGCCGGTAGAGCCGAGCGAGCGGGAGAGAGGCAGAGCCGAGCAAGGGGAACTGTGCGAGAGCCAGTCCAGCGGCTGAACTGTCCTCCGTCAACGGGGTGTACCCAGCGCCGGTAGAGCCGAGCGAGCGGGAGAGAGACAGAGCCGAGCAAGGGGAACTGTGCGAGAGCCAGCCCAGCGGCTGAACCTGTTCGCCGTCAACGGGGTACCCAGAGCCGGTCGCCCTGCCATAAAATAAAAAAAAAAAGGGGAAAGCCTTGAAGCCGACGCGCAGGCTGTGAACCTGAAAGCCAGCGGCCGTCGCCCATGGGGAAAGTGTACCCCTCCCGCCAGGGAAGAAACGCGGGAAGCCGCCATTAGGCGGGGAAGAAGACAGAAGCGGGAAACCGCCATTGAAGTGGGCGGGGAGAGAAGATAAGAGCGGGAAACCGCCATTTTCGCGGGAAAACCGCCATCTTAGAAAAAAAAAGAAATAATAATTTTAAGAAATACTTGTGTTGTTCCCAAAGAGAGGAAGATGCCTAAGCGTGGTAACATCAACGATTTTAATTCCGAAGTAGAAGACTGGGCCACGTACGTGGAACGCATTGAGATCTATTGTGAGGCCAATAAAATAGAAGAAGATGACAAAGCTATAACCTTGCTGAACTCAATGGGCGCAAAGACATACGGGCTCTTGAAGCATCTACTAGCACCAGCTAAACCGGCGGATCAGACTTTCGATGATATTGTGGCTGTCCTGAAGGACCACTTGAACCCTACACCGTTGATGTTGGCTGAACGATTCAAATTCTATGCGAGAACGCAACGGAAAGACGAAAGCAACACGGAATACTTGGTTGAACTGCGGAGGCTAGCGAAAGACTGTCAGTTTAGGGACAATCTGACAGAGGCATTGCGAGACAAGTTCGTGTGCGGGTTGGCAAAGGAAGGAACGCAAAAGCGACTACTCGAAGAGAACGACCTTACACTTGACAGGGCTGTCCTTATTGCAGCATTGCACGAAGCCGCAGCGAAGGGAACTGCGGAAATGCAGCTAAAGACAGCAGCACTAAGTGTGGATCAAATTACCTCGACAACAACAAAATGCTATCGTTGTGGGAAGACAACACACGACCAGAACCAATGCTGGTTTAAGAACCAGGAATGTAGGAAATGTGGCAAACTGGGTCACATAGCTAAGGTATGCCGGTCAGGGAAGAAGACCAACAACCAAAGGACCAACAACCAAAGGAAGCCATCACAGGAAAAGTACAACAAGGTACACAAGGTGGCTGAGAAGAGTTCAGACGAACAGAATTCAGACTCAGACCCAAACGGCCAGGAGCTGGGTAGTCTGAGAATTCACAATGTGAGTAAGGAAGCTGACCTACAAACTATCTGGGTCATGCTAAAAATAGCTGGAATCCAAGTGAAAATGGAGTTGGACACTGGATCAGCTCTATCAGTCATAAATCGAAGGGATTACCACCGGCTATTCTCACATATACCCTTAAGAGATACCAAGTTCGTATTGCAGACATACACAGGGCATAAAGTATACCCCATGGGAAAGATAAGAGTCAAAGTGAGAGATAGGGGTAAAGAACACCCAAGAATGAACTTATACGTACTACATGAGGGAGGACCACCACTTCTAGGACGGGAGTGGATCAAGAAAATAGACATGGAATGGCACTATCTAAAAGCCATAACGAGTGAGGACTCGGTGCAGACAATCAGCTCAGATTCTGAAACGGATGACGATAAGACCAACCCAAATATGAGAGATAAGGCTGAAATGGACTTGCCGACGAAGGTTGGAAAAACGAAGGCATGCATAAAGGCTTATGCTCCAGAGAAGAACAAAGTTTCAGAACAGAACTCCACCGAACAACGACAACCTAGTTCGACAGAAAATTCTGAGCCTGTTCAAGTTACGGACATATCCATGACGGAAGAACACCGAGCTCGGACTCAAACTTATTTCAAATTACGACAACAATTAGAACAATTGAGTTACCGTCTCGTACAAGAGATGAAAACAATGAAAAAGTTCTATGACACCGAATGGGAGAATCTGGAAAGACAACAGAAGCAGCTAGCTCAAGCAGAGAGTGACCATAGAGCCATCGTGACCAATTACCGATCACATCTCCCTTATGCTGTTCAGGAGTTAGAATATTTGCAGGAAGAAGCAAATGAAGAGGAATCTTCAGGAAGCCAGGATTTTATTCCAGTTCTTCTCTACGACTCCTTACAAGCAGAGTGTGAGAAGTTGAAAGAACAGTATGAACAGGCCCAGGCTACAATTCTGGAAGGGGTTAACTCGGCAACCTCCGAAAAGCTAGTTTCAGTGGAAGCATATGAGCAACTGAAGGTTGAACATGAGCAAGAAGTCCAAAGGCTGCAGGAAATTCTTGATGAGCTCAAGGCCAAGACAGACTCATCGGTAGAAGTTCCATCCATAGATGAGAAATTAGAGGTGAAAGACATGGCAGAACCTGAAAGACAAGATGTACAAGAACTCATAAAAATATTAAAGGAAACCCAAGACAAATATGGGGCGGCAATGACCGAGATTCAACAACTTGAAGAACAGATTCAACTGGGAATCCGTTCAGTGGAAGAAAAGGGGACTGTAAGAAACACAGAGACTGTAAGAATGGCCTCTGAACATGAGCTAGAGAGCATCAAGGCGCAACTTCTCCGAGCGCTGGAAGCCAAAGTACAAGAGGAAAAGAAGGTGAAAGCATTGGAGGAAAAGGTGGATGAAATGGAGAAGACTCTGACCCAGAGTGTTCCCGTGGAAGAGTTAACGGTCAGCCAACTCCTTCATATGCTGAAGGACAAGACTCTACAATGGGAACAATCTGAACACGAGCTTCAATCTTCAAAGGGAAGGAGTTCGGAGCTCTCAAAAGTTATGGAAATAGCTGAGGTTGCAACACAGATTTTACAGGGATGCCAAAAGTACGCTGAATCACGTCAATGTGAACAGCAGAATGTTGAAACAGCTGCTCCAGTAGAAGGATTGAATAGCCTGATCAATCAATCCCCGAGGGAAGGGGAAGTATTGAAATCACAAACGAGGTCATTAGTGAAGGATTTGCAGGAAACCCAGGAAGAGCGGGATGAATATGAACGCATGAAGAAGTCTCTTCAGGAAAGATGTCTAGGGAGGGAACAACAGTCGGCTAACGTCCAGTTGGGTACGGAAGAAGTAGCAGGCCCTCTCGCTAGACTAGCTCAGGACGACACCGAATATTACCATGACCTGTTGAGTGACACTGAATATTACGAGGATCTGGTCTGCCCAGCTTGTGATGAAAACTCCCAAAGTGCAGAAATCAGGATGAAGCACTTAAAGTCTAAGGAACATAGAGAGATGGTGGCGCTACAGCTGGCAGCTGATAAGGGAGCCCCGAGAGTCTCCAAGAAGCAGAAAAGAAAAAGAAGAAGCAGAAGATGATAACCATCAAAATCATTATCACTCCTACCAGATCATGCACGTGGGCCCTACAAAGGGAGATAAATCAGTTGGAAAGTAAGGAAAATTACCAAGGCAATACAGCTGTTTGTAAAAGTCAGCATTGCTGGTTCAGCAGGACGGGAGTTCAAGCTGTTACGTCAAGGGGAAGACTAGTGGAGGAGTCACGCTAGCAATGTGAACCGGCTACACCACAGCGATGTTGTTCGGACCGAGTCAAGACTAGAGACTGAATCTATACACTGTTCCCACAGAGACTGAACCTGTGAACTGTTTCCCACAGAGACTATATCCGTAAATTGTTTACCTGAAGTTGAATATATGTATGTTAATGAGAAATAGTATGTTGTAAGCTAAAAAGGGAGGATTGTAGTGTATGTAACCGTCTACCTTTAAGAGACTATTGTATGTAACCGTTCACCTTTAAGAGAACTATTTTAGGTGTGGCACTACTTGTTTGGCTTCTGTATACGGTAATACCGACGGTGACCACACCGGTATATAAGTGCTGTGGCATGATTTATAGGGCAGATTCGCCCTGACCTTCGAATAGTAAAGTCCTGTTGTATGTTACTCCTGAAGTCTGTGTCGTAATTAACTGCACAACCCACAGACTTTACAGGAGGGCCCTTGGTATCCTTCTAAGCAACTATGCTATGGATTCTCCTTCATTCTCATTCAAACTGTCCCTCATTGCAGGAAAAGAGAGCCCACAATAAGAGGGAAAGAGCAAGGACAGGAGGAGGGCCACCCTCAGTAGCCCTGCTCACCATTTCGGAGGAGGCGGCCCTGGAAATCGCCGGGATCGAGGAGGATTCCCAAGTGGGGGACAGACAGACGGGCGCATCACAGCAAGCTGGTGACAGAATAGTTGGCATCTCTCTCATTGACATAGCATGAGTCGCTGATAATGAATCTGATGCTCTAACAGATTGACTTATCTGCACAATTCAATGTGCATGTAGCCTTGACCTCACAGCTCTAACTCTTTCCTTTACTCCCCCACAGGACCACCGAAAGCCCACATCCCCACTGAGGGTGCAGCCTCAGCAGAATTAAGCACACCCAGCACCAGTGCAGACACTCACACCTCGGTGGGACCTTCACGAGATAGAGTAGTGTTGTCACCTGGTGTATCACAGCTCACAAGTGTGCATCAGGAGATGGTGGAGACAGGGACAGCAGTGGTGAGTCCTCGTCGGAGGGCGCAGGACTCTGCCAGCTTGGCTCAGCTGCATGTCGACCCTGTGCCTCCGGGTCCATCCAGAAGGAGAGCGGTGCTGGAACTCCAGGAACAGGTGCAGGAGTCTCTGTCAGGTTTTGTCTCCAGGGTCGCTGTGAGTGTCGAGCGAATGGAGGAGTCCAGCGCGAACATGAGCAGAGCCTTTGTGGAGGCATTGGCGCATGAATGCATCACCACAGAAAGGATGGCAACCTCCGTGGAAAGGATGGCTTCAGTAGAGGAGAGGATGGCTATGGCCATGGAGGAGCTAAGTCGCCAGAGTGTAGAAAACATGGTCATTGTTCAGAATAGACTGGCATCTCTTGAGGAGTGATGGTCAGCTGTTGAGCATAGAAACCAGACCTTCATGGAAGTCCTCTGGAGTCAGACTTCCAGTGCAGAAATGGGTCCTCATGGCCCCCCTGCAGTGCAGCAAGGTGCTGTCCAGCAACTTGCTAGCTCTGAAGTGGGGCTGACCCATGAGAGGGATGTTGGTGGCAGACAACAAGGAAGTGGGGGCTCCTCTCCAAGTGCTCACACGACCATGCCACTGCAGAGCCCTCGGTCAGAGCCCCACCAGAGTCCACACCCAACAGAGATCGGCGTCTCAACCCCTGCACAGCCGCAGGAGCAGCAGACTGTTGCTGAGCCCTCACAGGCTTGCAAACCCAGAGGACGCCCGCCAAAGGTGTCGAAGCAGGAGCAGCAAGAGAGTGAGCAAGGGGCCTCCACATCTGCTGAAGCCACAGGGGAAGCACCACATAGGAGCACGCGTAAGAGGAAGATAATGCACAAGTAGTCTCAAGGGTAGTCACCTGGGTGTAATGTTGTGTTTAATTTTGAAAAGCCATCAGGTGTTATTGTCATAAAAAATTCTGATGGCAAACTGTTGCAGTTGTGGCATGTGTCATTTCGCGAATGGGACTTCCACATTGAGGGCTTAGGGTAATGTGCAATTGTCAGTATGGTGGTCAGAGTGATAGGAATCCACAAGTTCTTGAGCATTGTCGATGCTTTGATAAGAGGCAATGAGGCAAAAGTGCTTGATTGGCTAGGCTAAACAAATCTGGCCAAAATTAGTGCATCCCTTGCATCCCAGCCAGCAATGTGCTGGCATGCTGGTGCCGCTGGTTGATGCGCCTCTGCAAGCTGTTCGTTGTCGCTCTCCTCCTCCTCATCTGAGGAGGATATGTGAAGAGCCATTTGGTCCTCAGGAATCTGCAAGCCACGACGCTGTGCCATGTTGTGAAGTGCACAGCAGACCACGATGATTCTGGAGACCCTGGCTGCTGAGTACTGCAGGGCTCCACCTGATCTATCAAGGCATCTGAAGCGCATCTTCAGGAAGCCGATGGTTTGTTCGATTATGGATCTGGTGGAAATGTGGCTGGAGTTGTAGCACTCCTCAGCTTTGTTGGATGGGCTCCTCAACGGCGTCATTAGTCACGTCTACAGGGGATAGCCCTTGTCTCCAAGTAGCCATCCGAAAAGTTGGTCTGGCGGACTGAATAGTGGAGGCACACTAGACTGGCACAGGATGAAGGAGTCATGGCAACTGCCAGGGTACTTGGCGCAAACATGCAAAATTTCCTTCTTGTGGTCACACACCAGCTGTACGTTGAGGGAGTGGAAGCCCTTGCGGTTGACAAAAATACCTGGATTGTGATGGGGTGCCTTAAGGGCCACATGTGTGCAGTCAATGATGCCCTGCATCCTTGGAAAGCCTGCCAGATTGTCAAACCCAACCACACGCGCAGTTACACTGGCTTGCTCCTTGGAGAAATAGATGTAATTGTGAGCGATGGCAAAGGGGGCATCGGTTACCTGCGTGATGCAAGTGTGTGCGGCTGCCTGGGAGACGCCGCTGATGCCTGCTGCTGATCCCTGGAATGAACCTGAAGCAAAAAACTTTGACAGCCACTGGTAAGGGGTGTCCACCGGATCCTCTGGGCTCCAGCTCTTGCTGCAGCATTGCACAGATGTCACCCACTACCTCTCGCGAAAGTCAGAGCCTCCTTTGGCACTGCTGCTCAGTCATGTTGAGGTAGCTGATACTCTGTCTGTAGACCCTGTTTGGGGGGTATCTCCTGCGGCAACGTGCTTCCATGCGCTGGCGCCTTCTGGCCTGTGCAGCTTCAGGTGGGTGAGCAGCAGCTTGGAGCTCCTGCTGTTGCTCCTGCAGTTGGTGCTGCTGTTGTTCAGGGTTCTGCTGCTGCCGCGGCTGGTCTTCTTCCGAATCTGATGTCCAGGAGGAAAGGAAATAAAAGGTTCCCATTCTTCTGGTATATACCTCAGTTGAGGAAGCGCTCATTCAAGGTGGGGAGAAGGGTTTCCCAGGAGGTCACACTGGAGATGGGTGTCAGGCTCCAAACTTCCAGAACAATGAGTAGGCCTGCTAAAAGTTCCCCCAGACCTGAGACAACAAAGTTCTGCCACCTGCAAATGATGATTGCTGAAAACTCCTTTTTAATAGTGGAACTGCAGCTGTTAGTAAGCAATCCACTTGTGATGCCGCCAGGTTTAACTGGCGTGTTCCAGAGGAGACGTGCAGCACGTGGGAAAAGTGTTAAAATCCGAAAGGCCTCTCAAAATGGAATAATAGAGGCAATTAAGTGGTTGTTAAGGGCTTTAAGGGCCTATCCCGCCTCTTGGAGGCGGGATGGAAATGGGGTCAGAAAACACGCATGTGGGGAAAATTGCTCGGACGTGGGATCGGGCCCGCCCACCATTTTTTTGCGATTTTGACACCTGACACGCCTCCAACCCGGCCTCCTCAGGCCTGGCAAAATCGAGCCCTTTGTGTCTGTCTTCACGGAAGAAGACGCAAAAAGCTTCCCAGAAATAGTGAACAACCAAGGGCCTAGCGAGAATGAGGAACTAAAAGATATTAGTATTAGTAAAAAAGTAGTACTGGAGAAATTAAAGGGAGTGAATGCTGATAAATCCCCTGGGCCTACTGGCCTACATCCTAGGGTTTTGAAAGAGGTGGCTATAGAGATAGTGGATGCATTGGTTGTCATTTTCCAAAATTCCATAGATTCTAGAATGATTCCTGCGGATTGGAAGGTGGTAAATGTAACCCCACTGTTTAAGAAAGGAGGGAGAGAGAAAAGGGGGAACTACAGAGCAGTTAGCCTGACATCAATTGTAGGGAAAATGTTACAATCTATTATTAAGGACGTGGTAATAGAGCACTTAGAAAGTAATAATAGGATTGGGCAGAGTCAACACAGATTTATGAAAGGGAAATTGTGTTTGACAAATCTGTTAGAGTTTTTTGAGGTTGTAACTAGTAGAATAGATGAGGGGGAACCAGTGGATGTGGTGTATTTGGATTTTCAGAAGGCATTCAATAAGGTGCCACACAAGAGGATATTAAACAAAATTAGGGCTCATGGGATTGGGGGTAATATACTAGCATGGATTGAGGATTGGTTAATGGACAGAAATCAGAGAGTAGGAATAAACGGGTCATTTTCGGGTTTGCAGGCCGTAACTAGTGGGGTACCGCAAGGATCAGTGCTTGGGCCTCAGCTATTCACAATGAACATCAATGATTGGATGAGGGGACCAAATGTAATATATCCAAGTTTACTGATGATACAAAGCTGGGTGGGAATGTAAATTGTGAGGAGGATACAAGGAGGCTTCAAGGTTATCCAGCGCAGACGGAGTGAATACACACGCTGAAGATGGGCTGCTGAGATTTTAGTGTTTTTAGTGTCTAAAGTGGGGAAAAAAAGTTTCATTTCATTTCAATTTTTAAAAGGTTTTAAAATTAAATTTAGTTCTAGTTAAGTTAGTTTAGTTTAGTTTAGTTTAAGTTTAGATTAGTCTAGACAAAGTAGAGAAGGAAAAGACCGCCAGAAAGGCTACCAAAGAAAAAAAAAACCCAGAGGAAAATAGAGGGAAAAAAAAAGCCAAAGCAAAAAAAAAAGAAACAAGAGAAGAACTACACAAACCAGTGAACGGCAGCTACACGGGGCTTCAGCAGCGGCGGTTGAGTTGGCGGCATCGGGACCGAGTTCGAGGAGGCGAGGTGACTCGGGCCGCAGCCCAGAAATCGGAACGCAGCCCGGCAACGGGCACAGCGGAGAGGACTCGGGCCGCATCCCAGAAATCGGCACAGCCGAGGAGATCCGGAAAGCAGCCCGGCAATCGGCACAGCGGAGAGGACTCGGGCCGCATCCCAGAAATCGGCACAGCCGAGGAGATCCGGAACGCAGCCCGGCAATCGGCACAGCGAAGAGGACTCGGGCCGCATCCCAGGAATCGGCACAGCCGAGGAGATCCGGAACGCAGCCCGGCAATCGGCACAGCGAAGAGGACTCGGGCCGCATCCCAGAAATCGGCACAGCCGAGGAGATCCGGAACGCAGCCCGGCAATCGGCACAGCGAAGAGGACTCGGGCCGCATCCCAGGAATCGGCACAGCCGAGGAGATCTGGAACGCAGCCCGGCAATCGGCACAGCGAAGAGGACTCGGGCCGCATCCCAGAAATCGGCACAGCCGAGGAGATTCGGAACGCAGCCCGGAAATCCAGCAATCGGCACAGCCGAGGGGACTCGGGCCGCAGCCCAACAACCCAGCACGGGAAAGGCCCGAGGAGCCAGGCCAGCAGGCACAGAGACCTCTGAGGAGAAGGAGAGCAACCAGAAGGCTCGCAACCAAGACCGTGAGTACAGGGCCCAGGGAGGGAGGCCCAGGGAAAGGCCCGAGGAGCCAGGCCGAAACAGAGGCCCAGAGACCTCTGAGGGGGAGGGGAACAGCCCGAAGGCACCGGGAAACAGCGGCTCACAGACTCAGACCTGAGAAGGGTGAACCCAGGAGCCGAGGCCCAGGGACCACGGGGTCGGAGGGGGGGACCGGGAAAGTTCGCGAACAGGGAGAGGGTAACACCAAACCCGGGGCCCCAGAAAAGCTTATTCTAAGATCAACAATACTTTACCAAAAATGAGCGAATCAGAAGATCCACAACAGCCCCGCTTCCAGATTCCCCCCAACACCACAAAAAAAGCTATAAAAACGATCAAGCATGCTCAGATGAGAGAAAAACCAGAAACTCTCTTTACTGACTGTTACAACAATGGGACAAAAAGTAACCTCATATTCTACTCAGATCAGCCAGCGGCTTGGATCAGAGCAATAAAATCACACTATACCAGTGTTAAGCTAAAAAATACCGCAAATGGGTCCATAATGAAAATTAACACACCAGGAGACAGTTCAATCACGACTGTCAACGCGTACAATACCGGAACAATATTAGTGCAAGGCAACCTCGACAAATTTGCAACGGCCTTCAGGACACTGAAAAGATCAACTACGAGGGGAATGAACAGCCCCAGAGTGGCCCGCACTCCCCCCAACATTGACAACTTACCAGGAGAAAATCTGCATGGTCAAGGGATGAACGAGCCACACAGTTCAAACCAGACACTAACCCCGGGGAACCACAGCCACACGATACAACTGACAAACCCCAGCATAACTACCACGGAGGAAGCCACACATAGTCCCCCTACCATTCCCAGCCCACCAAGAGAAGAGCAGCATAGCCAGGAAGTGAGTGAGCCTTCCAGGGCCGACCAGCTTAGCCAGGAAGTGAGTGAGCCTTCCAGGGCCGACCAGACACATACCCCGGGATCACACAGCCAGATACAACCAAAAGATAAATTTAATCAATTAGAGATAGAGATGGTTAAACTTAGAGAGGAGGTCCTCAAATTGAATGACGAACAAAAGCAGGAGAAGGAGAGACACAAGAGAGAGCTGAATAGACTTGATAACCAGGTGAATCTACTTAAGAATCAGGTGAAAGAGCTGCAGGAAAAAGAAGAGAGCCATAGAGGAGAGAAAACACCATTAGACCAGCAACCAGAGACTAGAGATAAGACAAGACAGAGCCGGACGGAACGGCTGCACTCCCACACGGAACAAAAGCAACAGACACACATTACAAGGGGTGCCACACAGGCCAACCAGCATACTGACTCGCAATCTTCCCCCACCACCATGGAACCACAAGCGAGCCGCTCACAAGAGGTACGCACACACCAGACACCCCAGCCCAGCACACACACTATGAGTCCAGGCGAAAGCCACCAGACAGTAAACACAAACAAGGCTGACGTCGTAATACTCATAGGCTCAAATGGGAAATTTCTATGGGAGAAAAAGCTCCTCCCTAGAAGTAAAGTCGAAAAGATTTGGTGCCCAACAACAGACAGAGCCATGGGATGGCTGACCAAAGCCAGATTAGGCTCCCCCCAACACATAATAATACACACGGGCACAAATGACCTAAAGGCCAAACAGAAAGAGGTAGCAACATCGCTCAGAGCAATGATTAGGAAGGCAAGCAGTACATTTCCAAACACTAGAATCACTGTTTCCACAATATTGCCGAGAACAGACTTCAACAACAACACAATTCATGAGATAAATGCCAGCATAGCAAGAGAATGCGAATCAAACCACAACGTACACCTGGCCCAACACCCCACCCTCGATGAAGAATGTCTTTACGACCACGTCCACATCCAAAGGCAAAAAATATCGATCTTTGCTAAAGCCCTGAAGGACGTCGCTTTTAACCGGGTCCATACCCAGACTCCAAGAGGACCCCCCCCCGACCACCAGAGATCAGCGGGGTACATATCAGGAACACTACAAAGACCACCACCACACCAACCGAGACCGGAGAGGATCCCCATGCAAAACAACATTATCAGACCTGCACCACTCCTGTCCCACAGGGGAATAGGACCGCTACCAGCCAGATAGAGGGAGAGATGCACAGGACGTACGCAATACCTCAGACAGAAACAATCCATTAAGAGACAATAAGCAGATGTGCAGCAGCATCTACTTCCGCCTTATGGATCAAGGACTAATTAATAGAAAGAACTGTAACCAAATTGTATTAACTTTTGTAGACAACTGGGGTGATCTTTTTTTTCCCCCACACTTAGACACGACAAACACGTACCACTCTTTAACCTATCATAGAAAAAGATAAAACTTAACATGAAATCCTTATATATTTCGACCTGGAATATCCAAGGTCTACGCTCTTCAGTGCGAGAAGTGAAGAGTAGGACCCCAGAGTTCATAGAGGAAACTAAAGATCTAGATATTATCATTTTACAGGAAACTTGGTATAAAGGAAAAGGACACACCGGCTGTCCCCAAGGGTACACTGAGCTAGTGGTCCCCTCCAATAAATTACCAAGTGTAACCCAAGGCAGAGACTCCGGAGGCATACTGATCTGGTTTAAAACAGAACTTAAGAATTACATCAAATTTATAAAAAAGGGCGAAAACCATATGTGGCTCAAACTTGAGAGGGAAATTATCTCAAACACCCAAGATGTTTACATTTGCGCACTTTATATCCCTCCAATCGATTCCCCGTACTTCAAAGAGGACACCTTCTCCAACATGGAGGGGGAAATTATCCAATACCAGGCCCAGGGGAACGTGTTGATCTGTGGGGACCTCAATTCAAGAACGGGCGAAGAACCAGACTTCACCAATAATCAGGGAAACAATTACGTATTCGGGAATAACCACTTTGACATCCCTTCCCTTCCATACAGGCATAACTGCGACAAGCAGTCAAATACCAACGGTAAACAGCTACTACAGCTCTGTTGAAACCTGGGTCTGTACATTGTCAATGGTAGGTTCATAGGAGACCTCCTAGGAAGATCGACCTACTGCTCACCTCTTGGCTGCAGCACAGTAGACTATATGATTACAGACTTGGACCCATCCTCTTTCAGAGCATTCACAGTCAAACCACAAACAACACTGTCAGATCACAGCCAAATTACTATGTTTCTCAAAAAGACAGAAACAAACAACATAGAAACACAACCCAGTAAACTGTACAACACCAAAAGATCGTACAGATGGGCCAAAAATGACACGGAAAAATACCAGAAAACAATTAGCAATGCATCAACTCAAGCTCTCTTAGACACCTTTCTGGATAACATATACACTCACAATAAAGAAGGCGTAAACCGGGCAGTTAGTAAACTAAACAATATTTTTGATAATTTGGCAACAAATGCAAACTTGAAAGCTCGCAAGAACAAACCCAAAACAAAAAACTATGAAAAATGGTTTGACCATGATTGCCATAACATGAGGAAAAAACTTAGAAAACTATCAAACCAAAAACACAGACATCCAGAAAACGAGGAATTACGCCTTACTTATTGTCAGACGCTAACACAATACAGAAACACACTCAGGACCAAAAAAGAGCAATTTATTAAGAATACACTCAGCTCCATGGAGGAATCCATTGAGTCGAATTGTTTCTGGGACAACTTGAAAACACTACACAAAAAACAACACGACGATTTGTCCATTCAAAATGGGGACACATGGGTAAACCACTTTGAAAAATTATACCAGAAAAACACACTAGGACCAGAACAACACCAAATACGCAAAAAACTGGAAAAGCTTGAAATGGTCATAAAAGATAACCAAAACCCGCTAGACGCCATAATAACAGAAAAAGAACTTCTTGAAAAACTCAAGGACCTGCGACCAGGAAAAGCTTGCGGGACAGACGGCATACTAAACGAGATGATTAAACACGCAGACGACAAACTGAAACTGGCTATCCTAAAACTCTTCAACTTGGTTCTGAGTGTCGGTTATTTCCCTGACATCTGGAACAAAGGACTCATAACACCCATATACAAAAGTGGGGACAAAATCGACCCAAACAACTATCGAGGCATCTGTGTAAACAGTAACCTGGGGAAGGTATTCTGTAGCATCATAAACAAAAGACTTATAAACTTCCTTGAAGAGCACAATGTCTTGAGTAAAAGCCAAATTGGATTCCTGCCAAACTATAGAACATCCGATCATATCTTCACCCTACAGACCCTAATTGACAAACACGTTCACCATAACAAAAGCAAAATCTACGCATGCTTTGTAGATTTCCAGAAGGCTTTCGACTCCATCTGGCATGATGGTTTATTCCTGAAACTTATCGAAAGCGGGGTAGGAGGGAAAACATATGATGTAATTAAATCAATGTATAAAACAATAAATGTGCAGTTAAAATTGGAGACAAACAAACAAAATACTTTCCACAGGGGCGGGGGGGTGACGCAGGGCTCGCCAATCTCACCGACACTCTTTAATATTTACATTAATGGATTGGCAAAACTACTTGAACAATCTACAGCACCCGGCCTCACCCTATATGAATCCAAGGTTAAATTCCTCCTCTATGCCGACGACCTGGTTCTGCTGTCACCAACTAAGGAGGGTCTACAGCAGAACCTGGACCTGCTGGAGTCGTACTGCCAGACTTGGGCCCTGACAATAAATCCCCAAAAAACCAAAGTCCTTGTGTTCCAGCAAAGATCCAAACAACATGGACCCACAATAAATTTCACAGTAGGAACAACCAAAATTGAACAAACCACTCACTACACATACTTGGGCTTAAAAATCAGTTCTACGGGAAACTTCAAACTGGCTGTGAATGAACTGAAAGAGAAAGCAAGAAGGGCTTTCTATGCCATCAAAAAATCAATCCAAATAGAAATCCCAATTAGCATTTGGCTCAAAATTTTCAAATCAGTAATTGAACCAATTGCACTCTATGGCAGTGAGGTCTGGGGACCACTAACACAACAAGATTTTGCAAAATGGGACAAACACCCAATTGAGACCCTACATGCGGAATTCTGTAAAAGTATCCTCCGGACTCAAAGGAAAACAGTAAACAACGCATGCAGGGCGGAACTAGGCCAATACCCATTAATAATCACTATCCAAAAAAGAGCCACCAAATTTTGGAATCACCTACAAATGAGCAACCCCCAATGCTATCACTACGACGCCCTGAAATGCCAAGAGCTGACCATAAAGAAGAATACCCTCAGTCAACTAGTCCTGGGACTCAATAAAGTAACTAATAACAATACTAACAATAACCAGTCCCAGGACAGTGACAGGGTAACACAAAGAATTCGACCCAACACAATCGTCGCTAAGCAAAAGGAAAAATATCTGTCATATTGGGCAGAAACAACAAAAACCCAAAGCAAACTCAATTGCTACTTGGCCCTAAACAGACAATACAACATAGCTGATTACCTGACCATGGTAAAGGATAACAAACTGAGAAGAACCTTGACAAGGTACAGACTTAGCGAACATAGCCTAGCGATCGAAAAAGGCAGACACAGGCAGACCAGGCTGCCAAGAGAAGACAGGATATGCTCTCACTGCAGTCAGGGAGTAGTTGAGACAGAGATGCACTTCCTCACAGCCTGTGGAAAATATCAGGGCATCAGAGAGAATTTCTACCAAAAATTCTCACAAATATGCCCTGAATTCAGAAATCTGACTGACAACCAAAAACTCCCATTCCTACTGGGGGAGGAGAGAAGCTGTGTGACACTGGCGGCACACTATGTTACAGCTTGCCATGAACAGAGGGACAACCAGTAAACTAAGACAAGAGTATATATAAACAAGGCGAATGTATATTTATAAACTCAGGGATATACCTGTTTATACACTGTATGAATGGAACCGCGTTTATGTGTTCAACCATAAATGCATTTTGATGCTTTGGCAACATAAGATGTACCTTATCATGCCAATAAAGCGATTTGTATTGTATTGTATTGTATTGGATATAGACAGGCTAAGTGAGTGGACAAGAACATGGCAAATGGAATATAATGTGGAAAAATGTGAAGTTATCCACTTTGGTAGGAAAAATGGAAAAGCAGAGTATTTTTTAAATGGTGAGAGATTGGGAAATGTTGGTGTTCAGAGGGACCTGGGTGTCCTTGTACACGAATCACTGAAAGTTAACATGCAGGTACAGCAAGCAATTAGGAAAGCAAATGGTATGTTGGCCTTTATTACAAGAGGATTTGAGTATAAGAGTAAAGATGTCTTACTGCAATCATATAGGGCCCCGGTGAGACCACGCCTGGAGTATTGTGTACAGTTTTGGTCTCCTTACCTAAGGAAGGATATACTTGCCATAGAGGGAGTGCAACAAAGGTTCACAGACTGGTTCCTGGGATGAGGGGATTGTCCTATGAAGACAGATTGAATAGACTAGGCCTATATTCTCTAGAGTTTAGAAAAATGAGAGGGGACCTCATTGAAACATACAAAATTCTTACAGGGCTTGACAGGGTAGATGCAGGGAGGATGTTTCCCCTGGCTGGGGAGTCTAGAACCAGGGGTCACAGTCTCAGAATAAGGTGTCAGCCATTTACGACTGAGCTGAGAAGAAATTTCTTCACTCAGAGGTTGGTGAATCTTTGGAATTCTGAAGGGGGAGGGCGAATAGTCAGAGGTTCACATTGGTACCAACAACATAGGTAGAAAGAGGGATGAGGCCCTGCAACAAGAATTTAGGGAGCTAGGTAGCAGATTAAAAAGCAGGACCTCAAAGGTTGTAATCTCTGGATTACTCCCGGTGCCACGTGCTAGTGAGTATAGGAATAGAAGGATAGAGCAGATGAATGCGTGGCTAAAGAGTTGGTGCAGGAGGGAGGGCTTTAGTTTCCTGGATCACTGGGTCTGCTTCTGTGGAAGGTGGGACCTGTACAAGTCGGATGGACCTGAACTGGAACGGGACCAACATCCTTGTGGAGAGGTTTGCTAGTACTGTTGGGGGGGGGGTTTAAACTAATTTGGCAGGGGGATGGGATACAGAATGGAGCTATAGTAGGGGGTGATGCACAGCCAAATATAGAGGAAAAAACAAGTCAGCCTGGAAGGCAGAGCAAATATGTAATGGCACAAGGGAGTATGGCAAGGCTGGATGGCATTTATTTTAATGCAAGGAGTCTTGCGAGTAAGGCAGATGAATTGAAGGCGTTGATGAACACATGGGAGTATGATATTGTTGCTATCACAGAGATATGGTTGAGGGAGGGGCAGGACTGGCAGCTCAATATTCCGGGGTAGAGAATCTTCAGGCGAGACAGAGGGGGGTGTAAAAGAGGAGGGTGTGTCGCAATATTAATCAAGGTGTCAGTTACTGCTGTAAGGAGGGATGATATCTTAGCAGGTTCCTCTAATGAGGCCATATGGGTAGAACTTAAAAACAAAAAGGGGACAAGCACTTTGCTGGGAGTGTACTATAGGCCCCCAAACAGTCAGGGGGAGATAGAGGAACAGGTAAGTAGGCAAATCTCAGGGAAGTGTAGAAATAATAGGGTAATAATAGTAGAGGATTTTAACTTCCCCAATATTAACTGGGATAGTCAGAGTGTGAAAGGCTTAGAGGGTGCAGAATTCTTAAAGTGCATCCAGGAGAGATTTTTGAACCAGCATATAGAAAGTCCTACAAGAGAGGGGGCGGTACTGGACTTAATTCTAGGGAATATAGCCGGGCAAGTGGTAGAAGTGTCAGTAGGAGAGCATTTTGGTGACAGTGACCATAATTCGGTGAGATTTAAGGTAGTCATGGAAAAGGACAAAGATGGACCGGAAATAAAGGTTCTGAATTGGGGGAAGGCCGATTTTAATATGATAAGGCAGAATCTGGCCAAAGTGAACTGGGAGCAGCTACTTGTAGGAAATTCCATATCAGAGCAGTGGGAGTCTTTCAGAAAGGAAATAGAGAGAGTACAATGCCAACATGTTCCCGTAAAGGTCAAGGGTGGGACCAACAAGCCCAGGGAACTCCGGATGTCAAGGGATATACAAGAATGGATTAGGAAAAATAAGGGAGGCTTTTGGCAGATACAAAGGACTAAAAACAGTGGCAGCCCTAGAGGAGTATAGAAATTTCAGGGGGGTACTTAAAAAAGAAATTAGGAGAGCGAAGAGGGGGCATGAAAAAACTTTGGCGGGCAAAATGAAGGAAAATCCCAAGGTGTTTTACAAGTATATTAAGGGCAAGAGGATAACCAGGGAAAGAGTAGGGCCCATTAGGGACCAAAGTGGCAATCTGTGTGAGGAGCCGGAAGATGTGGGTGAGGTTTTAAATGAATATTTTGCATCTGTGTTCACTATGGAGAAGGACA
Organism: Somniosus microcephalus; assembly: GCF_052327205.1. Classification (NCBI taxonomy): domain Eukaryota; kingdom Metazoa; phylum Chordata; class Chondrichthyes; order Squaliformes; family Somniosidae; genus Somniosus; species Somniosus microcephalus. The sequence goes on from NC_141009.1 coordinate 55,517,448, forward strand.
ATGTAGGCATAGAAATCAGGCAGGGGGATTGTGATATACTTGAACAAATTAGTATTGAGAGGGAGGAGGTACAAGCGGTTTTATCGGGCTTAAAAGTGGATAAATCCCCAGGCCCAGAAGAGATGTATCCCAGGCTGCTGTGTGAGGCAAGGAAGGAGATTACAGGGGCTCTGACACAAATTTTCAGAACCTCTCTGGCCACAGGGGAGGTGCCAGAGGACTGGAGGACAGCTAACATAGTACCATTATTCAAGAAAGGTAGTAGGGATAAACCAGGGAATTACAGGCCAGTGAGCCTAACATCAGTGGTAGGGAAATTATTGGAAAAAATTCTGAGGGTCATAATTACTCTCCACTTGGAGAGGCAAGGATTAATCAAGGATAGTCAGCATGGCTTTGTCAGGGGGGGATCATGTCTAATCAATTTGATTGAATTTTTCGAGGGGGTGACTAGGTGTGCGGATGAGGGTAGTGCAGTTGATGTGGTCTACATGGACTTCTGTAAGGCTTTTGACAAAGTCCCGCATGGGAGGCTGGTCAAGAAGGTAAGAGTCCATGGGATCCAGGGCAATTTGGCACATTGGATCCAAAATTGGCTTAGTGGCAGGAGGTAGATGGTAATGGTCAAAGGTTCTTTTTGTGACTGGAAGCCTGTGTCCAGTGGTGTACCGCAGGGATCGGTTCTGGGTCCTTTGCTGTTTGTAGTGTACATTAATGATTTAGATATGAATGTAGGAGGTATGATCAGTAAGTTCAAAGATTACACAAAAATTGGTGGCGTGGTAAATAACGAGGAGGGAAGTCTCAGGCTACAGGACGATATAGACGGGTTGGTCAGATGGGCAGAACAGTGGCAAATGGAATTTAACCCTGAAAATGTGAGGTGATGCATTTTGGGAGGACTAACAAGGCAAGGGAATACACAATGAATGGTAGGACCCTAGGAAGGACAGAGGATCAGAGGGACCTTGGTGTGCATGTACATAGATCCCTGAAGGCAGCAGGACAGGTAGATAAAGTGGTTAAAAGGGCATATGGGATACTTGCCTTCATTAGCCGAGGCATAGAATATAAGAGCACGGAGGTTATGATGGAGCTGTACAAAACGCTAGTTAGGCCACAGCTGGAACACTGTGTGCAGTTCTGGTCGCCACACTATAGGAAGGATGTGTTTGCATTGGAGAGGGTGCAGAGGAGATTCACCAGGATGTTACCTGGGCTGGAGCGCTTCAGCTATGAAGAGAGACTGGACAGGCTGGGGTTGTTTTCCTTAGAGCAGAGAAGGCTGAGGGGGGACCTGATTGAAGTGTACAAAATTATGAGGGGCATAGATATGGTAGATAGAAAGGAACTTTTCCCCTTGGTAGAGGGGTCAATAACCAGGGGGCATAGTTTCAAGGTAAGGGGCAGGAGGTTTAGAGGGGATTTGAGGAAAAACTTTTTCACCCAGAGGGTGGTTGGAATCTGGAACTCACTGCCTGAAAGGGTGGTAGAGGCAGGAACCCTCACAACATTCAAGAAGCATTTAGATGAGCACTTGAAATGCCATAGCATACAAGGCTATTGACCAAGTGCTGGAAAATGGGATTAGATTAGACAGGGCTTGATGGCCGGTGCGGACGCGATGGGCCGAAGGGCCTCTTTCTGTGCTGTATAACTCTATGACTCTATGGCCTAGAAATTGGGTTGGTAGCGCCGGCGCTGAGCACCTAAAGAGACCTAGAATTGGGGCGATGCCCTATGTTAGAGCGGGCGCTATGAAGATAGCGACAACTCAGATATTGACTATACATTTAGCGCCTGCGCTAAGTGTTTACGCGCGCCCGCGAGCGCAAGCAGCTCATGACGTCATTTCAGTGTGCAACGCCTTCTAGGAGCGCCTGAGCGCATATTGGGTGGCGCCCGGAGCCTTAGCGCCCAGCACTATTAGTGACAGTTCGAGGGAGGGCTAACAGGCCCTTCTCGGAGTAGGGGGGCGCTATTTAAAGGGGACAGCTTTAGTGCAGATTCTTCTGCCACTTGGCCTGCTCATTGCGATCGTTGCCAGAGAGAGTTGGCGAGCTAATGTGGAGCGGAGCTCTGGGAATGTAGCTTTACAGTACTTGGGTCCTTCAAACCTGTCCGAAGCACTTGCAGCACTACACCTAAAAGCCTTTTGACCAACTGGCATCGGAATGAGAGCTTGTTTGGAGGGCGACGGCCTCATCGCCCAACACTGTGAAGGGGCAGAGAGAAGGCGGGAGAGAGGGCCGGGATTGGCCAGAAGGAGGAGGGCCAATGGAGGTTGGCCAATCCGACGGGAAGCTGTGAGGGTCTTTAGGCAGCAGGTGAGAAGCCTTGGCATGTCGGAGAAGCAGTGTTTGGGAAGGCTCCGATTCTGGAGGGACATTGTTACTGATCTGTGCCACCTGTTTGGTCATGATCTGCAGCCGCGTGAACGCTGCAGAACCTCTCTGTCCGTGATGGCTAAACTGACTGATGGCCTCCATTTTTATGCCAACGGATCCTTTCAGTCAGCCATTGGGGACATTGCGACTGTCGCTCAGGTTGCAGTCCACTGTTGCACCCGGCAAGTTACAGAAGCCCTTTATAGGCGAAGGCGTCAATTCATTACCTTCCCTCGGACCCTGCACAAGCAGGTGGAGGGCGCGCAGGGTGTCGCTTCTATTGCGGACTTCCCCATGGTGCAGGGGGCGAGTGACAGCACACACTTGGCTTTGAGGGCGCCATGCCATCACCCTTAGGACTTCCGCAACCGCAAGGGGTTGCACTCCCTCAACATGCAGCTGGTCTGTGACCACCGCCAAATCATCATGGCAGTCACCGCGTATTTCCCAGGGTGCAGCCACGATGCCTTTATCCTGCGGCTGAGCTCAGTTTGTAACCTTTTTGAGGGGCTGCCTCGAAGACGAGGCTGGCTTACTGGGGACAAGGGGTATCCTCTCTGGCCATGGCTGATGACAACACTCCATGTGGCCGACACCCCAGCAGAAGAGCTGATCAGCAGCGGCCTTCAGGCGACCAGGCACAGTAAACAGCACACTATTAGCGTTGTCAAAAAGCGTCTCCAATGTCTGGAAGATTCGGGGGGATCCCTGCAGTACTCGCCGCAGCAAGTGGGACACATCGTCGTCGTCTGCTGCATGCTCCACAACTTGGCGATTCGACACACACAGCCAATTCCAGCTGTCCCTCAACGACCAGCAGAGCAGGCGGAGGAAGAGGAGTATGAGGATGAGGAGGAGGAGGAGGAGGAGGAAGAGCAGGCGGAGGAGGAGGAGGAGGAGGCGGAGGAGGAGGAGGAGGAAGAGCAGGCGGAGGATGAGGATGAGGAGGCGGAGGAGGAGGAGGCGGAGGAGGAGGAGGAGGAGGAGGAGGAAGAGCAGGCGGAGGAGGAGGCGGAGGAGGAGGAGGAGGAAGAGCAGGTGGAGGATGAGGATGAGGAGGAGGAGGAGGAGGAGGCGGAGGAGGAGGAAGAGGAGGAGGAAGATGAAAGGGCTGCTGAAAGTGGAAGGGCCATGTGTCAGAGGCTCATCTGGACTCGTGTCGACACCCCTGTGGCGGAATGATGAGAGTCTTAACTCATGCGCACTTTGGATGTTTGAGGGCCTCTGAATGGCAGCATCACTGAAACTAGTCACATGCACCATGCCACATTGAAACTTCTGTTTATTGGCACAAAAGTCTTTCATTACAGCTAAACAACGTAATGTCAACAGAAACCATAACTTTCAAAATAACTGTGAACTGTTCGGCAAAGCCGCAAAACTCAACAAACCTTCTGCAAATATAACAACAGGTGAGGGTGTCCTTGCATTTGGACAAAAGAACGTCTCAGCACCTCCCTCTACAACTGGCCCCTTGAGGGAGAACGACTTCTCTTTCGCGCCCGGCCCCTTCCCTCCCTGCTGCTCCGACGTAATTGGACCCCAGTGGCGGCCTCAAGGCTGGGGGACACCTGCTGACTGTCTGGAAGCACAGAAGCCCCTGAGGGACGGCCTGGCCGACCTCTGGGCTTGGAGGGTGCGGACGCAGGATGCTTGATGGGACCATGGCTGGAAGCAGTGTGCCCTGCAGGTGGTGGCAGCTGCAATGCAGGCGTCCCAGCGCTGGCATGTGCAGTGGTCTCCTGCCGAGAGAGGACACCTGCACCATGGTCGGATGAGACACTGGCTATCTGAGGGGAGCGGGTCGGCTCTACCGCCACAATCACATGCTCCACTGATTGCTGGCCTTGTATGGGACTGGAAGGGCCCGGGGTAATCCTAACTGATGCAGAGAGGGTGGCTACAGTGAGAGATCGCGTTGCGTCAATCTGGCTGTGGAGGAGCCCAGCAAGTGACTGCGTGGCAACAGTGAGGACCTGTGTGCCAGGTGCCAGTGCTTCGGAGAAGGCCTGGACAGTTCTTCCCATAGCTTCGGACAAGCCAGGTGCCGACCGCTCCACTGCCTCGGACAAGCCCTGCACAGACCTTTCCAGGGATTGTCCGAAGCCCTGAACAGTCCTTTCCATAGCCGACTCAAAGCTGTGGACAGTCCTCTCCATTGTTGGGCCGAAGCCCTGGATAGTCCTGTCCATTGTTGCCCCGAAGCCCTGGATAGACCTGTCCATTGTTGCCCCGAACACCTGCAGAGTCCTGTCCATTGTTGCGCCAAAGCCCTGGAGAGTCCTCTCCATTGTTGCCCCGAAGTTCAACATACTCTTAGCCAATGAATCTATTGACTCAGGCATCTCCTCCACTGCAGCCATCAGCTCCGTGTATCTGACCCGGGCCTGTTTGCTCATCTCAGCCAGGCGACGGACCTCATCTGCACTCTGTGCAGCAGTCATCACGACCTGCCTTGCCCTCCAGGGAGACAGTGGCCGAACTTGCCTATCCCCCGTGCGTTGCTGCATGCCACTTGGTCCGGCAACTGGTTCATCCTCAGAGCACCCCCCCCATCCCCTCCAGGGGACTACTATCCCCAGTCTGTAGATGTGTCAGCTCCCCGGATTCTGCAACGGCTGGTCCGGATTCCTCCTGGTCCTCGCCTCCGGTGGCACTGGCACTGGCAGATTCAGCGCGTTGAGCCCGAGTTGGTGCTGCTTCATCTGAAAGTGGGAGGTGGAAGAGTGGCTTTAGCAAAAGGACAGCTTTGCTGAAAGGCATGCCAGATTGCGGCAAGGCTCTGACATGGCTGCACACTGAGGATGCATGCTGGCGGGGGGACCAAGTGGAAGGCAACAGGTGAAAAAGGTGAGAGTCTTACCCTCGCTGTCGGTAATGGGGTCGGCAGATGCAGTGGTCACAGGACCAGACAGACGTCCTCCAAGTATCTGGTGCACTCTCTCCTCCAGATCCGTCAGAGTGACCACTTGTGGATGTCCGCCACCGGTTCGACGCTGCTCCTTTCGGATCATGGCCAGTTTGGACTGCAGGGGAAAGAAGGGGAAGTTCTGTTACATGAGGCCTTGAGAGATCATCGCATGCCCCCCATGGTGCAAGAGCCCTTACATGAGGCCTTGAGAGATCATCGCATGCCCCCCATGGTGCAAGAGCCCTTACATGAGGCCTTGAGACATCTGTCCATGTGTGTGCCCAGAAAGGGCCATGGGTGCATGCTGACAGATGGCCATTGGGGCATCATTGCAGCAGGGTGCCCGAAGTCAGCTGCAGATGGAGGGAATCAGAAGATTGCTAAACCATCACTCACCCTAACGATCCATGTGAGGTCGTTGAATTTCTTCCTGCACTGAACAGGGGTCCTGGTCGCCATGCTGCTGGAGTTGACCCTCACAGCAACCTCCCTCCAAGATCGTCGGTAAACCTTCTGATTCGGCCTCTTGCCATTATCCGGATACAGGACCTCTCGACGGCGCTCAACTGCAGCCACCAAGTGGTCCAGAGCCTCAGTGCTGAAGCGCTCTGCTCTCTGTCTAACCTTCTCCATGATGAACAACTTTGTACCGCCAGACAAGGGCGAGCACCGAATCTGAGGCCGACAGGGCGTTGGGTGTTGAAGCTCAGGCTGACTGACCCACCCCTTTAAGAGCCGGCCGGCGCCTGGAGGTCTCGTGGTTTCCCGTAATTGAGATCACCTGCGCTGCGCCCGTCCGTGTCGATATTGAGTAGCACCTGAACTTTTGCGCCTTAAGAGCACCATGCAACAGCTGAATTAGCGCCTCAAGACCCTTTGGGGGCGATGCAACCCAATATCTCGCCAGGCAGCGATAACTTTCGTCTGGCTATAAACTTAGCGCTTCGCCAGTTCTAACGCCTCAAGCGAGGCTATACCCAATTTCTAGGCCACTGACTCTAATTCTCTACCCCAGAGGGCTGCGGAGGCTCAGTCTTTCAGTATATTCAAGACAAATATCAATAGTTTTCTGAATATTAAGGGAATGAAGAGATAGGGGGATAGTTCAGGAAAGTGGAGGTGAGGTAGAAGATCTGCCATGATCTTATTGAATGGCAGAGCAGGCTCAAAGGGCCAAATGGCCTACTCTTGCTCCTATTTCTTATGTTCTTATGCTACAGGGGGCATCCATGGGAAAACTTGAAGGCAGGTAAGGATTTTGCTGAAAGGGAGAAATTGACGAGTAAGAGTTAGTGTGACGTCGGGTTGGGAAGATGTACTAAGTGTAATACCGCAGGGATCGGGGCCCTTAATGTTTTTAATCTATATAAAAAGCTTTGATTCAGAAACGAAATGCAATTTGGCCAAATTAGCAATTGATACCAACCTATAGGGGCAGTTGAGTCTGATGAGGCATCAAACGAACTACAGAAGGATCCAGACAAATGTTGCAAGTACACAGAACTATGAAATTCAATATGGAGAAGTCCCAGGTGTTACACATTAGAAGAAGATTGGGAGGTAGACTGACTCAATGAGTGCCATTGAACCAGTTAGCGGAGAGCTTTAAAGACATCTGGGAGTGATAGCTTGCTCAACTCTAATGTGTCCAGTCATTGCAGAGCAGTAATCAATGGAGGGATTAGAGAAAGATCAGAGTGTATCCCTTTTGCTCCAATTTTCAACCCTTTTATCTCCTCCTTTACAGTGGCTTATGCTGACGCACAGCTCCACAGCTGCCAGACACTCTCTGGTACTTTGTCCAAGTTTCCATTTGTGAGTCGATACACTGTCAATACGCTAACCAACTACAAGGGAGTCAAAGCCAAGTTCAACCTGCTCTAAGCTGAGGCCCAAACATTCGAACTTTCAAAGAAACATAGACTTGCAATTATACAGCGCCTTTCACAACCTCAGGACCTTCCTAAGCACTTTACAGCCAATGCAGTACGTTTGAAGTGTAGACACTGTTGTTATATAGGAATTGTAATTCAAGGACTGGAATAACCCAAATCTAAACGTTCCCAGCCCGTGCGGCATAAGAAGAGCTTTACTCTGTATCTAACCCCGTGCTGTACCTGCCCTGGGAGTGTTTGATGGGACAGTATAGAGGGAGCTTTACTCTGTATCTAACCTGTGCTGTGCCTGCCCGGAGAGTGTTTGATGGGACAGTGTAAAGGGAGCTTTACTCTGTTTCTAGCCCCGTGCTGTACTTGCCCTGGGAGTGTTTGATGGGGCAGTGAAGAGGGAGCTTTACTCTGTATTTAACCTGTGCTGTACCTGCCCTGAGAGTGTTTGATCGGACAGTGTAGAGGGAGCTTTATGCCATATCTAACCCGTGCTGTACCTGCCCTGGGAGTGTTTGATGGGGCAGTGTAGAGGGAGTTTTGCTCTGAATCTAGCCCATGCTGTACCTGACCCAGAAGTGCTTGATAGGATACTACCTGGGAATCATTGATGACATAGTGTAGAAGTGTAGTGGGAGCTTTACTTTGTGCCTAACTCATGCTGTATCTGACCTAAGAGTAGTAAGTGAGATGATGTAAAGAGAACATAGAATATAATGAAGCATGAAACCAAAAAAGGCTACTGTGCAACTAATGCCATGTCGTTCCGAGGCAATCTAAAAACATAGAAACATAGAAAAATAGGAGCAGGAGTAGGCCATTCGGCCCTTCGAGCCTGCTCCACCATTCAATATGATCATGGCTGATCCTCTATCTCAATACCATATTCCCGTTCTCTCCCAATACCCCTTGATGCCTTTTGTGTCTAGAAATCTATCTATCTCCTTCTTAAATATATTCAGTGACTTGGCCTGCGCAGCCTTCTGTGGTAGAGAATGCCACAGGTTCACCACCCTCTGAGTGAAGAAATTTCTCTTCATCTCAGTCCTAAATGTCCTTCCCTGTATCCTGAGACTGTGACCCCTTGTTCTAGAACCCCCAGCCAGTGTAAGGTTCTCAAAATTCCCACATTCCCCCAAGGTTATTGTTGTGTATGTGCCTTTAAGAGAAGAACTGATTCTATACTGCAGTACCGGCAGTGACCATCCCTGTATATAAAGCCATAGCAGGCTTCTGTATTTCAGTCTTGAATTACTCTCTGTTCAGTAAATACCTGTTTTATTGTTCTCCTGCAGTCTGAGTATTATTGATCCTCGGACATTACAGTGGCGACGAGGATGGGATACTCGAGAAAGGCGCTATCCAGTCAGGATCAGGAAGCCTCCTCAAAGACTGAACTTATAAATGATTATTTCAGTTGATGTATATAGTACAGAGAAAATTGTAATTGTAATTAGTTATTATTCAGTTGTTAAATGAATGTTATGTACTGTTTATCTAAAAGGGGAGGAATTGTTGTGTATGTGCCTTTAAGAGAAGAACTGATTCTATACTGCAGTACCGGCAGTGACCACCCCTGTATATAAAGCCATAGCAGGCTTCTGTATTTCAGTCTTGAATTACTCTCTGTTCAGTAAATACCTGTTTTATTGTTCTCCTGCAGTCTGAGTATTATTGATCCTCGGACATTATTAATAAAAGGGACCCTGTTTGGACAATTTAAAAAGGGGACCCAAAAGATGGCGTCTGCACCTCGTGACCAAAAGCCTGTAAGTTTTTAAAAGCTTGGACTCTGTAGCACAAACAGGCAGCTTTGGGAAATCGAAACTTAAAATGCATTTCTGTGAAAAGGACTTTGTGTTTGAGAAAACCAGACAGCTAGGCAAACACTGAATATGCATTGTGTCAGATCGAAACAGATCAAGCCCAGTTGGGCCTAAGCATAAGGCCATCAGTTTGTCCGCATAAATAATCAGAAACAGCTCAAGGGAGCCACCAAGGCTGGACAGGCCGATTAAAATGTATTAATGACAATACAACCCGGACATCGGGGCCATTAGGTGCGATAAACGGACATCTAAAGCCAGTTAACTTAGATTGGTGCAATCATTTAAAACAGCCCGCCAAAAGTTAAACAATGGACTGACCTGATTTGGCGCGCAGATAAGGAGTTGAAGGAACGGGTATAATTGTAGGCCCTCAGTAGCAATCGCCTGCTCTCTTGACTCTGACCTCTCGTTGGGTCTTGGGCTGCTGCCGCTCGTACTCGTGCCCTGGCCTCGTGGCAGGTTCTCTTCTCGCTCCCCGCATTAATTTAACAACCAAGGACAGCCATACCAATCGCAGGAGGGGAACGAGACCTGAGTCCAAAGTCATACAGGACACATAGGCCTCGAAAAGGGCGAGACGAAACGAGACGAGACAAGGCGAGACGAAGAAGAAGGTAAAACCCAACAAGAGCAGAGAAGGGCAGCAAAAGACACATTGGTAAAAGCCAAACGCCTAGTTATAAGCTAGCGTTTGGGGAAGAATTTAGCAGTGTATGTATGTATGGACAGTAAGAATAAGTTGGCTATTGAACACTGCGAATAAGCTGGCATTAAACGTGAGTGTCGACGCCCACGACGAATATGCTGGCTGATGTAAGAAAAGGAGTCTTACACATCAAGTAACTTTAAGGTAAGCTTTAAGCAACTTACAAACACACTATATACAAGAGAGGTCTTTACCATGCCTCTGGTAGAAGCCTCTTACAATACTGAACAGTCCAGTATTTATACCAGTCCAACAGGAAGTGACATATGACAGGAAGTGAGGTATGTACACAGTTCATAGTTCACAGTTCACAGGAAGTGATGACATAACTTCCCGGAAGTTATTATTATTATCACATTCTTCCCTCCTGCAGAATTAGGAGGCTGTGGTCTACCTTTTGTTCGGTAGCCGCCGAACGAGGAAGAGTCGCACCCATTTGGGTTCCCGTCGTAGAGGGTCACTGGTCCGCTTACATGCGGTTGGCCATTGGTCAGAGTCTGTGTGGCCTGGATTATCCTGTGGAGGGTCGGGGAGATCATGGCTCCGTGTACGAGCCCCAATAGGTTCAAAGTCGGACTGCCTCTGTTCAGAGGGAGGTGCAGAGCTGGTCTGTGGTGGATCAGTACTTTCATGCGCGGTACTGGGAGGGTCGCAACTTTGAGTACGGGGTTCTACCGGCACCAAGCTAGTTGGTGTCCGATCAGGATCCTGGAGAGGGGTACCCGATAGGTCCCAAGAGTTTCCTGGTGAAATGCCATCACCCGATGTCCCACTAGGTCCTGGTGGGCAGGGAGCCAGATCCCGTAATGATACGGTAGATTCTCGGCCGTCGGAATATCGTATGTTTGCATAGGTGGGGTTGGCATCGGTTAGTTCGACCTCGTCTACGAGAGGGTCATTTTTAGACGTCCGAACGTATCTTCGGAGTAATACAGGTCCAGGAGTAGTTAGCCATGATGGGAGTGATGTCCCATGAGATGAGCGACGCTGGAATCCAAAGAACCGCTCATGAGGTGTAGTATTTGTGGCTGTAGAAAGCAGGGACCGTATAGAGTGCAATGCATCCGGAAGCACTGTTTCCCATTGCTGGTCTGGTAGGCCCCGAGATCTTAAAGCGAGACGTACGGAATTCCAGATGATACCGTTATACCTCTCTACCTGCCCATTTCCGATGGGATGGTATGGTGTAGTTTTGCTTGTAGCAATTCCCCGTTCTGAGAGGTAGTCCTTGAGTTCCCTTGACATAAAGGATGGACCCCGATCTGAGTGAATATAAGCCGGCATGCCACAGAGAGAAAATACCTGCTCAAGGCAGCAGATTACTGTGGAAGCCAGCATATTGGAGCAGGGGAAGGCAAACGGAAAACGTGAATATTCGTCGATCATGGTGAGCAAATATGTGTTCCGAGTTGAAGAGGGCACTGGGCCCTTAAAATCGATGCTAAGTCATTGCATCGGTTGGGTTGCATGTATGAGTATACCATCTGAGGGGCGGAAGAACTGAGGTTTTAATTCCGCACAAAGCCGGCATTCTGAGCATATTTTCTTTACATCTCCAGTGGAAAAAGGGAGATTCCGTGATCGTACGAAATGTAGCATGCGCGTAACGCCAGGATGACACAATCCATTGTGGACATCCATGAGAGTCGACGACGACATAGTGGAGCAGAATGCCCGTGTGAGGGTGTCTGGGGCCACATTCTCCTTGCCTGGCCGATAGAGAATGGTGTAACCAAAAGAGGCCAGTTCCATCCTCCAAAGTTGTATTTTATTATTCTTAATTTTGGTTCGTTTTCGATTATCGAGCATGAAGGCGACTGATCGTTGGTCCGTGATTAATGTAAAGTGCTGGCGAGCTAGAAAATGGTTCCACTTCCGTACTGCCTCTATGATGGCTGTGGCTTCCTTCTCAACCGGAGGATAATGTAGCTCGGCACCTTGTAAGGTCCTGGACATAAATGCTACAGGACGACCTTCCTGATTCAGAGTAGCCGAGATCGCCACCTCCGAGGCATCACATTCAACCACGAAAGGGAGATTCTCATCGATGGAGTGAAGAGCCGCTTTCTCCAACTGTTTTTTGAGAAGGTTAAAGGCTGCAACAGCCGTTGTTTCCCAGTGGAAATGATCTAGCATGCAGCAAGGGTTGGATTTTGTCCAAAAAATGAGGAATCCATTTAGCGTAGTATGCAAACAGACCGAGAGCCCGACGTAAAGAAGCCGGATTCTTAGGTGACGGGAGCTCTTGGAACGGGCGAAGTCTTTCTGGGTCTGGCTTAATGATACCATTGCCTACGCAGTAGCCAAGGATGTTGATGGTCGGTTGCGACTCAACAGATTTGGATTCATTCAGGGTTAAATTACGGTGATGGAGGGCATCCTGAAATTTTTGGAGGTTGGCATCGTGTTCCTGTTGATCGTGACCTGCAATGGTAATGTTATCAAGATAGGGAAAAGTGTCCCTTAGGTTTTCCTGTTTAACCAGGCCATCCATTGCCCATTGGAAGACAGCCACTCCATTAGTAACCCCGAATGGGAGGCGACGAAATTGGTACAGCCGTCCATTAGCCTCAAAGGCCGTGTACTGCTTATCTGAGACCTTCAAGGGTACCTGATGATAGGCACTTTTTAAGTCGTAAGTTGAGAACACTTTGTATTCGGCCAGCTTATTAACCATATCATCAATGCGTGGCAATGGGTAGGCGTCCAAGTCAGTATATTGATTGATGGTTTGCGAATAATCAATGCATAGTCGCTGTTTGTGAGGTTTTAGAGGGTTCTTGACAATGACGACTTGAGCCCGCCAGGGCGATGAACATGGTTCGATGATATCCTCTGCTAGAAGTCGAGAGATTTCAGCCTCAATAAAAGATTGGTCTTCCTGATTAAAGCGCCGCGATTTCGTTATTATTGGTTTGCATCGAGGCGGAATACTGGCAAATAATGAGGGTTCATCCAGTGAAGCTGCTGATAATGCACAAAACGGTAATTTAGACGGTATATTAGAAATAGTAAGACCAGGTTTGGATCCGCCGAACTCAATAGTGAGATTCTTATGCTGTTTCTGGAAATCCAGCCCTAAGAGGAGATCACTACATAAGTCCTTGAGTACCGAAAGTCGGGTGGAGGGATACATGCGACCATTAAGTGTCATATCAACAATACAAAAGCCGGAGATTCTGGTATTCAGTGATGACTGAGCCATCGCAATTGCCTGGTCCGATGGGAAGGCATGTAGTTTCAATTTCGCAACAATCTGTTCCTTAATGAAACTATCAGTACTTCCTGAGTCAATTAAGGCATCTAAGGTATGCCCTTTAATTGAAACTTTTGTAGCTGCATGAGACAGGTTCTGTGGGCAAGCAGCTGTAATTGGTGTCGTTGCACAGAGAGTGGCTAAAACTCTCGGTGTGCTTCTTCGGGAGAGAGCTCGAGAGGAAGCTTGATAGGTCCTAGCTGGAGCAGCCTGATAGGCCCTAATTGGGGCAGTTCGGTAGGCCTTAGCTGGATTGGCCCTTGTAGAGGCCCTTGATAGGCAAACTTTAGCAAAGTGTCCTTTTTTTTTGCAATAACTGCAGATTGCATTGCGAGCAGGGCAGGTTTTCCTCGGGTGAAAAGCAGCTCCACAAAAGAAGCATTCCCTCCTAGATTGCCAAGAGGCTGCTAAAGTGGGGTCATCCTCCTCTTCTTCATCAGAATGATCAGAATTAGATTCCCCCATGATAGGGTTCACCTGAGACCGCTTGAATTGTCTGGTTGCAGTTACAGCAGCAGATCAAGATCTGGGCAGCTGATAGAGGTCTGCATTTCTCTTTGCCAAATCCAGAGAACAAGCTAGGTCAAAAGCTTTTTGTAGCTCAAGTGTTTTACTTTCTAGTAGATGCTGGCGTATAAATGGAGAGGCAATCCCGCAGATGAAAGCATCACGAATCATTTCTTCGCGGTACAGCTCAGCTGAGGCTGCCTGAAAGTTACAATCTATGCTGAGCCTGCGAAGTTCTATAAGGAATTCGTTAATCGATTCCCCTGGCCCTTGTTGGGCTGTGGCCAGTAGATGTCTAGCATAGACCTCATTTGGAGTCTTGGCATACAGTTTCTTAAGTGCCTGAATCACCTCATCGTAATTATCCCATTCATCAACATATTCGAACACTTTTGGGGTCACATAGTTGATAAGTATCCTCAATCTAGCAGGAGCATCCACTTCACATTCATCCAGAAAATTCTCAAAAGTACGGTACCAATGCTTCCATACCCTGCCAGCTGCTGGTGTATTCGGGTCCAAGTCCAGACGAATAGGTCTAAGGATTCTCTCCATGATGGGTGGTTCCCTGGATCCTTAACTCCGAGTTTGTCCGAAGGTCTAGTATTTGTGAGTGTAAATACTAAGTTGCTTAAATTGATGTAAGAAAAGGAGTCTTACACATCAAGTAACTTTAAGGTAAGCTTTAAGCAACTTACAAACACACTATATACAAGAGAGGTCTTTACCATGCCTCTGGTAGAAGCCTCTTACAATACTGAACAGTCCAGTATTTATACCAGTCCAACAGGAAGTGACATATGACAGGAAGTGAGGTATGTACACAGTTCATAGTTCATAGTTCACAGTTCACAGGAAGTGATGACATAACTTCCCGGAAGTTATTATTATTATCACACTGGCGTTTGACGCTTGGGTAGTAAAATGAAACCAGCAATAAAACCGCCAACCGCTCCACAACCACAACGTTACTGCCGACGACCGCCCGAGGGAGACGAAGAAGAGGACCCATCGCAACGAGACGATGACAGTAGATAAGGAGAGGGAAGGTGTGTCGCATCAACAGCTCCAGCACCGCACCCTGAGAGCACGTGGCGAAGGAGTACCCCAAAGGACAGAAGACAAAACTTCAAAACTCGCAACTGTCAAAGCAATAGGCTTTGGATTGGTGAGCATGAATTCCTGGCCCCTCATAGCTTAATCTAGTTAGGTATAGGGGGTGGGATAAGGATAAGGAGATTGTTAATGTCGTTGTTTTTCCCTCGATGTGCCGTGTGTTCCCCATTCCCATATAAGTGTAATTATTGTATTTGCCTGTATTTTCTACCAGTAACTTCTCATAAGTCTGTGTTTTACTCTGTTTTAATAAAATCTTGTTTTTTCTTACACCAAACCACTTGTCTACTCGATTTTTCTGTATCGCCGCCTGTACCTAAGTCCGGTGTCTAGAACCCAGGGGCATGGGAGCGATTCAAACCGCTCACAGGCAGTCAGGGGCATAACATAGGTAAGGAGACCAAAACTGCACACAGTACTCCAGGTGTGATCTCACCAAGGCCCTCTACAACTGGATGCTCCTGTACTCAAATCCTCAATGAAGGCCTAACTGCTGGCTGCACCTGCATGTTTGCTTTCAGTGACTGGTGTACAAGGACACCCAAGTCCCTTTGTACATCAGCATTTTCCAATCTATCACCATTTAAATAATACTCTGCCTTACTGTTTTTCCTACTGAAGTAGATAACTTCACATTTATCCACGTTATACTGCATCTGCCATGTATTTGCCCACTCACTCAACTTGTCTAAATCGTCTTGAAGCCTCTTTGCATCCTCCTCACAACTCACAATTCCACCTAGTTTTGTGTCGTCAGCAAACTTGGAAATATTACATTTGGTTCCCTCATCCAAATCATTGATATATATTGTGAATAGCGGGGCCCAAGCACTGATCCCTGCGGTACCCCACTAGTCACCACCTGCCACCCCGAAAAAGACCCATTTATTCCTACTCTCTGTTTCCGGTCTGTTAACCAATTTTCAATCCATGCCAGTATATTACCCCCAATCCCATGTGCTTTAATTTTGCACACTAACCTCTTATGTGGGGCTTTATCAAAGGCCTTCTGAAAATCCAGATACACCAAATCCACTGGTTCTCCCTTATCTATTCTACCAGTTACATCCTCAAAAAACTCCAGTAGGTTTGTCAAACATGATTTCCCTTTCATAAATCCATGTTGACTTTGCCTAATCCCGTTGATATTTTCTAAGTGTCCTTTATAATAGACTCTAGCATTTTCCCTACTACTGACGTTAGGCTAACCGGTCTGTAGTTCCCTATTTTCTCTCTCCCTCCTTTTTTAAATAGTGGGGTTACATTTGCCACCCTCCAATCTGCAGGAACTGTTCCATAATCTATAGAATTTTGGAAGATGACAACCAATGCATCCACTATTCCCATGGCTACCTCTTTTAGTACTCTGGGATGCAGATTATCAGGCCCTGGGGATTTATCGGCTTTCAGTCCCATTAATTTCTCCAGCAGTATTTTTTACTAATACTAATTTCCATTTATTCCTCCTTCTCACTAGACCCTTGGTTCCCTAGCATTTCTGGGAAGTTATTTGTGTCCTCTTCCGTGAAGACAGAACTAAAGTATTTGTTTAACTGCTCTGCCATTTCCTTGTTCCCCATTATAAATTCTCCTGTTTTTGACTGTAAGGGACCTACATTTGTCTTCACTAAACTTTTTCTTTTTACATGCTTGTAGAAGCTTTTACAGTCTGCTTTTATGTTCCTTGCAAGTTTACTCTCACGCTATTTTTCCCCTCTTAATCAATCTCTTGGTCCTTTTTTGCTGAACTCTAAACTGCTCCCAATCCTCAGGCTTGCTACTTTTTCTGCCAACTTTATATGACTCCTCTTTGGATCTAATAATATCATTAATTTCTTTTGTTAGTCATGGTTGGGCCGCTTTTCCTTTCATATCATCAGGACAAAACAAATGAATGACTGGAACTAGGCACTGGATCAGAGTCTGAGTGCTAAGTAGACACTTTGGAATTACTTTGTTTTTGGTTTACCACAGGACAAAGAGTAATTTGAGACATGATATGTGGAAAGTGTAGCATGCTTAGGAGCAACAGGCGACCTTTGGACCTATGGTTCCCAAAGATCTCCACCACTGGGGATTTTCCATGTGTCATACCTGCATCTGTTGTAGACTGATTGATAGAGATTGATTGCTATGATTAGTCAACAACCCCAATAGCATTGTATCATGCAACTGTCAGGATGGTAGAAGCGGAATTAGATGGACCTTAGTTTTTTTTTGCCTAGCAACTCCTGTGTTCCTAAGATTGAGATCAGCAGTTAGTAGATCTGCTTATTTTGTGTATCGCTGGCTAGTCTGGTCACCAATTAGAGACATTGGCCTAGAAATTGGGTTGGGGTGCCAAAGTGGCGCAAAGTCGCCTGAGCGCAGGATTTAGCGCAGCGTTTGAGGCTTTAGCGATCGTCAGATATTCAGTTTCATTGCCCCTCGAGGGACACGGGGCGAGGCTCGAGGTGCTCCACGTCCCTCTTAGGGCGCTGAAACTGAATATCGCAGCGCAACGTACCGCAGCGCCACACGCTGTGGCACGGCACGCTGCGGTACTGCAGGCCTTCCTCCCACTGTTAAGGGGGAGGTGCCTGCAGCAGCGCGATCCCCGCTCGCGAGTGCCGGCAAATGAGCCTGGCACCAAGGAGAAGTGCCGGGCTCTCGGGAAACAGCCGGCAATGCGGGAAACAGTGGCGCTACAGCCACTGACTGCCTCTTTAGGCGCTAACAGGTGGCGCTACTCACCCAATTTCTCCCCCATTGTTTTCTCAGTCTGATTTAGTGTGGGATCTCTTAAAGATTTGGGGATCGTCTGAGATTCCATTCACTAAACTGTAATGTTCCACAGTGCCTGCAGAACCGTTGCATCCTGATGATAACCATTTCATTTGGGCCCTCACTCACTTTTAAACCATTTTCCTCCAATTAATTCCTTCTGCTGCTTCCAGTCGGTTGCAGCTTCTGGAATTCTGTCAACTACATTACAGCAAGCCTACTGAAACAACGGGGGCAAACACCAGACGCCCAGACACTCAGACAGGCCCAGCTCTCCTCAACTGTGCTGTCGCTGCAGCGGTTGTTTCTGTCTCTGGCCTCCGCGTTTCTCTGCAGTAGCACAGTGCAGGGCCTGCGTGCAATGCTGGGGGAGAGGTCACTCCTTTTGTGCCAGTCCATTTATCAAACGGTATTTCCAGGTTTCCACCTCTCGCCTAGAGTCTGCTTCGCAGGGATGGAACAGCTGGACAGAGAGAGCTGTTCAGCGCATTGATTTGGTCCATAGTTTGGAGGATATATATATATAACTGTAGACCATAATGTTTTACTGGTTTTCCCATGCATGTGGCCCCTTGCGTAGAAAAGGCAAGAACTATAAATTGTGGAGATCACTGTAGTTAATCCAGTCAACCCCCATCAATTGTGATCGTATGATAAGGGCACGCGCCAAAGTCATTGTCCACTCATTTAGGTCCTTTTGTCATCCTAAAGGCAGCCGACCAGTTCATCGTCAATGAGGATGCTCCGAGACTTGGGACGACAGCTGCTGGAAGAAACTACTTAGGGGCCGGTGTGAGAATTCAAGCTCCTATATCTAGGCATTGGTACCTGGAACTGTTGATGGAATTACTTGGCAGACTCCCTCCCTTGCTCCATTTGCCAGCGTAGATCTCAATCCTAGCCACTTTGCAGGCTTACCGAGGATGATTAAATGACTGCAGGGCATAGGGCACAGATACATTAATGGGTGCATTCAGGGTTGAGAAGCTGCTGCTGGGGGTGGAGTGGGGTGGGGGGGGCGGGTTAGAATTCGTCTATCCCTTGATTAGTGGAGAATTGTTGGGTCCAGGAGGAAGTGCACAAATTGGCGATACCTGACTGGGTCTTCTGTCTAAGGTGCAGTTTGTCTGTTAGTTACTGGGAAGACAGGATCTTGCTCTTGTGGAGAAGCTGGTCTACTCTGGAGATGCCCTTTTTATGCCAAGCTCCGAATTCACTGTGAACATGCATCTGGCAGTCCTTTGTTGTGCCAGATTGGGGAGACAAACCTCTGGAATCTTTGGCAGAGAGCAAGGCTCTTTCCAGATCAATTTTATTAGTGCAACAGTGGGGTCGTTCCACAATTCTGGCCCCTTGTCTGGGAGCGTGAAGGGAAGTTTAAGCGGGAACAGTGGTTGGGAGGTTTTGGCCTCCTGACACTACCGTGAGTTATATGGCAAGGCTGTGTGTCATTGCATAATGCCTCTTGAGTTGAGCCATCCCGCAACAGCATCTAAGGCTTGGGAGGCTGAGTTCATCCTTGAGCTCGGGAAGTGGTGGATGATTAAAGTATTTTGGGCTATCTCCCTGCTCAAAAGAACTTAGCTATGCGTTGATTAAAGTCACGGGACTGTTGGCATGGGATCTACTCCCTCCTCACCATAGTTTAGAGGGAGCTTCGCTCGGCATCCAGCCCACCTGATACTTGCCCTGGAAATGCTTGGCGAAGGCAGTTTGCACCCATCTGGGAGGACTTGATGTTACCAGTCGGATGCTAAAATGACTCCATTCACTGGCAATGACATCCTTCACTTTGATGAAAATAAAAATTACATGTTACAATAATGAGCACCACAGGGCAGAGCAGATGAGATGTTTTAAGTTGTTAGGAGTCCGATCGGTGCAGTGCTTCAACTGCCAACAGCACAATGCTGTGGTGAACTCTCTTTAAGACGAGCCAACATTGAGTTTTCAAAGCAACCCAGCACAAATCCTGCTCCAAACATGGTCCTGATCCAGCTGGAACATTTCCTGGCAGATAGCTTAGCGCAAGAGGAGATCTGTTCCTTTGATCAGTTGATTTTGGCAGTTTGAATTTCCATTGCTTGGTGTCAACAAATATTGAACCTGTCAATGATACTAGTTTAATGTGCGGAGATGTGGGTGGAGACCCAGTGGACAGCTGGCACAGGCTTCACACTGGTTAACCAGCTGTAGGGAAGAGAATACGCATTCGGTAGGATTCACACTCTTGTCAAGTCATGGGTTCAAATCCCCACTGCAGGAACCTGAGCACATCTCGGTTGGCACTCCCAGTGCAATACTGAGGGAGTGCTGCACTGTCGGAGGTGCCGTCTTTCGGATGAGACATTAAACATTTATCCCTCAACCAACATCACTAAAAACATCATCACGTTGCTGCTTGTGGGACCTCCCTGCCTAAAGATTGGCTGCCGCGTTGCCAACATTACAACACTTCAAGAGTACTTCATTAGCTGTAAAGCACTTTGGGATGCCCGGAACTCGTGAAAGGTGCTATATAAATGCATGACTTTCTTTCTTTTTACGTGTTGTACATTTGGCTGTTGCTTCTGTTAAGCAGGGCATTCCGTTAATCTGGATGAATCGGTTTCTGGTAAGGTGCCCAATCAAAGGCCCTACTGTCTCTAGCAATATGTTGTAACCAAATCACAATTATAATTTTTAAAAAACACAGGAACTGCTCTTCCAGAGAGCTCCAGAAACTGAATCCAGAAGGAAAGAAGTGGATAAGAATAAAACAGAAAAAGGAGGTTTAAGACAAATGTCAGGTGTAGAAAATCAGGCAGAATAAAGAGAGTGCGGGGCTCTAAGAAGGGCAGAGAGAGAGTTTGAGAAAAGATTAGTGGGCAACACAAGAGGGAACGCAGGAATCTTTCATTAACATATAAAAAGTAAAAGGATAGTTAAAGGAATGGTGGGACCGTTTAGGGACAATAAAGGAGGCAGAGGGCATTACTGAGGTACTGAATGAACACTTTGCATTCACAAAAGAAGAGGATGTAGTTAATGCTGCAGTAGAGGAGGGGGGAGTAGAGATGTTGGATAGGATAAAAATAGATAGACAGGAGGTACTAAATAGGTTGTAATCACTCAAAGTTAACAAGTCACCTGGTCCGGATGGGAAGCATCCTAGGTTGTGAAGTTAGGGTGGAGATAGAAGAAGTTCTGATCACAATCTTTCAATCCTCTTTGGATATCACAGAAATCACAGAAACCCCACAGTGCAGATAGAGGCCATTTCGGCCCATCGAGCCTGCACTGACACATATCCCACCCGATCCCCGTAACCCCTACACCAACACATATCCCACCCGATCCCCGTAACCCCTACACCAACACATATCCCACCCTATCCCCGTAACCCCATGTATTTAATACCACTAACACTAAGGGTCAGTTTATCATAGCCAATCAACCTAACCCGCACATCTTTGGACTGTGGGAGGAAACCGGAGCATCCGGAGGAAACCCACGCAAACACGGGGAGAATGTGCAAACTCCACACAGACAGTCACCCGAGGCCGGATTCAAATCCGGGTCCCTGGTGCTGTGAGGCAACAGTGCTAACCATTATGCCACCGTGCTGCCACCGTATGGGAGTGGTGCCAGAGGACTGGAGGATTGCAACTGTTACACACCTGCTGTAAAAAGGGGACTTGGAGAAGCATGGGTTAATAAGGGATAGCCAGCACAGATTTGTTGAAGGCAAGTTGTATCTGACTAAACTGATTGAGTTCTTTGATGAAATAACAGAGATGGTTGATGAAGGTAGTGCAGTAAATGTATATATGAACTTTCAAAAGGCATTTGATGAAGTACTGCATAACAGTTATTCCTAAAGTAGAACCACATGGTATTAAAGGGAGGGTGGTAACTTGGGTATGAAATTGGGATAGGAGGCAGAGAGCAGTGGTGAACAGATGTTTTTCTGACTGGAGGGAATTATGCAGTGGGGTCCCCCAGTGGTTGGTATTAGGACCATTGCTTTTCTTGTTGTATATAAATGACCTGAACTTGGGTATAGGGAGTACAATTTCAAAGTTTGCGGATGATACAAAACTTGGCAACATAGTAAATAGTGAGCAGGATAGACTTCAGGAGGACATCGACTGATTGGTGAAATGGGCAGACACATGACAGATGCAATTTAATGTAGATAATTGTGAAGTGATACAATTTGGGAGGGGGAGATGGGGTGCAAGAGCAGAGGGACCTGGGGGTTCATATTCACAAATCCTTGAAAGTAGCAGGGCAAACTGATTGTAATGATCAATAACATGTCATTCTATAGTGGACACTAGGTGGAGCCGTAGAGCTGTGTAGAGCTGTATATAGCTGTATGTATATAAGACTACACTACCCAGCTGTATGTATATTAAGACTACATTACCCATGAGGCACTAGGCTACCCACAAGGCAGCAGTCAAGATGGAAGCCTCTACAGATACTGTACCTCGTCCACATGTGCTCAATAAAAGTGTCCAGCAAAAGCTAGCTGTGTTCATAATAAGAATGTCTATTTATTAATGAACATAAGATGGTACCAGGATGGTGAAGATCTGCTGAAAATTGTGAAAAGCGACATGGAGAATTTGAAGCCACCAGAGCGTTTGAAACTCACAGGAAACATCGGCTACAATTGGCAGACTCTTAAACAACTATTCGAACTCTACATTGCAGCCATCGGATTCGGTACGAAGCCAGACGCAAGAAAAATAGCGTTGCTGCTTATGATTGCAGGCCCACAGGCGATAGAGGTATTTAATACATTTGTATTTAATCCAGAGGAGAACAGAGAAAAATTAGAAGATGTGCTAAAAAAATTTGATGCACATTGCTCTCCCAAAAAGAATGAGACGTATGAAAGATACATCTTCTGTTCTCGGACACAGCAACAAAATGAGACTTTTGATAGCTTTATAACTGATCTGAAACTGAAAGCACAGACATGTAATTCCTCTGAGCTCAAAGCATCCATGATTCGTGACCAGATTGTGTTTGGTATTCATGATAAAAAAGTCAGGGAACGTCTGTTGAGAGAAACCGAACTAAATTTGGAAAATGCGGTGAAAATATGCCAAGCCAGCGAGCTAGCTCGAAAGCACGCGAAGACTTTCAGTGAAATCAATAATGATGCGATTGTAATGAGTGATAATGCTGCTGTCGGTGCTGTGTCCTATAAGGGGAAGAAACATGGGCAGAACAGAAATGAAAAGCAATCGGAGGATGAAATTTTTAATTGTAAACGCTGTGGTTACAAACACCAGTTAAGACAATGCCCAGCATTTGGAAAAATGTGCACAAAGTGTAATGGAAAGAATCACTTTGCCAAACAATGCTTTTCAAAAGTGAAAACTAAGAATGGGCAACGAGTTAATGTGATTGAGGACACTGATTTAAGTGAGACATTTTTTGTAGGAATGGTGTCATTTGACAATATCAAAAAGGATACAGAAAATGTGCAGCCCTCAGAAATGGACAATGCTGAACATAAAGTTACTGCAGTAAAAGAGGACAAATGGATGATCCCACTGCAGGTAAATGGAGCATTAGTTACCTTGAAACTAGACACTGGGTCAAAAGCAAACTTAATCAGTATGAGTGACATTAACAATATGAAAGAAAAGCCCAAAATACAGAAAAAGTCAGTACTACTGAAGGACTATAATGGACAGAAAATAGATAGCTTAGGTGTATGCAGACTCAAAGTGACAGTCAAAGACAAAGTGCATTGTAGTGTATGTACCTTTAAGAGCCCCTGTGTACTGTAATACCGGTAGTGACCACTCGGGTATATAAGCCTGTATAGCGACTTGTATCTTTTAGTTCACCTCCAGACTTTGTTCAGTAAACACCTGTTAAACCAACTCCTGCATTCCGTGTCTCCATTAACACACGGATACAACAGTGGCGACGAATTGGAAACGGACTTACCTGCAATTCGGCAGCACCTCAAGGAGATCGATTCCTCAGACGAAGGTCGAAGGGAAAAAAAAACAAAAAAAACTGTGGTTTCACCAGCTAGCCGGGCTGGTGGCAGGTACTGCACTAATCCTTCCTGGGCGGCGGGCTGGGGCTCGATCGAGTGGCTCTGCAGCGGGGCCGAGCAGTGAGTCAGAAGACGGAGGCAAATAGAGACGGAGGGTGGAGCACTCGGGAGACGGCCGGCGCTGCAAAGCAGGTCGGCATTCGGACGAAGCAGAGGGAGGGAAAAGTCCCAGAGAGTCCAGCGGGAACGAGTCTCCAACTATTAAAAATATCTGTGTAAATAAAAACCGCGGAGAACAGCGTTGTCAGCAGCGGCAGCGGCGGGAAAGCGCGGGAGGCGCCATTTTTTCTCGGCAGGGAAGAAAGGAAAGCGCAGGAGGTGCCATTTTGATTTTCAGGATGCCTAAGACTGGCAATATTACTGCTTTCGATAGTGATATAGAGGATTGGACCACATATGTGGAAAGAGTGGAGGTATATTGCACAGCGAATGAAGTAGAGGATGATAAAAAGGCATCGGTACTTCTAAATCTGATGGGCGCAAGGACATACGGGCTGTTACGAAACTTAATCACTCCAGCCAAACCGATGGACAAGAATTTTAAGGAGATTGTTGATACCCTACAGGAGCACTTAAACCCAACACCGCTGCTAATAGCAGAACGATTCAAATTCTTCAGGAGGAATCAGCACAAGAATGAAAGTAACGCTGATTACCTCACCGAATTAAGAAAGCTGTCAAATCACTGCCAATTCGGGGCAGGACTGGCAGATTCTCTACGAGACAAATTCGTCTGCGGTCTCCTAAGTGAAGGAACACAGAAAAGGCTACTTTCTGAGAAAGATTTGACACTGGACAAGGCTTTCAGTGTGGCTGTATCATACGAAGCAGCAGCAAGAGGAGCTGCAGAGATACAGCAAAAGCCACAGGACTTCGGCACCCATGAAATGACACGGGGTTTTGAGAGATGTTATCGCTGCGGCAGATCCACCCATGACCAGAGGGACTGCTGGTTCAAGGACAAAGCATGCAGGCAATGCGGAAAGATGGGACACATTGCACGTGTATGCCGATCTGGAAACAAAAAAATCCACTGACAGAAAAAAAATCAATAGGGAAAAGTACAGAAAGGTACAAATGATGACGGACAGTAGCTCCGAAGACCAGAAGAGCGATAGCGACTCCGGAAACAAGAGACTAAGCTGTCTCAAATTACATAATGTAATTGCCAAAGAAGATTACCAGACCATTTGGGTTACCCTCACGATAGCGGGGTCCCCAGTTAAAATGGAGCTAGATACACAGAACACAGAACACAGAAACCCCACAGTGCAGGTAGAGGCCATTTCGGCCCATCGAACCTGCACCGACACAGGATCAGCTCTGACCGTCATAAGTCGACGGGATTACGAGCGGCTATATCCGCATATACCTTTGAAAGACACATCCATTATCTTGAAGACATATACGGGGCAGAAAGTATACCCCAGAGGGAAAATAAAGGTGCCTGTTGTATACAACGGCAAGGAAATACAGAAGTTGTATTTATACGTTCTGCAAGATGGTGGTCCACCATTGTTGGGACGTGAATGGATCAGGAAGATAAATTTAGACTGGCACTCCATTCAGGCACTGACGGTGACCAGTAAGAAAAAAAAATGATGATGACGTCATACCTGAACGATTAAAAGACATCTTGGCTAACGCCAAAGAAGTGTTTCAACAGGAACTAGGAACCTTGAAAGGCGTCACCGCCTCAATAAAAGTGGAAGATGCGGCAATTCCCAAGTTTTTTAAGGCAAGGCCGGTGCCATACGCAATTCGTCCAGCAGTCGAGGCAGAGCTGGAGAATTTGGAAAAAGCAGGCATGTTATCCAAGGTAGATTGGAGCGAGTGGGCAACACCCATCGTCCCGGTCATGAAGAAAACGTTGAAAAATGATAAATCTGAAGAACAGAGAAAAATTCGCATCTGTGGGGACTTCAAGGTGACTGTAAACCTGGTCCTTCACATGATACAGTATCCTCTTCCAAGGATAGAAGATATTTTTGCCTCACTATCCGGAGGGAAACGTTTCACCAAAATTGACTTGGCACAGGCATATCTACAGATGGAGGTTGAGGAGGCCTCTAAAAAGTATCTCATGATAAACACACACAAAGGCCTGTACCAGTACAATCAACTGGTTTTCGGAATAGCATCAGCTCCAGCTATCTGGCAAAGAGCTATGGAGCAAGTCCTGCAAGGGATTCCGGGGACTCAATGCTACCTAGACGACATCCTTGTAACAGGAGAAAACGACAATGAGCACCTTGCCAATTTGGAGCAGGTGTTCACTAGGCTGAGAGAACGGGGCCTACGAGCAAATCGCCCCAAGTGCGAATTTTTCCAGAAACAAATATCATATTGTGGCCATATAATTAACGAAGAAGGGTTGCATAAGTCACCTGAAAAAATTGAAGTGGTCATAAAAGCCCCAGCACCTGAAAATGTTTCACAATTAAGGTCGTTCCTGGGATTGATGAATTACTATCATAAATTTTTACCGAACTTGTCGACGGTTCTGCACCCTCTTAACGCCTTGCTACAAACGGGAGTAATTTGGAAATGGAGCGAAGACTGTAAACGTGCCTTCCATAAATGCAAAGGCTTGATCACATCCAGGGAAGTGTTGGCTCATTACAACCCATCACTGCCAATCAGACTGGCGTGCAATGCATCCCCTTACGGCGTAGGAGCGGTATTATCGCATAGATTCCCTGATGGCTCGGAGCGGCCGATAGCTTTTGCGTCACGCTCATTGAACTCAGCTGAGCGTAACTATGCCCAGATCGACAGGGAAGCACTCAGCCTGGTGTGCGGAGTGAAGAAATTCAACCATTACCTACACGGACAAAAATTTACCTTGTTGACTGACCATCAACCCCTCGTCTCCATATTCAACCCTAAAAAGGGCGTTCCCATTATGACAGCGCAAAGGCTACAGAGGTGGTCCCTTTTCCTAGGGGCACACCAATATGACATAGAATACAAAGGATCAAAACAGCATGGGAATGCTGATGGTTTATCGCGCCTACCGTTGCCAACGGTAGAAGAGGCACCTACAGTGGAC
This sequence comes from Somniosus microcephalus, assembly GCF_052327205.1. NCBI lineage: Eukaryota > Metazoa > Chordata > Chondrichthyes > Squaliformes > Somniosidae > Somniosus > Somniosus microcephalus. Next base: position 55,543,931 of record NC_141009.1, read on the forward strand.
CCAGTGGAGATGTTCCACTCAACCATAGTAGAATGTCTACCAGTAACAAATTCTACCATTGAAAAGGAAACGAGAAATGACCCGACTCTCTCACGAGTCTACGATTTAACGGTGAAGGGATGGCCAGCACATGGCGAACCATTGTTGCCAGCATTCTCGCAAAGAAGAGAACAGCTGTCAGTGTGCCGAGGAACCTTGATGTGTGGATCCAGAGTGGTGATTCCACCCAAACTCCAGGATAAACTGCTAAAGGGGCTTCACGAGGGGCATCTGGGTGGAGTGAAAATGAAGAACCTAGCCAGAGCGTTTGTGTGGTGGCCAGGTATCGATGGAGACATCGAAGAAATGACCAAGAGCTGTCTAGGATGCCAGAAGGTCCAAAACGCCCCACCTTAAGCCCCTCTTCATCCATGGGAGTGGCCCTCATCTCCATGGCAAAGGCTACATATCGACTTTGCTGGTCCATTTATGGACTCAATGTTCTTAATCGCAGTTGATGCACACTCCAAGTGGCCGGAGGTAATAAAGATGTCCTCCACCACCACGGAAAAAACCATCACAGTATTAAGGACCATATTTGCCAGGAATGGGCTGCCTGAACAGATCTGTTCTGATAATGGACCGCAATTTGTGTCCGAAGAATTCAGGAAGTTCTTAAAAAACAATGGGGTTAAGCACTACACGTCCGCCCCATACCATCCCGCCACCAATGGATTAGCTGAAAGGTTTGTCCAGACCTTCAAGAAGGCCATAAAGGCCATGGGTAATGAAGACATAAATCTACAACATAAGGTAGATAACTTCTTATTTGCATGCAGGAATGCAACACATGTGGTTACAAACCAAACTCCTGCCATGATGTTTTTCAATAGAAGACTAAGATGCCGGCTGGATTTGATCAAGCCAAACATCAGAAGGGACATAGAGAAGCGGCAATTTCAAGGCATGAATGAAAGGCCAACTAGAACCTTCCAGATAGGTCAACAAGTTTTGGCCCGGGACTACCATACCGAGAAATGGCAGCCTGGAACTATTTGCACACGACTGGGACCGCTGATGTATACCGTGGACATTGGTGAAAGCATAATAAGGCGCCATGCTGACCAGATCATAGAGCCATCCGAAAAGGGACAACCTACACCACAACTCTATACGCCTAATGATGAAGCAGAGATACCCATAGTATCTACCTCCGATCGGTGATACTGGAACCAGATGAACCCGACACTGGCATTCAAGCCGAATCGACCTTGCCAAAAGAACCTACTACACCACCGAAAACTACTACACCACCGAGGCGTTATCCGGACCGAGTCAGGAAGCCTCCAGAGAGACTGACTTATAATTGATTAACTGCAGCAAATGTGTAGATTATTGTTCTTGTAAACATGTTAATTAATGATTACTTAAAATGTTATGCACTAATTATCTAAAAGGGGAGGAATTGTAGTGTATGTACCTTTAAGAGCCCCTGTGTACTGTAATACCGGTAGTGACCACTCGGGTATATAAGCCTGTATAGCGTCTTGTATCTTTTAGTTCACCTCCAGACTTTGTTCAGTAAACACCTGTTAAACCAACTCCTGCATTCCGTGTCTCCATTAACACACGGATACAACATGCATCATCTCATGTTTTCTGTTGTGGCTGAAAGACTTGATTCACTACTGGGTGACAAAGCTTGTGAAGACTTAGAACTGGTCAAGAGAGTCTACCGTATAAACTGTGCCATAAGCAGACCAGATGACTCAGGTGATGAAGCAGAGAGCCCATCAAGGATGAAAAGGCCAAAGGGTATCCATGTCTTCAAAAAGTCTAGTTTCTCCAAGAAGAAAGAAAAAGACTTTAAGGTCAAAGAGAAGCCAAAGGAAGAAAAGCACAAAGAGGAAAAACACAAGGAGAAAAAGCCCAAAGATATAACCGCAGCAGATGTTGTTAAGCAGTGGAAAGAGAAAAAGAAAAAGAAGAAGCCTGCACCAGAGCAGGAAGCAGTTCCAGTGGATACTCCTTCTTCCCTCAGCCCAATCTTTGGTGTTCCATTAGCCGAGGCCGCTGAGAGGACTATGCTGTATGATGGGATCCAGCTGCCAGCAGTTTTTCGAGAGTGCATTGACTACATTGAGAGTTATGGCATGAAGAGTGAAGGAAACACTGAAACCCTCTCCAAGCAAAGATCGCAAGGAGACCTTGATCTATACAAGAGCAGATTGATGACAATGCCGCAACTGCATCTTGTCATTCACCGCCAGAACAATCTCATGAAGACACATCAGACTTACCCGTGTTGAGAAGATCCACACGTGAAGTAAAAGAGCCTGATAGACTTAATCTTTGAGTACAATGTAAAGCTTTGAAAATGGTTGACTGTTTTGAAAATGTTTATGTTTATAGAGCACTAACAAAAGTGTTACTGATATTATTTTTATTGTTTTCTTGAAAGTTGATTGATATTGATTTTGTTAAACCTCAAAGAAAGGGGGATGTAATGATCAATAACATGTCATTCTATAGTGGACACTAGGTGGAGCCGTAGAGCTGTGTAGAGCTGTATATAGCTGTATGTATAAGACTACACTACCCAGCTGTATGTATATTAAGACTACATTACCCATGAGGCACTAGGCTACCCACAAGGCAGCAATCAAGATGGAAGCCTCTACAGATACTGTACCTAGTCCACATGTGCTCAATAAAGTAACTAGCAAAAGCTAGCTGTGTTCATAATAAGAATGTCTATTTATTAATGAACATAAGACTGATGACGCAGTTAAGAAAGCGTATGGGATACTTGGTTTTTGTAAATAGGGGCATGAGGGAGTTCAGTTATGTAGCAAGATTGGAGAAGCTGGGATTGTTCTCCTTGGAGCAGAGAAAGTTAAGGGGAGATCTAATAGGGGTATTCAAAATTATGAGGGGTTTTGATAGGGCAAGAAGTGAGAAACTATTTCCTTTGGAGAGTGAGTCAGTAACCAGAGGTCATAGGTTTAAAATAATTGGCAAAAAAGAACCAGAGGGGAAATGAGAAATTTCTTCACACAGAGGGTTGTTAATATCTGGAACACACTACCTGAAAGGGTGGTGGAAGCAGATTCCATAGGAATTTTGAAAAGGGAATTGGACATGCAGTTGAAGAGGACTCATTTGCCGGGTTATGGTGAAAAAGCTGGGGTGTGGGACTAAATTGGACAGCTCTTTCAAAGACCTGCCACTGGTACAACGAGCCGAATGGCCTCCTTCTGCGTTGTGAGATTTTATGATTCGAAGAAGGAATGGCAGGAAAAAGAAAACAGAAACTGGGAATGAGAGAAAGAGCTGAGACAGGGAAAGAAGGACTTGGATTTATACAGCACCTGTCACGAATAGGTAAACTCCCCTGCTCTTCAAGTACTGCCATGGGATCATTTACGTCCACCTGAGAGAGCAGACGGGGCCTCGGTTTAACGGCTGACCTTCTGACTCTATGTAGCTTGCTGCATTGCTCAAGTGAGATTTCTTTTTTGTAGCAGTACTTCAGATTGTTTTAGTGCAGTCCTGTAGTATATGTACCTTTAAGAGAGAACTACTTTTACAGCTCCTGTATACTGTAGTACCGGCTGTGACCACACTTGTATATAACAAGTCCCAATACAGTGTTGCTGTGGTACCCACTGGCTGTTGCTGGCCCTGAGAGTATTTGCATGGATTATTTGTATATTTAAAAGAAATGTTATTGATTTTAAATTGCAATACTAATTAAAAAAGAAAAGTCCTTGACTGCAAGGCAAACATGATTTTGTTATATACAGCGCTCAGAGAATACCTTCCTGCTCAATTTATGGCATTAACAACACAGGGCAAATGGAGTCTTCAACATGACTGGGCCGAGTCTCTGCTGCTATTTCCAATACAGATGTCTCACTCCCAACTCCTATGATTTGCAGGGTTTTTTTCCAAGCTCACGATCCGCACAGAAATTTCAACATATATGGTCAAATTGCTTGTATGAATTGCAAGCAGTAAACAAGCTTCCAAGCGGATTGGAACTGATAGCAACGTTGTGAACAGCAAGTATATACAGGCCCAACAGCAGTACTGCAGGTCTAGGTAAAACCAGTCAATACCTTTCAAACTGTACCCTGCATCTCTCCCATCCCACTTCCTTTGAACCCTCCAAAATTCTTTTTTTCTGCCCCAGGAGGTGTCCAGAATCCTCAGCCTTGCTACCCATTATTAACCCCAGCATTACACCCTAGCATTACCCTAGCACTGCCTCCAATATTATCCCCACTATTACCTTAATATTACTCTCAAAATCCCACCATTACCCCCAAAATGGTCTCTCAGTATTACCCTTGATATTACCCCCAATATTACCAACAGCATTATTACCCCCAATATTACCTCTTTAGTATCAAAGCATTCTCCCCAGCCTTAACCCCATGGACAACCCCTCAGTATTACCCCTCAGTATTACACACAAACGGCTGGATTTTGTCAATGGGGAGCTTTTGGAGGCGGGACTCCCACTTGTCGGGTTTCAGTCCCGCCTCCATCGACTTCTGGCCAACCCACGCTATTTTCCCTTGATTGACCTTGTTAAGCCCGTCCAGTGGGCTTAGCAGGCCAATCAATTAAGGGAAAGCCAGCTACAGGGACCGTCAGTGTATGACGTTTCATCTGTCAAAAATTTTTGACAGATGAATTGTTATCATTTGACAGTTCTGTGAAGCTGTCAAACACTGACATTCTCTGTAGTTTGATGAGTCCTTGAATACAAGAACTCATTATACCTCTTTCTTTTGCAGAAATGAGAAGGTTGTTGCATTGGAGAATGCAACGTCCATCTGTCATCTCTACCACGGAGGTGCGAGACTCTCCGCATACCCACCGACTGAAGCCTGCAGGAAGAAACAAAGGTAAGTACACTTTTTCTAACACTTTGCACTTACCTCAGATACTCACCTCTCCACACTTGCACCCATCACTCATGAGAGTAAGCAAGCAGGGAACATAAAAACTGACTGTAAAAGCTTTTATAGATATGGGAAGAGAAAAAGATTGGCGAAGTCAAGCGTAGGTCCCTTACAGTCAGAATCAGGGGAATTTATAATGGGAAACAAGGAAATGGCAGACCAAATAAATTCATACTTTGGTTCTGTCTTCACAAAGGAGGACACAAATAACCTCCCAGAGATGCCGGGGAACATAGGGTCTAATGAGAGGGAGGAACTGAAACAAATCAGTATCTGTAGGGAAATGGTGTTAGGAAAATTGATGGGACTGAAGGCCGATAAATCCCCAGGGCCTGATGGTCTACATCCCAGGGTACTTAAGAAAGTGGCCCTGGAGATAGTAGATGCATTGCTGGTCATCTTCCAGAACTCGATGGACTCTGGAACAGTACCCATGGATTGGATGGTAGCTAATGTTACCCCACTATTCAAAAAAGGTGGTAGAGAAAAAGCGGGGAATTATAGACCGGTAAGCCTGACATCAGTAGTGGGGAAAATGCTAGAGTCTATTATAAAAGATGTAATAGCAGAGCACTTGGAAAGCAGTGACAGGATCGGACAAAGTCAACATGGATTTACAAAAGGTAAATCGTGCTTGACTAATCTACTGGAATTTTTTGAGGATGTAACTGGTAAAATAGATAAGGGAGAACCAGTGGATGTGGTGTATTTGGACTTTCAGAAGGCTTTCGATAAGGTCCCACATAAGAGATTAGCGTGCAAAATTAAGGCACAAGGGATTGGGGGCAAGGTATTGACTTGGATAGAGAACTGGTTGGCGGACAGAAAGCAAAGAGTTGGAATCAACGGGTCGTTTTCCGAGTGGCAGGCAGTGACTAGTGGGGTACCGCAAGGATCGGTCCTAGGCCCCCAGCTGTTCACAATATATATTAATGATCTGGACGAGGGAATTGGATGTAATATCTCCAAATTTGCAGACAACACAAAGCTGGATGGGAGGGTAAGCTGTGAGGAGGATGTCGTGAAACTCCAGTACGATTTGGACAGGTTGGGTGATTGGGCAGAAACATGGCAAATGCACTATAATGTGGATAAATGTGAGGTTATCCACTTTGGTGGCAAAAACAGGAAGGCAGATTATTATTTGAATGGCAATAGATTGGGAGAAGGGGAAGTGCAAGGAGACCTGGGTGTTATTGTGCACCAGTCGCTGAAGGTAAGCATGCAGGTGCAGCAGGCGGTTAAGAAGGCAAATGGTATGTTGGCCTTCGTAGCAAGAGGGTTCGAGTACAGGAACAAGGATGTCTTGCTGCAGTTCTACAGGGCCTTGGTGAGACCACACCTTGAGTATTGTGTGCAGTTTTGGTCACCTTACCTGAGGAAGGACGTTCTTGCCATGGAGGGAGTGCAGCGATGATTCACCAGGCTGATACCTGGGATGGCAGGAATGACGTACGAGGAGAGATTGTGTCAATTGGGCTTATACTCACTGGAGTTTAGAAGATTGAGAGGGGATCTCATCGAAACCTGTAAAATTCTGTCAGGTCTGGACAGACTAGATGCAGAAAGGATGTTTCTGATGGCCGGGGAGTCCAGAACCAGTGGTCATAGTCTAAGGATAAGGGGTAAGCCATTTAGGACTGAAATGAGGAGGAATTTCTTCACCCAGAGAGTGGTGAACCTGTGGAATTCTCTGCCACAGAGGGCGGTGGAGACCAGTTCATTAAATATATTCAAGAAAGAGTTGGATATATTTCACAGAATCACAGAAACCCCACAGTGCAGATAAAGGCCATTTCGGCCCATCGAGCCTGCACCGACACATATCCCACCCGATCCCCGTAACCCCTACACCAACACATATCCCAACCTATCCCCGTAACCCCACGTATTTAATCCCCCTAACACTAAGGGTCAATTTATCATAGCCAATCATCCTAACCCGCACATCTTTGGACTGTGGGAGGAAACCGGAGCACCCGGAGGAAACCCACGCAAACACGGGGAGAATGTGCAAACTCCACACACAGTCACCCGAGGCTGGATTCGAACCCGGGTCCCTGGCGCTGTGAGGCAACAGTGCTAACCACTATGCCACCGTGTTAAAGGGATAAAGGGATCAAGGGATATGGGGAGAAGGCAGGGACAGGGTACTAAATTTGGATGATCAGCCATGATCTCATTGAATGGCGGAATAGGCTCGAAGGGCCAAATGGCCTACTCCTGCTCCTATCTTCTATGTTTAACTACCTGTTAACAGGCAGCTAAGTGGCTGTAATCCCTTCCCGCCTCCAAGGAGATGGGGCCCGGCGCGGGTCGGCTACCCACCCCCTGGCAAGATGGCATGGAGGCGGGTTGGCAGCGGGTTGGGCACCCGCCCCCAGATTGTGCCATTTTCCCAGCAGTCCCGCCTCCAAACCTGCCTCCCCAGGGCTGGCAAGATCGTGCCCCATAAATTACACTCCAGCAATACAGAGTCAGCTGTAGTTCAGTGGGTCGTACCCTTGCCTCTGAGGCAGAAGGTTGTGGGTTCAAGTCCCAAACCAGAGAATTGAGCACAAAATCTAGGCTGACACTCCAGTGCAGTACTGCACTGTTGGAAGGTGCTGCCTTTCAGGTGAGATGTTAAACCGAGGCCCCGTCTGCTCTCTCAGGTGGATGCAAAAGATCACGTGGAACTAATTCGAAGAAGAACAAGGTAGTTTGTCCTGGTCAATATTTATCCCTCAATTAACGTCACTAAAATAGCTTTTTTTACCCCAGTGTTATCTCTCTGCATTATACCCAGCCTTATACTTCGGTAATAATGCCTACATTACCCCCAGCATTTCCCTCAATATCACCTTAAACATTACCCCTCAATATCATCCCCCCACAATTACGCCCAACATTACTCATGCTACTCCCACCATTACCCCCACCATTACCCCCACCATTACTCCCACTATTACCCCCACCATTACCCCCACCATTACTCCCACCATTACCCCCACCATTACCCCCACCATTACTCCCACTATTACCCCCACCATTACCCCCACCATTACTCCCACCATTACCCCCACCATTACCCCCACCATTACTCCCACTATTACCCCCACCATTACCCCCACCATTACTCCCACCATTACCCCCACCATTACCCCCGCCATTACCCCCACCATTACCCCCACCATTACCCCCACCATTACTCCCACCATTACTCCCACCATTATTCCCACCATTACTCCCACCATTACTCACACCGTTACCCCCACCATTACTCCCACCATTACTCCCACCATTACCCCCACCATTACCCCCACCATTACCCCACCATTACTCCCACCATTACTGCCAACATTACCCCCACCATTACCCCCACCATTACCCCCACCATTACTCCCACCATTACCCCCACCATTACCCCCACCATTACTCCCACCATTAACCCCACCATTAGCCCCACCATTACCCGCACCATTACCCCCACCATTATCCCCACCATTACTCCCACCATTACTCCCACCATTACCCCTACCATTACTCCCACCATTACTCCCACCATTACTCCCACCATTACTCCCACCATTACCCCCACCATTACCCCCACTATTACCCCCACCATTACTCCCACTATTACCCCCACCATTACCCCCACCATTACTCCCACCATTACTCCCACCATTACCCCCACCATTACTCCCACCATTACCCCCACCATTACCCCCACCATTACTCCCACTATTAGCCCCACCATTACCCCCACCATTACTCCCACCATTACCCCCACCATTACCCCCGCCATTACCCCCACCATTACCCCCACCATTACTCCCACCATTACCCCCACCATTATTCCCACCATTACTCCCACCATTATTCCCACCATTACCCCCACCATTACTCCCACCATTACTCCCACCATTACCCCCACCATCACTCCCACCATTACCCCCACCATTACCCCCACCATTACTCCCACCATTACCCCCACCATTACCCCCACCATTACTCCCACTATTACCCCCACCATTACCCCCACCATTACCCCCACCATTACCCCCACCATTACTCCCACTATTACCCCCACCATTACCCCCACCATTACTCCCACCATTACCCCCACCATTACCCCCACCATTACCCCCGCCATTACCCCCACCATTACCCCCACCATTACCCCCACCATTACTCCCACCATTACTCCCACCATTATTCCCACCATTACTCCCACCATTACTCCCACCATTACCCCCACCATTACTCCCACCATTACTCCCACCATTACCCCCACCATCACTCCCACCATTACTCCCACCATTACTCCCACCATTACTCCCACCATTACCCCCACCATTACTCCCACCATTACTCCCACCATTACCCCCACCATTACCCCCACCATTACCCCACCATTACTCCCACCATTACTGCCAACATTACCCCCACCATTACCCCCACCATTACCCCCACCATTACTCCCACCATTACCCCCACCATTACCCCCACCATTACTCCCACCATTACCCCCACCATTAGCCCCACCATTACCCGCACCATTACCACCACCATTATCCCCACCATTACTCCCACCATTACTCCCACCATTACCCCTACCATTACTCCCACCATTACTCCCACCATTACTCCCACCATTACTCCCACCATTAACCCCACCATTACCCCCACTATTACCCCCACCATTACTCCCACCATTACTCCCACCATTACCCCCACCATTACTCCCACCATTACTGCCACCAATACCCCCACCATTACACCCACCATTACCCCCACCATTACCCCTACCATTACTCCCACCATTACTCCCACCATTACTCCCACCATTACCCCCACCATTACTCCCACCATTACCCCCACCATTACTCCCATCATTACTCCCACCATTACCCCCACCATTACCCCCACCATTACTCCCACCATTACCCCCACCATTATCCCCACCATTACTCCCACCATTACTCCCACCATTACCCCCACCATTACTCCCACCATTACTCCCACCATTACCCCCACCATCACTCCCACCATCACTCCCACCATTACTCCCACCATTACTCCCACCATTACTCCCACCATTACCCCCACCATTACTCCCACCATTACTCCCACCATTACCCCCACCATTACTCCCACCATTACTCCCACCATTACTCCCACCATTACTCCCACCATTACCCCCACCATTACTCCCACCATTACCCCCACCATTACCCCACCATTACTCCCCTCATTACCCCCACCATTACCCCCACCATTACCCCCACCATTACCCCCACTATTACCCCCACCATTACTCCCACCATTACCCCCACCATTACCCCCACCATTACCCCCACCATTACCCCCACTATTACCCCCACCATTACTCCCACCATTACCCCCAACATTACCCCCAGTATTACCCCCAGTATTATCCGCAGCATTACCTCCATCAACATTGCCTTGGCCATTACACCTCAGCCTGACCAACATTACCCCCAGTATTACCAAAGCATTCTCCCCCATATTACCCCCACTGTTACCCTGCATCAAGAAAGAAGGATTTAAGTTGAATCCTAAACTTTGTATTTTATTTTTTCTTAAGTACCAGTGACGCTGCAGTAAATGGACCGTGGGTTAAATTTTGCATTCCATCCTTCTGCCCCCAGTAATTTCTGTTAGTTTCTACTGGAATCAATTCATTTCAGTCTCTTTCCTACCCATTGACCTCTTCCCAGAATAGGGTTTCACAATCGCTGCTCCTGCTGTCAGTGTCTGCGTAGCATTTGTTTTCCTTTAAGTTCTGACTCATGTTGGTTTTTTGCAGACTTCTGTTACATTCTTTATTCGAACTGCATTGGTAATTTCCTTCCAATTTGGTTGTTGATGGATTCATAATGGGAAATTCTGAATCTTTGATGCCACCCGGACCAATCAGGAGCCACTTTACTGGCATGTGAAGACGTTATCAGTCTGCTAAGGACATCAGCTTGGGCATTGGAATGCACCTTCCTAGCTACTAGTGAATAATAAACACAGACAGGCGACCGTGCTCACACGACAAGGCCCTTGCTGCTCAGTTGTGGTGGGCACATGGAACAATACCAGAGACAAACTGCTGCCACCTTTGGGTCCAAATTTAGATCCAGAAGCTTGGGAACCAGAGATGTTGGGCTGTTGGCTCTAGAATGGTTCCCTGACGATGGTCTCACACTTTCACGGCATTGATTGGGGACCAATAATACGATTGATGTCTCACGCACCAGTAAAGTGTCCCCTGATTGGTTAGAATGTCGTTGAAGATTTAGAATTTCCCATGTTACGAATTCATCAACAACCAAATCGGAAGGAAATAACCAACGCAGTTCAATAAAGAATCTAGCAGAAGGCTGTGAGAATCAGCAGGAGTGGTCTGGTGTTTGGAATGTAAGGAACACTGTGCAAACTTGGTGAAGTATGGGTTTGCCCATTCCCCCCCCCCCACCCACCTTTTCCCTCTCTCCCCCCATACTCCTGATTCACGCTGGGATAGTTTCATGGCTACTCTTCATGTACCGGTCTGCTGCGTTACTGTACCACTCAGATCAGGGGGATCCTGGATTCAATCACTTGGTAATACAGCTGAAGTTGGGTTTATCAGAAAAATAAGCATTTTTAATAAGAGAGTCTAATCCACCACCTGTGAGTTAGTTGATCCGAACCAGTTAAGAAAGAAAGGCTTGCATTTATTTTGCGCCTTTCATGACCTCAGGATGTCCCAAAGCGCTTTACACCCAATGAAGTACTTTTTGAAGTGTCGTAATGCAGGAAACGTGACAGCCAACTTGCGCACAGCAAGGTCCCACAAACAGCAATGTGACAATGACCTTTGCCCAAAATCGGCCAAACCAGCGTAAAAGATCGAGGAATTTCAATCCCTAGTTACGTCCAGCGCAAATAGAGTCTCCGCGATCTTTAACGCTGGTTTGTAAAAAACATTGCCCCGCCCACAGAACTGGCCGCTCGCCCACATCGAATTAATCACCATGGCGAGTTCCCGCTCATTGCGCCCGTTTACGGCCCTTTGAGGAGGCTCTCCAAATGAAGCTGTTTCTTTTAGGTGCAAGGGCACTAATAGGCCACTGTTAAAAGAGTTTAAATAAGAACATAAGAACATAAGAACATAAGAAATAGGAGCAGGAGTAGGCCAATCGGCCCCTCGAGCCTGCTCCGCCGTTCAATAAGATCATGGCTGATCTGATCCTAACTGCCAATCCACTATCACAGAACCATCTCCTGCATCTAACAGAATTAGACACACGAAATAGGAGCAGGATCAGGCTACACGGCCCCTGGGCCCGCTCCGCTACCCACAGGGCCATGACCGATCCGAACCTAGACTCATGTCCAAATTCCTGCCCGCTCCCCGTAACCCTGAATTCCCTTTACTTCTAGGAAACTGTCTATTTCTGTTTTAAATTTATGTAATGATGTAGCTTCTACAGTTTTTTGGGGCAGCATACTCCATGGACCTACCACCCTCTGAGTGAAGTAGTTCCTCCTCATCTCAGTTTTGAAAGAGCAGCCCCTTATTCTAAGACTATGCCCCCTAGTTCTAGTTTCACCCATCATCGGGAACATCTTCCCTGCATCCACCCGATCCAACCCCTTCACAATCTTATATGTTTCAATAAGATCGCCTCTCATTCTTCTGAACTCCAATGAGTAGAGTCCCAATCTACTCAACCTCTCCTCATATGTCCATCCCCTCATCCCCGGGATTAACCGAGTGAACCTTCTTTCTACTGACTCGAGAGCAAGTATGTCCTTTCTAAAGTATGGACACCAAAACTGTACGCAGTATTCCAGGTGCGGTCTCACCAATACCTTGTACAACTGAAGCAATACCTCCCTATTTTTATATTCTATCCCCCTAGCAATGAAAGCCAACATTCCATTGGCCTTCTTAATCACTTGCTGCACCTGCATACTAACCTTTTGAGTTTCGTGCACCAGGACCCCCAGATCCCTTTGTACTTCAGTACTTTCCAGTTTCTTGCCATTAAGATAATAACTTGCTCTATGATTTTTCCTGCCAAAGTGCATAACCTCACACTTTCCAGTATTGTATACCATCTGCCAAATCTCTGCCCACTTACTTAGCCTGCCTATGTCCCCTTGAAGGTTTTTTATGTCCTCCTCACTCACTACTTTCCCCCCCATCTTAGTATCATCTGCAAACTTTGATATGTTACACTCGGTCCCCTCCTCCAAATCGTTAATATAGATTGTAAAGAGTTGGGGACCCAGCACTGACCCCTGTGGAACACCACTAGTTACTGATTGCCAGTCTGAGAATGAACCATTTATCCCAACTCTCTGCCTTCTGTTAGATAGCCAATCCTCTTTCCATGCCAGAATATTACCCCCAATCCCGTGATTTTTTATCTTAAGCAATAATCTTTTGTGTGGCACCTTGTCAAATGCCTTTTGGAAGTCTAAATACACTACGTCCACTGGTTCCCCTTTATCCACCCTATATGTTACTTCCTCAAAGAACTCCAGCAAATTTGTCAAACATGACTTCCCCTTCATAAAACCATGCTGACTTTGTCCTATTAAATTATGATTATCCAAATGTCCTGTTACTGTCTACTTAATAATGGACTCCAAAATTTTACCTACCACAGATGTTAGGCTAACCGGTCTATAGTTTCCAGCCTTCTGTCTACTGCCCTTTTTAAATAAGGGTGTTACATTAGCAGTTTTCCAGTCTGCCGGGACCTTTGCCGAGTCCAGGGAGTTTTGGAAAATTATTACCAATGCATCCACAATCCCTACCGCTACTTCCCTCAAGACCCTAGGATGTAAGCCATCAGGTCCAGGTGATTTATCTGCCTTGAGTCCCATTATTTTACCGAGTACCACTTCCTTAGTGATTTTGATCGTGTTTAGCTCCTCCCCCCCTTTAGCCCCCTGTTTTTCCAGTGTTGGGATATTCTTTGTGTCTTCTACTGTAAAGATTGATGTAAAATATTCATTCAGTGTTTTTGCCATCTCCATATTTCCCACCATTAATTTCCCGGTCTCATCCTCTAAGGGACCAACATTTACTTTAGCCACCCTTTTTCTTTTTATATAACTATAAAAACTCTTACTATCTGTTTTTATATTTTTTGCTAATTTACTTTCATAATCTATCTTCCCTTTCTTAATCAATCTTTTTGTTATTTTTTGCTGTCTTTTAAAGTTTTCCCAATCCTCTATCCTCCCACTAGATTTGGCTACCTTATATGCCCTTGTTTTTAGTCAAATACTATCCTTAATTTCTTTACTTAGCCACGGATGGCTGTCTTTTCTTTTACACCCTTTTCTTCTCAGTGGAATATATATTATTTGGAAGTTGTAAAATAACTCCTTAAATGTACACCACTGATCATGTATCATCTTACCCTTTAATCTATTTTCCCAATCCACTCTACTCAATTCCGCTCTCATACCTTCATAGTCTCCTTTATTCAAGCTTAGCACGCTTGTTTGAGATCCAACCTTCTCACCCTCTAATTGAATATGGAATTCAACCATGTTATGGTCACTCATTCCAAGGGGATCCTTTACTAGGACATTTTTAATTAATCCTGTCTCGTTACACAGGACCAGATCTAATGTTGCCTGCCCCCTGGTCGGTTCAGTTACATACTGCTCAAGAAACCCATCCCTAATACACTCAATGAACTCAGCCTCAAGGCAGCCCTGCCCAATTTGATTTGTCCAATTAATATGATAGTTAAAATCCCCCATAATTATAGATGTTCCTTTATTACAAGCCTCAACTATTTCCTGATTGATACTCCGTCCAACAGAGTTGCCACAGTTCGGAGGCCTATAGACTACGCCCACTAGTGTTTTTTTCCCCTTATTATTCCTTACCTCCACCCAAACTGTTTCATTGTCCTGATCTTTTGACCCAATATCATTTCTCTGTATTACAGTGATTCCTTCCTTTATTAACATAGCCACCCCACCTCCCCTTCCTTCCTGCCTGTCCTTCCTGATCGTTAAATAACCTGGTATGTTTAATTCCCAGGCATTGTCACCCTGCAGCCATGTTTCTGTAATGGCCACAAGATCATACCCATATGTAGTTATTTGTGCCATTAACTCATCTATTTTGTTACGAATGCTATGTGCATTCAGATAGAGAACATTCAAAGATGTTTTGTGACACTTAGTTCCTGCTTTTGCCCTTTTTATTACTTTACCTTTTACTCCATACCTTCTGCCCCTTCCTGACATGCTCTGGTTTTTAATTTCCCCACTGCTACCTAAGTCTATGACCTTCTCTGTTGTCATTTGTATTATTTGCTCTCTAGGAACCTCCCCCCCACTAGTTAGTTTAAAGCCCTCTCTACAGCCCTAGTTATATGATCCACCAGGACTCTAGTCCCAGCACTGGCCAAGTGAAGCCCATCCCAACGGAGCAGCTCCCTCCTGCCCCAGTATTGGTGCCAGTGTCCCAGGAAGCAAAACCCATTTCTCCCACACCAGCCTTTGAGCCACGCATTTAACTCTCTAATTTTAATTGTCCTAGCCAAATTCGCTCGTGGCTCAGGTAATAATCCAGAGATTATTACCCTTGTGGTTCTGCTTTTTAATTTGGCCCCTAGCTGCTCAAACTCCCTCAGCAGAACCTCCTTCCTTGTCCTATCTATGTCGTTGGTACCAACATGGACCACGACAACTGGATCCTCCCCCTCCCACTCCAAGTTTCTCTCCAGTCCAGAGGAGATGTCCTTAACCCTGGCACCGGGCAGGCAACACGGCTGCAGAGAACTCTATCTATCCCCCTAATGATACTATCCCCTACCACTACAACATTTCTTTTAACTCCCCCCACTTGAATGGCCCCCCACTCCATGGTGCTGTGGCCAGGTTGCTCATCCTCCCCGCAGTCCCTGTTCCCATCCTCACAGGGAGTAAGAGCCTCGAACCTGTTGGACAAGTGCAAGGGCTGCGGCTCCTCCAACACTACCTCCTGGATCCCAATACCTGCCTCACTTCTAGTCACACCATCCTGACCCTGGCCACGGACTACATCTGAATTAATTAATCTAATTGGTGTGACTACCTCCTGATACACAGAGTCCAGGTAACTCTCCCCCTCCCTGATGTGTCTCAGTGTTTGAAGCTCGGACTCCAGCTCTTCAACATGGAGCCGGAATTCCTCGAGCAGCCAACACTTACTGCAAATGTGATCACCGTGAGCATCAATGGTGTCCACCAGCTCCCACATATTGCAGCTGCAACACATCGCCTGATCTCCCATTCTATGTAATTAATTAAATTTATTAATATTATTCTTAAATACCCTCTGCCTCGATTCTAGATGGTGAATATCACACCTTAGAAACTATAAACCAAGGAGATTTAAGCTTAAAAAGGGAGAAATACTTACCAACCAATCACTTACTCGCTTTGTGGTGACGTCACACCTTGAATATTTTTACCTCTCTCCTTCCCTGAGATTGGAGATTGGTACACCTACCTGAGCCTCTGGGGCCTCTTGTAGTCGCTCTGCGGCTCAGCTCCGCCTCCACCCGCTGCCGATGCCGCACTGGGGCCTACCTGAGCCTCTGGGGCCTCTTGTAGTCGCTCTGCCGCTCAGCTCCGCCTCCACCCGCTGCCGATGCCGCACTGGGGCCTACCTGAGCCTCTGGGGCCTCTTGTAGTCGCTCTGCCGCTCAGCTCCGTCTCCACCCTCTGACCTCTGTACACCAGTGAAACTAATAAATGGTTCTGTATAGTTTCTTCAAGTCATTTTCAATTATTTAAAATTGGGTTACTCACAGTTGGTGGACTAGGCACTCTGATTAATAGAGCAGGGCCTATTAGAGACCAAAAAGGTAACTTGTGTGTGGAGACAGAAGACATGGGTTTAGTTCTTAATGAATACTTTGTGTGTGTCTTCACAAAAGAGAGGGACGATGCAGACATTGTAGTTAAGGAGGAGGAGTGTGAAATATTAGATGAGATAAACATAGTGAGAGAGGAAATATTAAGGGGTTTAGCATCTTTGAAAGTAAATAAATCGACAGGCCCAGGTGAAATGTACCCCAGGCTGTTAAGAGAAGCAAGGCAGGAAATAGCAGAGGCCCTGACCATCATTTTCCAATCCTCTCTGGCTACAGGTCTGTTCAAAAAGGGAGAAAGGGATAGACCAAGTAATTACAGGCCAGTCAACCTAACCTTGGTGGTGGGCAAATTATTGAAAAAAATTCTGAGGGACAGTATTAATCGTCATTTAGAAAGGCACGGATTAATCAAGGACAGCCAGCATGGATTTGTTAAGGGCCATAACTTTCTTTGATTCTATGAAAAATGCTTATTTTTGTGATAAACCCACTTTCAGCTGTATTAATATAACAGCACCAGGTTACCACTCTTAAATACAGCAAGGAATATTTTTTACTGCAAGGGAAAAGATAACCAATTACGCTGCCCGAGTGCGTTGATTCATGGAGGGTTTTACGTTTGTGTTTATGCAAATGAGTTTGAGCAGAAACTTGAAACATAACTTCACTTCATAAAACTAGCGCCATTTCCCAATTGTGCCCAAAGTGGAAACTCTACCCCAATCTGTTTTAGTGATGTTGGTTAAAGGATAAATATTGGCCAGGACACCGGGGAGAACTCCCCTGCTCTTCTTCGAAATAGTGCCGTGGGATCGTTTACTTCTACCTGAGAGGACAGACGGGACCCTCGGTTTAACGTCTCATCCGAAAGACGGCACCTCCGACAGTGCAGCGCTCCCGCAGTGCTGCAGTGTCAGCTGTGGCTCAGTGGGCAGCACTCTCTAGGTGGGAGTGGCTAGGAGTGAGCCAGGTGTGACTGGTTGCCTAATTGCAGCTGGGTGTTGGAGGAAGTTTTGTAAAAAGTTGGTGGAGGGTTATGGGGTGTTGTTTTCAGGTTTTAGGGCCTTTTTGGCCCACAAAAAACAGCCAGATGGCTGCTGAGGGGTCCGGAGTGCCGGGCCCCTCAGAGGACAATATTCCCGAGAGGAATTTTATTAGGGAAGAAACTGTGGTGGGAAGGGGAAAAAAAAGGCCCAAAGATTTGGGCCGGGACCTCAGGAGGTTTGGTAAAGAAAATACAGTGGTGGTGCAGTGTGAAGATAAGAAGATTCGAGCCTGGGATATAATCCAGGACTGTGGTGAGGGAAGCTGCTTTGCCTGCCGACCAAAACCAAATGTGGGATTTGAGGTGACGGTCAGTGGCCGTGAGGAGGTGGAAAAACTGCTGCTCAGCCTGAAAGTTGGGGAGAAATTTTTGGAGGTGACTCTGCTATATTCAGAGGAGGTGGTGGTTTCATTTTTGAACTTGCCTGTGTACATCGAGGACGAAGTGCTGAGCAAAAAGTTGGAGTCGTGGGACATTAAAATCTGTTCCGAAATAAAGAGGAGGTACTATCCGGGAACACGGGTAGCAGACGGAACCCGGTATGTAAAGGTGCGGTTCCCAGAGGGGGTGAAGTCTTTGCCTTACAGTATGAAGTTCGAGACACTGGAAGGAGTACAATACTTTTATGTGCTGCACGATAACCAAGTAAAGGTGTGTTACTATTGTCTGGGACATGACCATCTCGTGAGAAACTGTCCTGATTTGTATTGTTACAATTGCGGTGAGTCAGGACATATCACACGGAGCTGCAAGGCGGAGAGCTGTGGGGTGTGTCGTAAAGGCCCCACCCGCTGTGAGTGTGTGGCAGAAGGGAGCGAAATGAGTGATGAGGAGGTGGGAGAAGGAGCAGGAGAGGAGTGTGGAACGGCCGGAGGTGCGGTGCAGTCGGAGGACACAGCCGGTAAAATGAAGGAAAAAGGAGCACAGGAAGAGGCAGAGGTTGGCGGAGCGGAGATCGAGATGGAGATGGCGGAAAACACGGCGAGTGCTATGGAGGAGAATAAAGACAGCAGCGGGCAGCAAGGGTCGAGTGCAGACTCGAGCCTTAGTGCAGTTCGGCTCCCCCTGGGGAGTCTGGTGTCTGCGGGGGGAGAGGAGGCAGGAGCGGGGTGTGTGGTGGATGTGGGTGCTCCGGGGAGAGGCGGGGCGTCGGATATTTTGGTGAGCAGGAGGGGGCAGGGCGGGGAGAGGGTGCAAGAGGCAGGAGCCTTAAAGGGACAGCAGAATGGGATCGGCGAGATAGAGGCATCAGAAGGGAACAATTTAGGTGCGCCATTGTCCCATGGAGTGAGGGAACAAGGTGCAAGGGTCAGAGGTAGAGACGTGGTCGAAGGGGGCGGCACAGTGGGAGAAACTGCGATAGCAGGAAGACTCTCTATGGGAGATGGAGTATCTGACGGAGAGCAGGATTATGTATCTGACGGGGAGCAGGCACAGGGGGTTGCAGAAGAGCTTGAGTGTGAGGAATTAGAGGGGGACAGAGACATGGAAGTCGGGCGTGGAGTGGCATCATGTGAAAAGGGAAAGGTTAGTGAGGGGCAGAAGGAGGGAGAAAGGGCAGCTCCTGGGCCCAAACTTAATGCAAGGAAGAGGCTGAAACAGCAGGGAGGGGTCAAACAGGAGGGGAAAAAGAGCCGGAGGCTGCAGGAAAAAGCAACAGCTGCCCGAAAAGTTGAGAAGGAGCATGAGAGGAGGGAAGAGCCAGAGATTAAATGATGGGGAGATTATTGGGCATACTTTCCTTCTTTGGAGCCATGATTACATTGGTCTCGATCAATGTGAATGGACTGAGGGGTGAGAAGAAATTGCAGCAGTTGTTGCAGGGTTTTAAAAGCACGGACTTGTTGTGTCTGCAAGAAACCTTTTGGGATGAGGATATTCTAGAAAGAGTTCAGAAGGTTTGGAAGGGAGAGGTGTTTGCAAGTTGTGCAAACAATAACCGTAGCGGGGTGGCTGTTTTGGTGAGTCCGTCCATAGAAGAGAACGTTGCCTTGGTGGACAAGGACACTGAGGGGAGATTTTTACGGCTAAGGGTAAAATTTGAGGGATTTAATTGCGATCTTTTTAATATCTATGCACCGAACGACCATTGCAAACGTTGCGAGTTTTTTCGGGGGTTATTCACTGAAGTGGCAGAGGTGGAAAATCCTTGTATAGTGGGGGATTTTAATGTATTTTTATCTTGGATGGACATTTCAGCCCAGATGACCTTTAAAGAGGATAACTCCAGAGGGATGATTATAAAAATGATGGCAAATTTAAATTTGAGAGACTTATGGAGGGACCGGAACCCCATAAAAAGGGCATTCTCCAGAGCAGGTTGGGTGGGTGATGTTTTAAAACAGAGCCGAATAGATTTTGTGTTAATGCGGGAAGGGTTAAGTTCTGAGGTGATGGAGATTTACTATAAAAAAGTATTTTTTAGTGATCACTCAGCTTTGGTTCTTAGAATTAGGAACAGCAGAGTTAAGATCGGTTCAGGGGTGTGGATTTTAAACAATCAATACCTGAAGGAAAGTGCTTATAAAGAAGGGATTATAAATATAATAAAGAATGCTCGGAAGGAACTTTTGTTCTTGAAAGAAAGAAGAGTTTGGTGGGACAATTTCAAATATGAGGTAAAAGTTTTTTCGGTCCGTTATGGGAAAAAGAGGGCAGCAGCTAACCGGCATCGAGAAGAGAATATAAACAAAAGGTTTACGGATGTCTGTAAAGCAGTTGACGGAGGGGATAAGAGAGCTGAGACTAAGTTCCGGGTGCTAAAGGAAGAGTGGGAATTATTGCAAGCTGAAAAATGCAAGGGGGCCATTCTCCGTGCAAAGGCTAGAGATGCATTGGAGGGCGAAAGATGCACTAGATATTTTCTAGAGCAAGAGAAGCTGCGACAGAGATTATCGTTAATTGAGGAGTTGAAGGTTGGGGAGAAGATCATTCATGAAAGTGAGGAGATTTTGGAGGTGGCTAGCAGCTTTTATCAAGAGCTATATACAAAAGAAAACATTTCCAATTCGGAGATGGAGAAGGTTAGTGCTTTTATTGAAAAGGGTTTAAAGGAGGATGAGAGAAACGTGTGTGATAAAGAAGTAGGATTAGCGGAAATAAAAATAGCAATAAGTGGAATGAAGGGGGGGAAAAGCCCAGGGTCCGATGGACTAAGTGCAGAATTTTATAAGGAATTTTTCAAGATTTTAAGTCCATTGCTCCTAGAAGTTTTTAAGGAAATTAAAATTGAGGGAAGCCTGGCCCCATCTATGAAGAGAGGTATCATAAGCTTAGCTTATAAAAATAAAGGGGATAGACGGGATCTGAAGAATTGGAGGCCCATCACACTATTAAATGTGGATTATAAGATCTTGGCGAGAGTTATGGCAAATCGTTTGAAGGAGGTGTTACCGGAGATAGTTTGGCCCTCTCAGTCCTATGGAGTCATAGGCCGGGACATCGCAGACTCTGTGGTCTCAATCCGAGATGCGATAGAGCTCATGGAAGAGAGTGGGAGGGAGGCTTATGTATTAAAGATAGATCAAGAGAAAGCCTTTGATAGGGTCTCTCATGAGATTTTATTGAAGGTTTTGGAAGCATTTGGTTTCAAGGAAAATTTCATTCAGTGGATAAGGATTTTTTATTCAAACATATTTAGCTGTGTTAAATGTAATGGTTTTTTATCTAAGTATTTTCCGATACAAAGATCAGTGAGACAGGGTTGTCCCCTGTCCCCACTGCTGTACACATTGGTAGCAGAACCATTAGGTTACATGATGCGAAAGAAACAAGGTGTAGTTGGGATTGTGGTACCCAGTTCCGGGCTGGTGTCGGTGATACACCAATATGCAGATGACACAACCTTAACATTGAGAAATGGGGAGTCAGTGAGGAAAGCTATGGAGGTAGTGGAGGAATATTGTAGAGCTTCAGGTGCCAAAGTGAATTATAGTAAGTCCCAATGCCTGGTTGCAGGGAGGGGTAGGGGGGAATGGTTGGGGGAATGTCCCTTTAAGGTGGTGGAGGTTTTGGAAGTTCTGGGGATGCATATGGGGTGCAAGAAAGACAGGGAAGAAGTGGATCGATTAAATTGGGAACCGAAGGTTCTGAAAATTAAAAAGATTTTGGGAAGATGGGAAAGAAGGTGGTTGAAAGTGCAAGGAAGAGCGACAGTGGTGTCTGCTCTCCTGCTGTCTAAGCTACGGTACTTATTGACGGTGGAGGATATTCCTGAGTGGGCAGAAAAGTCCATCCGAGAGGCTTGTGTGAGGTTTTTATGGGAAGGGAAACCAGCCTTGGTGGCTTACAATACCATCATTGGACGGAGAAATCAGGGAGGACTCAACTTCCCAGATATTGATTTGAAGAAAAAATCCTTTAGAATCAAATGGGTGAAGAGATTTCTTCAGAAGTCAAATTCCAGTTTTTGGAAGAGTTGTTTGGAGCATTTTTTAAAACGAAGTGGGATAGGAGGGGAGGGGATATTGTATATGGAATACAATAATATGTTTTTGAAATCGATTAAGCTTCTCCCTAGGTTTTATAAGGGGGTTGTAGAGACTTGGGCTCAATTTTTAAGAAGTGTGCAGTTTATGCCCAAGGGGGCTGAGGAATTTTTAGAACAGCCTTTATTTTTGAACAGGTGGGTCAACATCGAAGGAGAGGTTTTATTTAATCAAGCTTTTATAAAAGCTGGGATTATATCTGTGAAAGATGTATTATACGAGGTAATTCCAGGTTGGTTGCCAGAAGCGATAGTGAGGAACATGGTGTGGGAGGAGGATCAGGAGGTAGAAGGAAAAGCAATAGGAATCATGTATGAGAAGATTGTGAGGGCAATGCCACAGGATTGGATGGAAGAAATAAATGCGGAAATCTCCAAAGGAAGTAAAATGCGTCCTGCTTTTCCAAGCTTTGTACTGGAGAAAGGGGGAGAGTTAGTCCAATTTGACAACTGTAATACTCGAGATTTCTATGAGGTATTCAGAGAATGGAGATTCAAGACACCTGCTGGTCAGGAGTTTTGGCAGAGTATATACCCACAGCTGGACTTCAACAGGATTTGGAAGGGAGTGTGGGCGAATTTTAAATGCCCAGAATGGATTGAACTGGATTTCAAATTGGCTCATAACCGGATTTTTACCATGACGGTCTTGTGTAAGATTGGACGAGTGGAGGCGGCAACTTGCCCAGTGTGTGGGACACGGGATGAGACTCTGTCCCATTTACTGGTGTTATGTCCGCAGTTAAATGACTTTAAGAACTATGTTCGACAGTTGTGTGAAGCTTTTTTGCTGGGTGGGGACCGAAGAGCGAGAATGGGAATCCCGTGGGGCTCAATTTTGAGATGGGGATTGCAGGAGAGTCTGCCTGAGTCTAGCGGAGTGGCAATTAATTTAATGTTCAGTTTGGCTAGATTCGTGATTGTGCAAAGAAGGAATGCTCTGTTTTTTAAGGGGAGGAGAATCAATCTAAAAGAGCATTTTAAATATAAGCTAAAAGACCATTATAAGGCTCTGTGGATGTTTTATTCAGAAAGGAATTTAAGGACAGTATTTTACAACCAATTTTTAAAGTACAATCGATTAACATATGTTACAGGTGACAAATTAAACTTCAGGTTTTGATGTTAAAATGTGGTGGCGGAATGGCTGTGCAGAGCAGCGGAATTGATTTGTATCATACAATGTAATGATCACGATGTTGTAAATGTTCTTAATGTTCAATAAAGTATTATTAAAAATAAAAAAGTGGGTAGCACCCTCGCCTCTGAGTCAGAAAGGTTGTGGGTTCAAGTCCCGCTCCTGAGAGGCCCCGTCTGCTCTTTCAGGTGAATGTAAAAGATCCCACGGCACTATTTTGAAGAAGAGCAGGGGAGTTCTCCCCGGTGTCCTGGCCAATATTTATCCCTCAGCCAAAATAACAAAAACAGATTATCTGGTCATTATCACATTGCTGTTTGTGGGAGCTTGCTGTGCGCAAATTGGCTGTCGCGTTTCCTACATTACAACAGTGACTACACTTCATCTGGTGGTCGTGAAAGGCGTTATAGAAATGTAAGTCTTTCTGACTCCAGGGAGGAGAGTGCTACTAACTGAGTCACGGCTAACACTCGATACTTGACACTTGGAGCACCAGAACTGATCTCGGCACCTCTGCACCAAGGGAAGGGAAAAACCAGCCAGGGTTGCAACACCCAGCGACGATGGAGTAGAATTTCAGCTTGCTCTCCGTCCGTTAAAGATCTATAAAATCAGCCTGATGCTTATTTTCATTTTTTTACGTCGGGCGTCAAATGGAAAATGTGCCCGCCGTGTCTTTGGATATCAAGGCTGGGCTTGGCTGTGATACCTCACACAATTCACAATTCACAATTCAAATCGCTTTATTGGCATGATAAGTTACATCTTATGTTGCCAAAGCATCAAAATACATTTATGGTTGAGCACATAAACGCAGTTCTATTCATACAGTGTATAAACAGGTATATCCCTGAGTGTATAAATATACATTCGCATTGTTTATATATATTCTTTTCTTAGTTTACTGGTTGTCCCTCTGTTCATGGCAAGCTGTAACATAGTGTGCCGCCAGTGTTACACAGCTTCTCTCCTCTCCCAGTAGGAATGGGAGTTTTTGGTTGTCATTCAGATTTCTGAATTCAGGGCATATTTGTGAGAATTTTTGGTAGAAATTCTCCCTGATGTCCTGATATTTTCCACAGGCTGTGAGGAAGTGCATCTCTGTCTCCACTACTCCCTGACTGCAGTGAGAGCATATCCTGTCTTCTCTTGGCAGCCTGGTCTGCCTGTGTCTGCCTTTTTCGATCGCTAGGCTATGTTCGCTAAGTCTGTACCTTGTCAAGGTTCTTCTCAGTTTGTTATCCTTTACCATGGTCAGGTAATCAGCTATGTTGTATTGTCTGTTTAGGGCCAAGTAGCAATTGAGTTTGCTTTGGGTTTTTGTTGTTTCTGCCCAATATGTCAGATATTTTTCCTTTTGCTTAGCGACGATTGTGTTGGGTCGAATTCTTTGTGTTACCCTGTCACTGTCCTGGGGCTGGTTATTGTTAGTATTGTTAGTAGTTACTTCACTGAGTCCCAGGACTAATTGACTGAGGGTATTCTTCTTTATGGTCAGCTCTTGGCATTTCAGGGCGTCGTAGTGATAGCATTGGGGGTTGCTCATTTGTAGGTGATTCCAAAATTTGGTGGCTCTTTTTTGGATAGTGATTATTAATGGATATTGGCCTAGTTCCGCCCTGCATGCATTGTTTACTGTACACAGTCTAATCGCCTGCTGACTCTCGCTATCAAGCATGAAGAAAGGGCAGTGGGTGAAGCACGAGGGCCATTGCTTCTGCACCCCAGAATGAGTCCGTATACGGTGTGGAAAAGGGTGGGAGAGGCAGAAACCCTCATCACATTTAAAAAGTACTTGGATATGCACTTGAAGTGCCGTAACCTACAGGGCTACGGACCAAGAGCCGGAAAGTGGGATTAGGCAGGATTGCTCTCTTTCGGCCGGCACGGACACAATGGGCCGAATGGCCTCCTCCTGTTCCGTTAATTTCTTTGATTCTATGAAAAATGCTTATTTTTGAGTTAAACCCACTTTCAGATGTATTAATATAACAGCACCAGGTTACCGCTCTTAAATACAGCAAGGAATATTTTTTAATTCAAGGGAAAAGATAACCAATTACGCTGCCTGATTGATTTCATTCATGGAAGATTTTACGTTTGTGATTATGTAAATGAGTTTGTGCGCAACATTCAGCCAACAACTCATACAAGCCCATGCTGGGTTAAGGACTGCAAGCTCGCGCTGTGTGACGCGGCTTGTAATTCAATCGGTGTCATTGTGCAATCAGCTCCGGAATTGACAGTTTGTTGGAGTCGCTGGAAATCAACAGGCTCTGAGACTTTTGTTGCAGCAAAGGCAAAACGCGTGTTACTTTATTCACTCTCCATGAGGACTGAGGGCCTCAGCCTCGTTGCAGGGCTATGACATCATCACGCTACCGACGCTCTTAAAGGGACCCTGCCCCGATAACCCAACCAAATACGTACATATAACAACATTGGCCATACATTGTGAATTGTGTTATTGTCCCTATGTGGTCTCCGCCACATACGTCCCGCCAGAATTCACTAGCACTGGCAATGTCAGTCGTTGGGGAGGCCGGATCACACGGTCGGAACGACTCCTCAATTCCGGGGCGGGGACCGGGGGGTTCGTCGGAGGGACCTCGGGCGCTCGGTGGTGGACTGAGGGTGCAGAAACCGGAGGTCGGCCCCGCCTCGGGGTCAGTCCAGATCCAGGTGGGCCGGCTTAAGACGGTCCACGGAAATGCAGTCTGGCTTACCGCCGACATCCACTACGAAGGTCTTGTCCCCGGTTTCCAGGATGCGGAATGGTCCATCGTAGGGTGGCTGAAGAGGTCCCCGGTGGGCGTCGTGGCAGACGAAAACATACTCTGCCGCATGAAGGTCGAGCGGAACGTGGGACTGCGGGAGGCCGTGCTGCGACGTGGGCACCGGCGCGAAAACCTTGGCGTTGTCCAGAAGGTCGGACCGCTGACGGGCTGCGGACCAAGGTTCCGTTGCGTTGGGGACGAAATCCCCAGGAACCCGCAGCAGCTGTCCATAGACGAGCTCGGCGGACGAGGACTGGAGGTCCTCCTTGGGGGCGGTCCTGAGTCCCAGCATGACCCACGGGAGTCTGTCAATCCTACCGTCGTCCCGGAGGCTGGCCCGGAGCGCGGCCCTCATGGAGCGATGAAACCGTTCGCACAGTCCGTTAGCCTGAGGGCGGTATGCTGTGGTGCGGTGGAGTCTCAACCCGAGGCCTCGGGCGACAGCGTTCCAGAGCTCCGACGTGAACTGGGGCCCCCGGTTGGAGGAAATATCAGATGGGGTGCCGAACCGGGTGAACCAAGTGCTGATGAACGCCCGAGCCACATCGGCGGACATCGTTGAAGACAGTGGGACGGCTTCCAGCCATCGGGTGGTTCTGTCGACCATTGTGAGGAGGTGGGTGAACCCGCGGGAGGGCGGCAGGGGCCCCACCAGGTCCACGTTAACATGGTCAAACCGCCTCTCGGGCACCGCGTAAGGCGCCAACAGGGCCTTAGTATGGCGATGCACTTTCGAGCGTTGGCATACCACGCAGGTGCTGGCCCAGTCGTGAACGTCTTTCCTGAGCCCGTGCCAGACGAATTTAGCCACCACCAGCTTCTGTGACGGCTTCCTGCCCGGGCGGGAAAGATTATGGACGGCGTCGAAAACTTGCCGTCTCCAACCGTCGGGCACGATGGGACGTGGTTGCCTAACAGAGACGTCGCACAGGAGTGTGGTGCCGGCATCGTCGAACACGACGTCCGCTAGTTGAAGGCCCGTGACCGCCATCCTGTAGGCCTGGACGTCCGGGTCAGAGGCCTGGTCGGCCGCCATGCGGGTGTAGTCGATGCCGAGGTGTACGGCGCTGGCGACGGCTCGGGAGAGACAGTTGGCGATGGGGTTGTCTTTCCCAGCCACATGCTGGATGTCCGTTGTGAACTCTGAGATGAAGGCCAGCTGGCGTTGCTGACGGGCCGACCACGGCTCGGAAGCTTTGGCCATGGCGAAGGTCAACGGTTTGTGGTCCACGAACGCTGTGAACGGGCGAGCCTCCAGTAGGAAATGGAAGTGTTGGATGGCGAGGTAGAGGCCAAGAAGCTCACGATCGAAGGTGCTGTACTTCCGCTCGTTGGGGCGGAGCTGCCGGCTGAAGAAGGCGAGCGGCTGCCAGGTGCTGTTGACCCACTGTTCGTGGACGGCGCCGACCGCATAGTCCGAGGCGTTGGTGGTGAGAGCGATCGGCGCATCAGGTAATGGATGTGCCAACATGGTCGCGTTAGCCAGGGCCCTTTTCGTGTCCGTGAAAGAATTGGCCATCTCCTCGGACCAGTCAACGGCGAGCTTGTCGGGCTTGCCTTTGAGGGCCTCGTAAAGGGGCCGCATAAGCTGGGCTGCTCGGGGGACGAGGCAATGGTAAAAGTTCACCATGCCCAAAAACTCCTGCAGGGCCTTCATGGTGAGCGGTCGCGGGAAGTCCATCACGGCTTCCACTTTCGATGGCAGTGGCACCGCCCCGTCCTTCGTGATGCGGTGCCCGAGAAAGTCGATCGAGGACAGCCCGAACTGGCACTTGGCCGGGTTGACGATTAGGTCGTGCTGGCTGAGGCGTTGGAAGAGAGTCCGAAGGTGCGACACATGCTCCGTCCTGGAGGCGCTGGCAATGAGGATGTCGTCCAGGTATAAGAACAGGAATGTCAGGTCCCGTAACACGGTGTCCATTAGGCGTTGAAAAGCCTGGGTGGCGTTTTTGAGGCCAAATGGCATGCGGAGGAATTCGAACAGCTCGAACGGGGTGATCACCATGGTTTTTGGGACGTCCTGCGGCCGGACAGGGACCTGGTGGTAGCCCCGGACGAGGTCCACTTTCGAGAATACCACTTTCCCGGCCAGGCAGGCGGAAAAGTCCTGGATGTGTGGAATCGGGTAGTGGTCAGGGGTCGTAGCGTCGTTGAGGCACCGGTAATCGCCGCACGGGCGCCACCCGCCGCCTGGTTTCGGAGCGATGTGGAGGGGCGAGGCCCACGGACTGTTCGACCGGCGGATGATGCCGAGGCGCTCCATGGTGTCGAACTCGGCTTTAGCGATGGCGAGTTTCCCCGGGTCGAGGCGCCGAGCGCGGGCATAGACAGGCGGACCGGTGGTCGAGATGTGGTGTTCTACCCAGTGTTTGGTGGCGGCGGACGAGAACGTGGGCTTCGTGAGGTCCGGGAACTCGGCGAGGAGGCGGGAAAACTCATCGGAGGCCGAGAGTGCGCTGGACAACTTCGTCGTGCTGGACCCGCTGAGGGAACACGGGAGCGAGCTGAAAGTCTCAGCGTTGATGAGACGTCGGTTCTTGACGTCCACCAAAAGGCCATTGGCGCAGAGGAAGTCAGCGCCGAGAAGGGGGGTGGACACTTTTGCCGTGACAAAGTCCCAGGTGAACCGCTGCCCGCCAAAACAAAGCGCCACGCTCCGTTTCCCGAAGGTGCGGATGGAACTACCGTTGGCGGCTTCGAGGACGGGGCCGTGGTTCCCCCCTTGCATGTCTATGGCTGACGCGGGCAGGACGCTCACCTGGGCACCCGTGTCGCAAAGAAAACGACGTCCGGAGTCGGTGTCCATAATAAATAACAAACTGCCTGAACGGCCGACAGCCATAGCAGCCGACGAGTGGTCTTTCGCTTGTTTTGACGTGGGAAAACTGCACAGAGGCTGGCACTTCCTGGCTTTGGGTCCGAACTGCGCATGGTAGAAGCAGAGGCTTGGGAGCTGCCGCCGTTGGGCTGTATCAGTGGGGGCAGGGCTCCGCGTGGCCACGCAGTACTGTTGCCCGGCGGAGAAAAATTTGTCGGCCTCCTTGGCCGGATCACGGAAATCGGTACTGGAAGAGTTGGCTAAAGCCGACCGTACCTGACCCGACAGCTGTTGAAGGAACAGTTCCTTGAAGAGGAAGCACGGCCTGTGTGTGCCCAGGAGGGCCAGCATGTGGTCCATCAGCTCCGAGGGCTTGGAATCGCCAAGCCCGGGCAGAGAGAGAAGCTGGTGTGCGCGCTCGGCTTCGGTGAGTCCAAAAGTTTCAAAGAGCTGCGTTTTCAGCGTTTCGAATTTGTTGAGCTCCGGGGGGTTCTCGAGCAGGCTCACGACTCTGGCCACGGTGTAGCTGCCGAGAGCAGAGACGATGTAGTAGTACCTCGTGTCGTCCGCGGTGATGTCCCAGAGTGCAAATTGAGCCTCGGCCTGGGCGAACCAAGCGGCA
This sequence comes from Somniosus microcephalus, assembly GCF_052327205.1. Classification (NCBI taxonomy): domain Eukaryota; kingdom Metazoa; phylum Chordata; class Chondrichthyes; order Squaliformes; family Somniosidae; genus Somniosus; species Somniosus microcephalus. Next base: position 55,573,645 of record NC_141009.1, read on the forward strand.
GCCTGTCGTTCCCAAAACTCGGGTAATTTGATGGAAACGGCATTCGTCGCCATTTCGGATGAGGTCTTTGGAATCGTCCAAAAGAGCAGCGGGGTCACCAATGTTGGAGTCGCTAGAAATCAACAGGCTCTGAGACTTTTGTTGCAGCAAAGGCAAAACGCGGGTTACTTTATTCACTCTCCATGAGGACTGAGGGTCTCAGCCTCGTTGCAGGGCTATGACATCATCACGCTACCGACGCATGATGTCATCACGCTACCGACGCTCTTAAAGGGACCCTGCCCCGATAACCCAACCAATATAACAACATTGGCTATAGACAGTGAATTTTGTTTAGGTACATATAACAACATTGGCTATACATTGTGAATTGTGTTATTGTCCCTATGTGGTCTCCGCCACAAGCTTACATAAAGATATCCAGCCTCGATTAGAGAGAAAGAACTGGCCTTTACAGTAGTGCTTGATCGCATCTCAGAAATGTTCCACGGACAATGAGTTACCCTCAAACAGGGTGACCAGTGTGACGTAGGGGGATGCGGCGGCCATTTTGCACGCAGCCCTTACACCGAGCATTAAAGGGGCTCGTCACCGTTTTCTGCAGCCTCGGAAAGAGAAGCGCATTACCGGATTAACCACGTGTCACAAAGCACGCCGCCATATCCGCTGCCTCCCAGGCATTCTGTCTTCTCAGAAAAAGATGTGGCATGGCGGGATAACGTACAGATGTAGTGAGATTTAGCAACAGGGCAGAAAGGATCACAAATGGAATTTGATGCTACGAGAAACAGCAAGGCAAACCGGAATAAAATATGCCCGTTACACTACGCCCGTTAGACACTCTGCCCATTATACACTCCGCCCGTTAGACACTCCACCCGATAGACACTCCCTCCGTTAGACACACCGCCCGTTAGACACTCTGCCCGTTATACACTCCGCCCGTTAGACACTCCGCCCTTCTGGCTCCACACACAGATTGCCACTTTGGTCCCTAATGGGCCCTACTCTTTCCCTAGTTATCCTCTTGCCCTTAATATACTTATAAAACACCTTAGGATTTTCCTTTATTTTGCTCGCCAGTGTTATTTCATGGCCCCTCCTCGCTCTCCTAATTTCTTTTTTAAGTATCCCCCTGCACTTTTTATACTCCTCTAGGGCTTCCTCTGTCTTTAGACCCTTGTATCTGCCAAAAGCCTCCCTTTTTTTCCTAATCCATTCTCTTATATCCCTTGACATCCAAGGTTCCCTGGGCTTGTTGGTCCCACCCTTGACCTTTACGGGAACATGTTGCCATTGTACTCTCTCAATTTCCTTTCTGAAAGACTCCCATTGCTCCGATGTGGATTTTCCTACAAGTAGCTGATCCCAGTCCACTTTGGCCAGATCCTGCCTTATCATATTAAAATCGGCCTTCCCCCAATTTAGAACCTTTATTTCCGGTCCATCTCTGTCCTTTTCCATGACTACCTTAAATCTCACCGAATTATGCTCACTGTCACCAAAGTGCTCACCTACTAACACTGCTACCACTTGCCCGGCCACATTCCCTAGAATTAAGTCCAGTACCGCCCCCTCTCTTGTAGGACTATCTACATGCTGACTCAAAAAGCTCTCCTGGATGCACTTTAAGAATTCTGCACCTTCTAAGCCTTTCACACTCTGACTATCCCAGTTAATATTGGGGAAGTTGAAATCCTCCACTATTATTACCCTATTATTTGCACACTTCTCTGAGATTTGCCTACATATCTGTTCCTCTATCTCCCCCTGACTGTTTGGGGGCCTATAGTACACTCCCAGCAAAATGCTTGCCCCCTTTTTGTTTTTAAGTTCTACCCATATGGCCTCATTAGAGGAACCTGTTAATATATCATCCCTCCTTACAGCAGTAATTGACTCCTTAATTAATATTGCGACACCCCCTCCTCTTTTACCCCCCCTGTCTCGCCTGAAGATTCTATACCCCGGAATATTGAGCTGCCAGTCTTGCCCCTCCCTCAACCATGTCTCCGTGATAGCAACAATATCATACTCCCATGTGTTCATCAACACCTTCAGTTCATCCACCTTATTCGCAAGACTCCTTGCATTAAAATAAATACCATCCAGCCTTGCCCTACTCCCTTGTGCCATTACATATTTGCTCTGCCTTCCAAGCTGACTTGTTTTTCCTCTCTATTTGGCTGTACATCACCCCCTATTATAGCTCCACTCTGTATCCCATCCCACTGCCAAGTTAGTTTAAACCCCCACCCCCACAATAGTACTAACAAACCTCCCCGCAAGGATATTTGTCCCGTTCTGGTTCAGGTGCAACCCGTCTGACTTGTACAAGTCCCACCTTCCCCAGAAGCAGACCCAGTGAACCAGGAAACTAAAGCCCTCCCTCCTGCACCAACTCTTTAGCCACGCATTCATCTGCTCTATCCTCCTATTCCTATACTCACTAGCACGTGGCACCAGGAGTAATCCAGAGATTACAACCTTTGAGGTCCTGCTCTTTAATATGCTACCTAGCTCCCTAAATTCTTGCTGCAGGACCTCATCCCTCTTCCTACCCATGTCGTTGGTCCCAATGTGAACCACGACCTCTGACTGTTCACCCTCCCCCTTCAGAATGCCCTGCAGCCGTTCAGTGACATCCTTGACCCTGGCACCAGGGAGGCAACAAACCATCCTGGAGCCACGTTTACGGCCACAGAAACGCCTATCTGTTCCCCTTACGATAGAATCCCGTACCACTATTGCTCTCCCACTCTTTTTCCTCCCTTCCTGAGCAGCAGAAGCACCCCTGGTGCCAGGAAGTTGGCTGCTGCTGCCTTCCACTGGTAAGCCATCCCACTCAACAGTATCCAAATCAGTATACCTGTTTGAGAGGGAGATGGCCACAGGGGTCCCCTGCGCTACCTGCCTGCTTCTACTGCTCCGCCTGATGGTCGCCCATTTCCCTTCTGCCTGTGCAGCCTTTACCTGCGGTGTGACCAACTCACTAAACGTGTTATCTACGACCCTCTCAGCATCGCGAATGCTCCAAAACTCATTCATCCGCAGGTCCAGCGCCTCAATGCGGTCTGCTGGTAGCTGCAGCTGGATACATTTCCGGCACACATGGTCGTCAGCTACACAGGCAGCGTCCCTGACCTCCACGCATTAGACACTCCACCCATTGGACACTCCACCCGTCAGACACTCCGCCCATTAGACAGTCCACCCGGTAGACACTCCACCCATTAGACAATCCCCCGTTAGACACTCCGCCCGTTAGACACTCCGCCCATTAGACACTCCACCAGTTAGACACTCCACCAGTTAGACACTCTGCCCGTTAGACAATCCCCCGTTAGACACTCCACCCATTAGACAATCCCCCGTTAGACACTCCGCCCGTTAGACACTCCGCCCATTAGACACTCCACCAGTTAGACACACCACCCATTAGACACACCGCCCGTTAGACACTCCGTCCATAAGACACTCCGTCCGTTAGACACTCCGCCCGTTAGAAGCTCCACCCGTTAGACTCTCCACCCATTAGACACTCCGCCCCTTAGACATTCCGCCCATTAGTTTGTCCAAGCGTTAGACACTCCACCCGTTAGACATTCCGCCCATTAGACACACCGCCCGTTAGACACTCCGCCCATTAGACACTCCGCCCGTTAGACACTCGACTCGTTAGACACTCCTCCCGTTAGACATTCCGGCCATTACACAGTCCACCCATTAGACACTCCACTCGGTAGACACTCTGCCAGTTAGACACTCCCCCATTTAGACAACCCACCCATTAGACACTCCGCCCATTAGACACTCCGCCCGTTAGACACACCACTCGTTAGACACTCCACCCGTTAGACACTCCGCCCGTTAGACACTCCACTCGTTAGACACTCCGCCCGTTAGACACTCCGCCCGTTAGACACTCCACCCGTTAGACACTCCGCCCATTAGACACTCCGCCCGTTAGACACTCCACCCTTTAGACACTCCGCCGGTTAGACAGTCCGCCCATTAGACACTCCGCCCGTTAGACACTCTGCCCGTTAGACACTCCACCCTTTAGACACTCCACCAGCTAGACAGTCCGCCCGTTAGACACTCCGCCCGTTAGACACTCCGCCCGTTAGACACTCCACCCGTTAGACATTCCGCCCGTTAGACACTCCGCTCGTTAGACATTCCGCCCGTTAGACACTCCGCCCGTTAAACACTCCACCCGTTAGACATTCCGCCTGTTAGACACTCTGCCCGTTAGACACTCCGCCCGTTAGACACTCCACCCGTTAGACACTCTGCCCGTTAGACACTCCGCCCGTTAGACACTCCGCCCGTTAGACACTCCACCCGTTAGACACTCTGCCCGTTAGACACTCCGCCCGTTAGACACTCTGCCCGTTAGACACTCCGCCCGTTAGACACTCCGCCTGTTAGACACTCCACTCGTTAGACACTCCACCCGTTAAACAGTCCGCCCGTTAGACACTCCGCCCGTTAGACACTCCACTCGTTAGACACTCCGCCCGTTAAACACTCCACCCGTTAGACACTCCACCCGTTAGACACTCCGCCCGTTAGACACTCCACCCGTTAGACACTCCGCCCGTTAGACACTCCGCCCGTTAGACATTCCCCCGTTAGACACTCCGCCTGTAAGACACTCTGCCCGTTAAACACTCCACCCGTTAGACACTCCGCCCATTCGACACTCCGCCCGTTAGACACTCCGCCCATTAGACACCCCGCCCATTAGACACTCCGCCCGTTAGACACTCCGCCCGTTAGACACACCACCCGTTAGACACTCCGCCCGTTAGACACTCCGCCCGTTAGACACTCCACCCATTAGACACTCCACCCATTAGCCACTCTGCCCGTTAGACTTTCCGCCCATTAGTCAGTCCAACCATTAGACACTCCACTCGTTAGACACTCCGCCCGTTAGACACTCCGCCCGTTAGACACTCCGCCCATTAGACACTCCGCTCGTTAGACACACCACCCGTTAGACACTCCGCCCGTTAGACACTCCGCCCGTTAGACACTCCACCCATTAGACACTCGACTCGTTAGCCACTCTGCCCGTTAGACTTTCCGCCCATTAGTCAGTCCAACCATTAGACACTCGACTTGTTAGACACTCCGCCCGTTAGACACTCCACGCGTTAGACACTCCGCCCATTAGACACTCCGCCCGTTAGACACTCCGCCCATTAGACACTCCGCCCGTTAGACACTCCGCCCATTAGACACTCCGCCCGTTAGACACTCCGCCCGTTAGACAGTCCGCTCGTTAGACAGTCCGCTCGTTAGACAGTCCGCTCGTTAGACACTCCGCCCGTTAGACACTCCGCCCGTTAGACAGTCCGCTCGTTAGACACTCCGCCCGTTAGACAGTCCGCTCGTTAGACACTCCGCCCGTTAGACACTCCGCCCGTTAGACACTCCGCCCGTTAGACAGTCCGCTCGTTAGACACTCTGCCCGTTAGACACTCCGCCCGTTAGACAGTCCGCTCGTTAGACACTCCGCCCGTTTGACAGTCCGCTCGTTAGACACTCCGCCCGTTAGACAGTCTGCTCGTTAGACACTCCGCCCATTAGACACTCCGCCCGTTAGACACTCCGCCCGTTATACATTCTGCCCGTTAGACACTCCGCCCGTTAGACAGACCGCTCGTTAGACACTCCGCCCGTTAGACACTCCGCCCGTTAGACAGTCCGCTCGTTAGACACTCCACTCGTTAGACACTCCGCCCGTTAGACACTCCGCCCGTTAGACACTCCGCCCGTTACACACTCCGCCCGTTAGACACTCCACCCGTTAGACACTCTGCCCATTAAACACTCCACCCATTAGACACTCGACTCGTTAGCCACTCTGCCCGTTAGACTTTCCGCCCATTAGTCAGTCCAACCATTAGACACTCGACTTGGTAGACACTCCTCCCATTAGACACTCCACTCGTTAGACACTCCGCCCGTTAGACACTCCGCCCGTTAGACACTCCGCCCATTAGACACTCCGCTCGTTAGACACACCACCCGTTAGACACTCCGCCCGTTAGACACTCCACCCATTAGAAACTCCACCCATTAGACACTCGACTCGTTAGCCACTCTGCCCGTTAGACTTTCCGCCCATTAGTCAGTCCAACCATTAGACACTCGACTTGTTAGACACTCCGCCCGTTAGACACTCCACGCGTTAGACACTCCGCCCATTAGACACTCCGCCCGTTAGACACTCCGCCCATTAGACACTCCACCCGTTAGACACTCCGCCCGTTAGACAGTCCGCTCGTTAGACAGTCCGCTCGTTAGACAGTCCGCTCGTTAGACACTCCGCCCGTTAGACACTCCACCCATTAGACACTCCGCCCGTTAGACAGTCCGCTCGTTAGACACTCCGCCCGTTAGACAGTCCGCTCGTTAGACACTCCGCCCGTTAGACACTCCGCCCGTTAGACACTCCGCCCGTTAGACAGTCCGCTCGTTAGACACTCTGCCCGTTAGACACTCCGCCCGTTAGACAGTCCGCTCGTTAGACACTCCGCCCGTTTGACACTCCACCCATTAGACACTCCGCCCGTTAGACAGTCCGCTCGTTAGACACTCCGCCCGTTAGACAGTCCGCTCGTTAGACACTCCGCCCATTAGACACTCCGCCCGTTAGACACTCCGCCCGTTATACATTCCGCCCGTTAGACAGTCCGCTCGTTAGACACTCCGCCCGTTAGACACTTCACCCGTTATACACTCCGCCCGTTAGACAGTCCGCTCGTTAGACACTCCGCCCGTTAGACACTCCGCCTGTTAGACAGTCCGCTCGTTAGACACTCCACTCGTTAGACACTCCGCCCGTTAGACACTCCGCCCGTTAGACACTCCGCCCGTTAGACACTCCACCCATTAGACACTCCACCCATTAGACACTCGACTCGTTAGCCACTCTGCCCGTTAGACTTTCCGCCCATTAGTCAGTCCAACCATTAGACACTCGACTTGTTAGACACTCCGCCCGTTAGACACTCCACGCGTTAGACACTCCGCCCATTAGACACTCCGCCCGTTAGACACTCCGCCCATTAGACACTCCGCCCGTTAGACACTCCGCCCATTAGACACTCCGCCCGTTAGACACTCCGCCCGTTAGACAGTCCGCTCGTTAGACAGTCCGCTCGTTAGACAGTCCGCTCGTTAGACAGTCCGCTCGTTAGACACTCCGCCCGTTAGACACTCCACCCATTAGACACTCCGCCCGTTAGACAGTCCGCTCGTTAGACACTCCGCCCGTTAGACAGTCCGCTCGTTAGACACTCCGCCCGTTAGACACTCCGCCCGTTAGACACTCCGCCCGTTAGACAGTCCGCTCGTTAGACACTCTGCCCGTTAGACACTCCGCCCGTTAGACAGTCCGCTCGTTAGACACTCCGCCCGTTTGACAGTCCGCTCGTTAGACACTCCGCCCGTTAGACAGTCCGCTCGTTAGACACTCCGCCCATTAGACACTCCGCCCGTTAGACACTCCGCCCGTTATACATTCTGCCCGTTAGACACTCCGCCCATTAGACAGACCGCTCGTTAGACACTCCGCCCGTTAGACACTCCGCCCGTTAGACAGTCCGCTCATTAGACACTCCACTCGTTAGACACTCCGCCCGTTAGACACTCCGCCCGTTAGACACTCCGCCCGTTACACACTCCGCCCGTTAGACACTCCACCCGTTAGACACTCTGCCCATTAAACACTCCACCCATTAGACACTCGACTCGTTAGCCACTCTGCCCGTTAGACTTTCCGCCCATTAGTCAGTCCAACCATTAGACACTCGACTTGGTAGACACTCCTCCCATTAGACACTCCACTCGTTAGACACTCCGCCCGTTAGACACTCCGCCCGTTAGACACTCCGCCCATTAGACACTCCACTCGTTAGACACTCCGCCCGTTAGACACTCCGCCTGTTAGACACTCCGCCCATTAGACACTCCGCTCGTTAGACACACCACCCGTTAGACACTCCGCCCGTTAGACACTCCGCCCGTTAGACACTCCACCCATTAGAAACTCCACCCATTAGACACTCGACTCGTTAGCCACTCTGCCCGTTAGACTTTCCGCCCATTAGTCAGTCCAACCATTAGACACTCGACTTGTTAGACACTCCGCCCGTTAGACACTCCACGCGTTAGACACTCCGCCCATTAGACACTCCGCCCGTTAGACACTCCGCCCATTAGACACTCCGCCCGTTAGACACTCCGCCCGTTAGACAGTCCGCTCGTTAGACAGTCCGCTCGTTAGACAGTCCGCTCGTTAGACACTCCACCCATTAGACACTCCGCCCGTTAGACAGTCCGCTCGTTAGACACTCCGCCCGTTAGACAGTCCGCTCGTTAGACACTCCGCCCGTTAGACACTCCGCCCGTTAGACACTCCGCCCGTTAGACAGTCCGCTCGTTAGACACTCTGCCCGTTAGACACTCCGCCCGTTAGACAGTCCGCTCGTTAGACACTCCGCCCGTTTGACACTCCACCCATTAGACACTCCGCCCGTTAGACAGTCCGCTCGTTAGACACTCCGCCCGTTAGACAGTCCGCTCGTTAGACACTCCGCCCATTAGACACTCCGCCCGTTAGACACTCCGCCCGTTATACATTCCGCCCGTTAGACACTCCGCCCGTTAGACAGTCCGCTCGTTAGACACTCTGCCCGTTAGACACTCCGCCCGTTAGACACTCCGCCCATTAGACACTCCGCCCGTTAGACACTCCGCCCGTTAGACAGTCCGCTCGTTAGACAGTCCGCTCGTTAGACAGTCCGCTCGTTAGACACTCCACCCATTAGACACTCCGCCCGTTAGACAGTCCGCTCGTTAGACACTCCGCCCGTTAGACAGTCCGCTCGTTAGACACTCCGCCCGTTAGACACTCCGCCCGTTAGACACTCCGCCCGTTAGACAGTCCGCTCGTTAGACACTCTGCCCGTTAGACACTCCGCCCGTTAGACAGTCCGCTCGTTAGACACTCCGCCCATTTGACACTCCACCCATTAGACACTCCGCCCGTTAGACAGTCCGCTCGTTAGACACTCCGCCCGTTAGACAGTCCGCTCGTTAGACACTCCGCCCATTAGACACTCCGCCCGTTAGACACTCCGCCCGTTATACATTCCGCCCGTTAGACACTCCGCCCGTTAGACAGCCGGCTCGTTAGACACTCTGCCCGTTAGACACTCCGCCCGTTAGACAGTCCGCTCGTTAGACACTCCGCCCGTTTGACAGTCCGCTCGTTAGACACTCCGCCCGTTAGACAGTCCGCTCGTTAGACACTCCGCCCATTAGACACTCCGACCGTTAGACACTCCGCCCGTTATACATTCTGCCCGTTAGACACTCCGCCCGTTAGACAGACCGCTCGTTAGACACTCCGCCCGTTAGACACTCCGCCCGTTAGACAGTCCGCTCGTTAGACACTCCACTCGTTAGACACTCCGCCCGTTAGACACTCCGCCCGTTAGACACTCCGCCCGTTACACACTCCGCCCGTTACACACTCCGCCCGTTAGACACTCCACCCGTTAGACACTCTGCCCATTAAACACTCCACCCATTAGACACTCGACTCGTTAGCCACTCTGCCCGTTAGACTTTCCGCCCATTAGTCAGTCCAACCATTAGACACTCGACTTGGTAGACACTCCTCCCATTAGACACTCCACTCGTTAGACACTCCGCCCGTTAGACACTCCGCCCGTTAGACACTCCGCCCATTAGACACTCCGCTCGTTAGACACACCACCCGTTAGACACTCCGCCCGTTAGACACTCCGCCCGTTACACACTCCACCCATTAGAAACTCCACCCATTAGACACTCGACTCGTTAGCCACTCTGCCCGTTAGACTTTCCGCCCATTAGTCAGTCCAACCATTAGACACTCGACTTGTTAGACACTCCGCCCGTTAGACACTCCACGCGTTAGACACTCCGCCCATTAGACACTCCGCCCGTTAGACACTCCGCCCATTAGACACTCCACCCGTTAGACACTCCGCCCGTTAGACAGTCCGCTCGTTAGACAGTCCGCTCGTTAGACAGTCCGCTCGTTAGACACTCCGCCCGTTAGACACTCCACCCATTAGACACTCCGCCCGTTAGACAGTCCGCTCGTTAGACACTCCGCCCGTTAGACAGTCCGCTCGTTAGACACTCCGCCCGTTAGACACTCCGCCCGTTAGACACTCCGCCCGTTAGACAGTCCGCTCGTTAGACACTCTGCCCGTTAGACACTCCGCCCGTTAGACAGTCCGCTCGTTAGACACTCCGCCCGTTTGACACTCCACCCATTAGACACTCCGCCCGTTAGACAGTCCGCTCGTTAGACACTCCGCCCGTTAGACAGTCCGCTCGTTAGACACTCCGCCCATTAGACACTCCGCCCGTTAGACACTCCGCCCGTTATACATTCCGCCCGTTAGACAGTCCGCTCGTTAGACACTCCGCCCGTTAGACACTCCGCCCGTTATACACTCCGCCCGTTAGACAGTCCGCTCGTTAGACACTCCGCCCGTTAGACACTCCGCCTGTTAGACAGTCCGCTCGTTAGACACTCCACTCGTTAGACACTCCGCCCGTTAGACACTCCGCCCGTTAGACACTCCGCCCGTTAGACACTCCACCCATTAGACACTCCACCCATTAGACACTCGACTCGTTAGCCACTCTGCCCGTTAGACTTTCCGCCCATTAGTCAGTCCAACCATTAGACACTCGACTTGTTAGACACTCCGCCCGTTAGACACTCCACGCGTTAGACACTCCGCCCATTAGACACTCCGCCCGTTAGACACTCCGCCCATTAGACACTCCGCCCGTTAGACACTCCGCCCATTAGATACTCCGCCCGTTAGACACTCCGCCCGTTAGACAGTCCGCTCGTTAGACAGTCCGCTCGTTAGACAGTCCGCTCGTTAGACAGTCCGCTCGTTAGACACTCCGCCCGTTAGACACTCCACCCATTAGACACTCCGCCCGTTAGACAGTCCGCTCGTTAGACACTCCGCCCGTTAGACAATCCGCTCGTTAGACACTCCGCCCGTTAGACACTCCGCCCGTTAGACACTCCGCCCGTTAGACAGTCCGCTCGTTAGACACTCTGCCCGTTAGACACTCCGCCCGTTAGACAGTCCGCTCGTTAGACACTCCGCCCATTTGACAGTCCGCTCGTTAGACACTCCGCCCGTTAGACAGTCCGCTCGTTAGACACTCCGCCCATTAGACACTCCGCCCGTTAGACACTCCGCCCGTTATACATTCTGCCCGTTAGACACTCCGCCCGTTAGACAGACCGCTCGTTAGACACTCCGCCCGTTAGACACTCCGCCCGTTAGACAGTCCGCTCGTTAGACACTCCACTCGTTAGACACTCCGCCCGTTAGACACTCCGCCCGTTAGACACTCCGCCCGTTACACACTCCGCCCGTTAGACACTCCACCCGTTAGACACTCTGCCCATTAAACACTCCACCCATTAGACACTCGACTCGTTAGCCACTCTGCCCGTTCGACTTTCCGCCCATTAGTCAGTCCAACCATTAGACACTCGACTTGGTAGACACTCCTCCCATTAGACACTCCACTCGTTAGACACTCCGCCCGTTAGACACTCCGCCCGTTAGACACTCCGCCCATTAGACACTCCGCTCGTTAGACACACCACCCGTTAGACACTCCGCCCGTTAGACACTCCGCCCGTTAGACACTCCACCCATTAGAAACTCCACCCATTAGACACTCGACTCGTTAGCCACTCTGCCCGTTAGACTTTCCGCCCATTAGTCAGTCCAACCATTAGACACTCGACTTGTTAGACACTCCGCCCGTTAGACACTCCACGCGTTAGACACTCCGCCCATTAGACACTCCGCCCGTTAGACACTCCGCCCATTAGACACTCCGCCCGTTAGACACTCCGCCCGTTAGACAGTCCGCTCGTTAGACAGTCCGCTCGTTAGACAGTCCGCTCATTAGACACTCCGCCCGTTAGACACTCCACCCATTAGACACTCCGCCCGTTAGACAGTCCGCTCGTTAGACACTCCGCCCGTTAGACAGTCCGCTCGTTAGACACTCCGCCCGTTAGACACTCCGCCCGTTAGACACTCCGCCCGTTAGACACTCCACCCATTAGACACTCCACCCATTAGACACTCGACTCGTTAGCCACTCTGCCCGTTAGACTTTCCGCCCATTAGTCAGTCCAACCATTAGACACTCGACTTGTTAGACACTCCGCCCGTTAGACACTCCACGCGTTAGACACTCCGCCCATTAGACACTCCGCCCGTTAGACACTCCGCCCATTAGACACTCCGCCCGTTAGACACTCCGCCCATTAGACACTCCGCCCGTTAGACACTCCGCCCGTTAGACAGTCCACTCGTTAGACAGTCCGCTCGTTAGATAGTCCGCTCGTTAGACAGTCCGCTCGTTAGACACTCCGCCCGTTAGACACTCCACCCATTAGACACTCCGCCCGTTAGACAGTCCGCTCGTTAGACACTCCGCCCGTTAGACAGTCCGCTCGTTAGACACTCCGCCCGTTAGACACTCCGCCCGTTAGACACTCCGCCCGTTAGACAGTCCGCTCGTTAGACACTCTGCCCGTTAGACACTCCGCCCGTTAGACAGTCCGCTCGTTAGACACTCCGCCCGTTTGACAGTCCGCTCGTTAGACACTCCGCCCGTTAGACAGTCCGCTCGTTAGACACTCCGCCCATTAGACACTCCGCCCGTTAGACACTCCGCCCGTTATACATTCTGCCCGTTAGACACTCCGCCCGTTAGACAGACCGCTCGTTAGACACTCCGCCCGTTAGACACTCCGCCCGTTAGACAGTCCGCTCGTTAGACACTCCACTCGTTAGACACTCCGCCCGTTAGACACTCCGCCCGTTAGACACTCCGCCCGTTAGACACTCCGCCCGTTACACACTCCGCCCGTTAGACACTCCACCCGTTAGACACTCTGCCCATTAAACACTCCACCCATTAGACACTCGACTCGTTAGCCACTCTGCCCGTTAGACTTTCCGCCCATTAGTCAGTCCAACCATTAGACACTCGACTTGGTAGACACTCCTCCCATTAGACACTCCACTCGTTAGACACTCCGCCCGTTAGACACTCCGCCCGTTAGACACTCCGCCCATTAGACACTCCGCTCGTTAGACACACCACCCGTTAGACACTCCGCCCGTTAGACACTCCGCCCGTTAGACACTCCACCCATTAGAAACTCCACCCATTAGACACTCGACTCGTTAGCCACTCTGCCCGTTAGACTTTCCGCCCATTAGTCAGTCCAACCATTAGACACTCGACTTGTTAGACACTCCGCCCGTTAGACACTCCACGCGTTAGACACTCCGCCCATTAGACACTCCGCCCGTTAGACACTCCGCCCATTAGACACTCCGCCCGTTAGACACTCCGCCCGTTAGACAGTCCGCTCGTTAGACAGTCCGCTCGTTAGACAGTCCGCTCGTTAGACACTCCGCCCGTTAGACACTCCACCCATTAGACACTCCGCCCGTTAGACAGTCCGCTCGTTAGACACTCCGCCCGTTAGACACTCCGCCCGTTAGACACTCCGCCCGTTAGACACTCCGCCCGTTAGACAGTCCGCTCGTTAGACACTCTGCCCGTTAGACACTCCGCCCGTTAGACAGTCCGCTCGTTAGACACTCCGCCCGTTTGACACTCCACCCATTAGACACTCCGCCCGTTAGACAGTCCGCTCGTTAGACACTCCGCCCGTTAGACAGTCCGCTCGTTAGACACGCCGCCCGTTAGACACTCCGCCCGTTAGACAGTCCGCTCGTTAGACACTCCACTCGTTAGACACTCCGCCCGTTAGACCCTCCGCCCGTTAGACACTCCGCCCGTTACACACTCAGCCCATTAGACACTCCACCCGTTAGACAGTCCGCCCATTAGACAGTCCGCCCGTTAGACACTCCGCCCGTTAGACACTCTGCCCGTTAGACACTCCGCTCGTTAGACACTCCGCCCATTAGACACTCCACCTTTTAGACACTCCGCCCGTTAGACACTCCGCCCGTTAGACACTCCGCCCGTTAAACACTCCGCCCGTAAGACACTCCGCCCGTTAGACACTCCCCCCGTTAGACAGTCCGCCCATTAGACAGTCCGCCCGTTAGACACTCCGCCCGTTAGACACTCTGCCCGTTAGACAGTCCGCTCGTTAGACACTCCGCCCGTTAGACAGTCCGCTCGTTAGACACTCCGCCCGTTAGACACTCCGCCTGTTAGACAGTCCGCTCGTTAGACACTCCACTCGTTAGACACTCCGCCCGTTAGACACTCCGCCCGTTAGACACTCCGCCCGTTACACACTCCGCCCGTTAGACACTCCACCCGTTAGACACTCTGCCCATTAAACACTCTGCCCATTAAACACTCCGCCTGTTAGACACTCCGCCCATTAGACACTCCACCCGTTAGACACTCCGCCCGTTAGACACTCCGCCCGTTAGACAGTCCGCCCATTAGACAGTCCGCCCGTTAGACACTCCGCCCGTTAGACACTCTGCCCGTTAGACACTCCGCTCGTTAGACACTCCGCCCATTAGACACTCCACCTTTTAGACACTCCGCCCGTTAGACACTCCGCCCGTTAGACACTCCGCCCGTTAAACACTCCGCCCGTAAGACACTCCGCCCGTTAGACACTCCCCCCGTTAGACAGTCCGCCCATTCTACACTCCGCCCGTTAGACACTCCGCCTGTTAGACACTCCGCCCGTTAGGGGGAGAAATTGGGTGAGTAGCGCCACCTGTTAGCGCCTAAAGAGGCAGTCAGTGGCTGTAGCGCCACTGGCTGCGTCTCTGGCGATATTCAGTAGGGGCGCTAATGGTGGCGTTAGGCATTTGCGCTGCGCCGCCATCGATGACATCATCGGTGTGCACAGCGCCCCATTCATGCCCCGTTCGCGATATTTGGTAGCGAACACCGCAGTTGCGCCGCTCGTTACCCGCGCCCTGTTCACGGGGCCTTATTGTGCCGGCAGTGGCGCAAGTTAAGGTGGAGGTGCGGGGCGGCCGCTTTTTCGGCGGCCGCATGCCCGCACCTCCTTCCCCGGCCTCCTAACTCCCCCCCCGCGGCATTGCCGGCTGTTTCCCGAGAGCCCGGCACTTCTCCTTGGTGCCGGGCTCATTTGCCGGCACTCGCGAGCGGGGATCGCGCTGTTGCAGGCACCTCCCCCTTAATAGTGGGAGGAAGGCCTGCAGTACCGCAGCGTGCCGTGCCGCAGCATGTGGCGCTGCGGCACGTTGCGCTGCGATAATCAGTTTCAGCACCCTAAGAGGGACGCGGAGCGCCTCGAGCCTCGCCCCGTGTCCCTCGAGGGGCAATGAAACTGAATATCTGGCGATCGGTATCACTCCGATCGCTGCACTAAATCCTGCGCTCCGCCGACTTTTGCGCCACTTTGGCGCCCCAACCCAATTTCTAGGCATCCATCTGTTAGACACTCCGCCCATTCTACACTCCACTCGTTAGACACTCCACTCGTTAGACACTCCGCCCGTTAGACACTCCGCCCGTTAGACACTCCGCCCGTTAGACTCTCCGCCCGTTAGACACTCCGCCCGTTAGACACTCCGCCCGTTAGACTCTCTGCCCATTAGACACTCCGCCCATTCTACACTCCACCAGTTAGACACTCCGCCCATTAGACACTCCGCCCGTTGGACACTCCGCCCGTTAGACACTCCGCCTGTTAGACACTTCGCCCGTTAGACACTCCGCCCATTAAACACTCCGCCCGTTAGACACTCCACCCGTTAGACACTCCGCCCGTTAAACTCTCCACCCATTAGACACTCCGCCCGTTAGACACTCCGCCCGTTAGACACTCCGCCCGTTAAACACTCCGCCCATTGGACACTCCGCCCGTTAGACACTCCGCCCGTTGGACACTCCGCCCGTTAGACACTCCGCCCATTAGACACTCCGCCCGTTAGACACTCCGCCCGTTAGACACTCTGCCCGATAGACACTCCGCCCGTTCGCCCGTTAGACACTCCGCCCGTTAGACACTCTGCCCGTTAGACACTCTGCCCGTTAGACACTCTGCCCGTTAGACACTCCGCCCATTAGACACTCCGCCCATTAGACACTCCACCCGTTAGACACTCTGCCCGTTAGACACTCCGCCCATTAGACACTCCGCCCATTAGACACTCCACCCTTTCTACACTCCGCCCGTTAGACACTCCACCCTTTCTACACTCCGCCCATTAGACACTCCACCCGTTCTACACTCCACCCATTAGACACTCCGCCCGTTAGACACTCCGCCCGTTAGACACTCCGCCCATTCTACACTCCGCCCATTCTACACTCCGCCCGTTAGACACTCCGCCCATTAGACACTCCGCGCATTAGACACTTCACCCGTTAGACACTCCGCCCATTAGATACTCCACCCATTAGACGCTCCATCCTTTCTACACTCCGCCCATTAGACACTCCGCCCGTTAGACACTCTGCCCGTTAGACACTCCGCTCGTTAGACACTCCGCCCATTAGACACTCCACCTTTTAGACACTCCGCCCGTTAGACACTCCGCCCGTTAGACACTCCGCCCATTAAACACTCCGCCCGTAAGACACTCCGCCCGTTAGACACTCCCCCCGTTAGACAGTCCGCCCATTAGACAGTCCGCCCGTTAGACACTCCGCCCATTAGACACTCTGCCCGTTAGACAGTCCGCTCGTTAGACACTCCGCCCGTTAGACAGTCCGCTCGTTAGACACTCCGCCCGTTAGACACTCCGCCTGTTGACAGTCCGCTCGTTAGACACTCCACTCGTTAGACACTCCGCCCGTTAGACACTCCGCCCGTTAGACACTCCGCCCGTTACACACTCCGCCCGTTAGACACTCCACCCGTTAGACACTCTGCCCATTAAACACTCTGCCCATTAAACACTCCGCCTGTTAGACACTCCGCCCATTAGACACTCCACCCGTTAGACACTCCGCCCGTTAGACACTCCGCCCGTTAGACAGTCCGCCCATTAGACAGTCCGCCCGTTAGACACTCCGCCCGTTAGACACTCTGCCCGTTAGACACTCCGCTCGTTAGACACTCCGCCCATTAGACACTCCACCTTTTAGACACTCCGCCCGTTAGACACTCCGCCCGTTAGACACTCCGCCCGTTAAACACTCCGCCCGTAAGACACTCCGCCCGTTAGACACTCCCCCCGTTAGACAGTCCGCCCATTCTACACTCCGCCCGTTAGACACTCCGCCTGTTAGACACTCCGCCCGTTAGGGGGAGAAATTGGGTGAGTAGCGCCACCTGTTAGCGCCTAAAGAGGCAGTCAGTGGCTGTAGCGCCACTGGCTGCGTCTCTGGCGATATTCAGTAGGGGCGCTAATGGTGGCGTTAGGCATTTGCGCTGCGCCGCCATCGATGACATCATCGGTGTGCACAGCGCCCCATTCATGCCCCGTTCGCGATATTTGGTAGCGAACACCGCAGTTGCGCCGCTCGTTACCCGCGCCCTGTTCACGGGGCCTTACTGTGCCGGCAGTGGCGCAAGTTAAGGTGGAGGTGCGGGGCGGCCGCTTTTTCGGCGGCCGCATGCCCGCACCTCCTTCCCCGGCCTCCTAACTCCCCCCCCGCGGCATTGCCGGCTGTTTCCCGAGAGCCCGGCACTTCTCCTTGGTGCCGGGCTCATTTGCCGGCACTCGCGAGCGGGGATCGCGCTGTTGCAGGCACCTCCCCCTTAATAGTGGGAGGAAGGCCTGCAGTACCGCAGCGTGCCGTGCCGCAGCATGTGGCGCTGCGGCACGTTGCGCTGCGATAATCAGTTTCAGCACCCTAAGAGGGACGCGGAGCGCCTCGAGCCTCGCCCCGTGTCCCTCGAGGGGCAATGAAACTGAATATCTGGCGATCGGTATCACTCCGATCGCTGCACTAAATCCTGCGCTCCGCCGACTTTTGCGCCACTTTGGCGCCCCAACCCAATTTCTAGGCATCCATCTGTTAGACACTCCGCCCATTCTACACTCCACTCGTTAGACACTCCACTCGTTAGACACTCCGCCCGTTAGACACTCCGCCCGTTAGACACTCCGCCCGTTAGACTCTCCGCCCGTTAGACACTCCGCCCGTTAGACACTCCGCCCGTTAGACTCTCTGCCCATTAGACACTCCGCCCATTCTACACTCCACCAGTTAGACACTCCGCCCATTAGACACTCCGCCCGTTGGACACTCCGCCCGTTAGACACTCCGCCTGTTAGACACTTCGCCCGTTAGACACTCCGCCCGTTAAACACTCCGCCCGTTAGACACTCCACCCGTTAGACACTCCGCCCGTTAAACTCTCCACCCATTAGACACTCCGCCCGTTAGACACTCCGCCCGTTAGACACTCCGCCCGTTAAACACTCCGCCCATTGGACACTCCGCCCGTTAGACACTCCGCCCGTTGGACACTCCGCCCGTTAGACACTCCGCCCATTAGACACTCCGCCCGTTAGACACTCCGCCCGTTAGACACTCTGCCCGATAGACACTCCGCCCGTTCGCCCGTTAGACACTCCGCCCGTTAGACACTCTGCCCGTTAGACACTCTGCCCGTTAGACACTCTGCCCATTAGACACTCCGCCCATTAGACACTCCGCCCATTAGACACTCCACCCGTTAGACACTCTGCCCGTTAGACACTCCGCCCGTTAGACACTCCGCCCATTAGACACTCCACCCTTTCTACACTCCGCCCATTAGACACTCCACCCGTTCTACACTCCGCCCGTTAGACACTCCACCCTTTCGACACTCCACCCATTAGACACTCCGCCCGTTAGACACTCCGCCCGTTAGACACTCCGCCCATTCTACACTCCGCCCATTCTACACTCCGCCCGTTAGACACTCCGCCCATTAGACACTCCGCGCATTAGACACTTCACCCGTTAGACACTCCGCCCATTAGATACTCCACCCATTAGACGCTCCATCCTTTCTACACTCCGCCCATTAGACACTCCACCCGTTAGACACTCCACCCTTGCTACACTCCACCCGTTAGACACTCCATCCGTTAGACACTCTGCCCATTAGACACTCTGCCCATTAGACACTCCGCCCGTTAGACACTCCACCCATTAGACACTCCACCCATTAAACACTCCACCCTTTACCCAACCCACCCATTATATATGCCGGCTATAGTAATCTGGGATGTTATGATTATGGTTATCCACCAGGTGGTGCTGTCGCCAATGCTGCTGCTAAGGTCCGAGGTTTGCTTCCTGTTAAGGTCAGAGGTTTGCTTCCTGTTAAGGTCAGCAAAGGTGGAATACCAGGAGGCAGGCTTGATGCTTGTTACTCTGCTTGTTTAATAAAATACTCGTACTAGTTCCCAGATAACGCCTCTTCGAGTTCTTGTTCCACTACATGGATTTATCACATTTGGCGATGAGGATGTGTAGTTATAGTATCAGGTACCGGACCAAACCTGTTAGGTCGGGGCTGGATAAAAGTACTTAAATTAGACTGGGGAGCAGTAAATCAAATAGATGCGGGCAGACAGTTGACTTTGCAAGAAGTGTTGAGTGAACATGAGAATGTGTTCAAGGAGGAACTTGGCACATTTAATGGCCCCCCAGCTAAGATTTATGTAGACAAGGAGGCACCGCCAAGGTTTTTTAAACAACGACCTGTGCCTTATGCCATGAAGCCAAAGGTAGAGGCTGAGCTTGACCGTCTATTGAGAGAGAACATACTGGAGCCAGTGAAATGTTCGGAATGGGCAGCTCCCATAGTACCTGTTTTAAAACCGGACAATTCGGTAAGACTCTGTGGAGACTATAAATTGACAGTCAATCAGGTGTTCAAACTAGAGCAGTATCCGATTCCCAAAACAGAGGATCTCTTTACAAACCTGGCTGGAGGAAAATTCACAAAGTTGGATATGAGTCATGCCTACTTGCAGATTACACTGGATGACGAATCAAAGAAGTTTGTCACCATAAATACACACAAGGGCTTGTTTACATATAACCGCTTACCATTTGGTGTCTCATCTAGTCCAGCTATCGAAGGTGTACTGCAAGGGATTCCACATGTTTCCATCTATCTGGGTGACATTCTGGTGACGGGAAGAACCGACCAGGAGCATCTGAGCACGCTGAGAGAGGTACTACAGAGATTGGAGAGGGCAGGGTTCTGGCTCAAGAGGAGTAAGTGCACTTTCCTGGGGAATGAGGCAGTGTTCCTGGGACACAGAGTGGACGCCACTGGACTCCATCCACTCAAGGAGAAGGTACAAGCACTGCAGGACGCCCCTGCTCCTACAAATGTGGCTGAGTTAAAAGCTTACCTGGGACTGCTGAACTATTATAGCAGGTTTTTACCAAACTTGTCAACTGTGTTAGCACCTCTTCACAAACTACTGCGCAAGGAGACACAGTGGCAGTGGGGAGAGGAGCAGGGGGTTTCATTTGAACAGTCCAAGAAACTGATGCTGTTGTCGGATGTGCTGGTTCACTACAATGCAGAGAAAGACATCATTCTCTCTTGTGACGCTTCACCTTATGGGGTGGGGCAGTTCTTTCACACTGCATGGAAGATGGAACTGAAAGACCAATAGGGTTTATGTCCCAAACTCTAACACCAGCGGAAAAAAACTATTCCCAGTTAGACAAAGAGGGGTTAGCAGTAATGTTTGGGTTACAGAGGTTCCACAAGTACATATATGGCAGGAAGTTCACCATATGCACCGATCATAAACCTCTTCTCTCTCTTTTCAATGAAATGAAAGCAGTTCCACAGATGGTGTCACCCCGGATCCAGAGGTGGGCAGTGACGTTGAGGGCATATGAGTATGTCATCGTCTACAAGGCGGGCAAGTACCATGGGAATGCAGATGCCTTGAGCCGTCTTCCACTGCCAGGCACACCTATCCGTGCAGCTCCAGAGGACAGAGTTTTGATGTTGGAGGACACTGACATGGCACTTGTGACTGCAGAGCAAGTAAGAACATGGACAGGTAAAGATCCAGTACTGTCTAGAGTTCGAGAATATGTGGTGAGGGGATGGCCACAGCATCCAAAAGGGGCTGACTTCACACCCTACAGTGTCAGGAAAACAGAGCTGAGTGTGCAGGATGGTTGCGTATTGTGGGGAGCACGAGTGATTATTCCACAGCTAACACAACAGTCTATCCTAGAGCAACTACATCAGTGTCATCCTGGGGTCTCGCGTATTAAAGCCTTGGCTAGGAGTTACTTGTGGTGGCCAAAGCTAGATGAGGAGATAGAAAATCTAGTCAAGACATGCAGCACTTGTCAGAAACACCGGAAGGCACCAGCAGCGGCTCTTCTCCACCCCTGGGAGTGGCCGGATAAACCATGGAGAAGATTGCACTTAGATTATGCGGGTCCATTCATGGGGAAGATGTTCCTCATAATCATTGATGCACATTCCAAATGGATGGATGTTTATCCTGTAAATTCTGCTTCCACCACTACTACTATAGACTGCCTGTGTCGGAGCTTCTGTAATCAAGGGCTACTGGAGATCGTGGTGAGTGACAATACCACTTGTTTTGTGAGTACAGAGACAAAAGAGTTCTTGAGAAAAAATGGCATAGTGCAGGTGACCTCAGCTCCATATCATCCGTCCTCGAATGGACTTGTGGAGAGAGCCGTACAAACATTTAAGGAGATGATGAAAAAAAGTGCAGAAGGGAGTTTAGCAGCCAAAGTGTCACGGGTTCTGTTCAGCTACAGAATAACACCTCAATCCACCACAGGACTCTCTCCTGCTGAGATGTTATTAGGTCGTAGACCACGCTCCACTCTTGACCTTGTCCACCCAGACCTAAAAAGGAAAATGGAAAACAGACAAAACAAACAAAAAGAGAACCATGACAAAGGAACAAAGAGCCGAAGTTTTGGAGAAGGAGATGCGGTCCTTACCAGGAATTTCAGTTATGGACCAAAGTGGATTCCTGGCTTCATAGACTCAATGACAGGTCCAGTGTCATACAAGGTCAGGGTGGGAGATGGTAGGGTAGTACGCAGACATGTAGATCAGATACTTCCCAGACAAGGGGAAATTGAAATGAAGGTTCCAGATGCAATGACTGAAGACAGGGTTGCCCCCAGTTATCCAAGTGCATCTGTGGTGCCACCACCAGGGACAGAGCCAATTCCACAGGAACCTATTCGTCAAGAGGAAACCATCGTTGCCGAGTCAGATACTCTGAGCACTGCTCAGGAGCAGCTGGTGGCTTCACCACAAACAAGCAGGGACTTTACTGTTAGATGTTCACAAAGGACTCGCAAGCCACCAGAGAGATTGATACTGAACTGTTAGATTTGTCAAGTATGGAACATGATGAATGGAGACTCCTTATGTGACCCTCAGGAATGG
This sequence comes from Somniosus microcephalus, assembly GCF_052327205.1. Taxonomy (NCBI): domain Eukaryota; kingdom Metazoa; phylum Chordata; class Chondrichthyes; order Squaliformes; family Somniosidae; genus Somniosus; species Somniosus microcephalus. The sequence goes on from NC_141009.1 coordinate 55,596,131, forward strand.
TTGGTTGTTAAGAAATTCATACTGAAATCTTAAGGGGGGAGGGATATAGTAATCTGGGATGTTATGATTAAGGTTATCCACCAGGTGGTGCTGTAGCCAATGCTGCTGCTAAGGTCAGAGGTTTGCTCCCTGTTAAGGTCAGAGGTTTGCTTCCTGTCAAGGTCTGCAAAGGTGGAATGCCAGGAGGCAGGCATGATGTTTGTTACTCTGTTTGTTTAATAAAATACTCGTACTAGTTCCAAGATATCGCCTCTTCGAGTTCTTGTTCCACTACATGGATTTATCACACCGGCCATTGACTTCATTAGAATGGCGTGGTGTGTATTGGGTGGCCTTTACCGCCCATTTGTTGCCACTGCTGAAATCTTAAATCAGTCCTTTTGTATCACTGAAGAAGGACAAGAATGACTAAAGCCCCTTTTCATTCACGATCCTATAAGGATTTTGTCAGGGCCAAAAGTTAGCATCAACTGGGCTCCTTAGATACAAATACAAATCTACAATTGGGAGTAAAAGTAGATCTGCAGAAGAGAAATCCCAGGATCTGTTACTGGCCCTTTATAAATCATCAGTGAGATCACGTGGAGTTTTGTGCCTGTTTGTGGTCACCGTGTCTGAGATATAGCGACAGCCGGGGGAGGTGGGGGGGCTGACACAGGAGCAACACAGGTGACTCCGGGTTATAGAGGATCAAGCTGGAGCAGGGGCCGAGGAAGAGATTCTTATTCGGAAAGAGGAGACAGTGACAAGGAAAGTCAGTGCCAATTTTATCCAGGAATAGTTCACCCACGGACCGGGGAGCGGGGGAAAGGGGAAATTTTCAGAGCTTGTCTGTGAATTTGTCTCTAATTCTGCTGACTGTGGGACTGTACCAAACACGTGAAGTCTATGGAGCAATGGCTGGATTCCTGGAACAGAATGTACCCCTGCTGACAAAGTCCTTAATCCAGTCCAAATGCCAGCAAGTAATGAAGCCAATGTGATATTTAACTGAATTCTTTGCATCCCTCAATCTGTAAAACCACCAGTTGATCTGGCATCTAATTGGTGTTTCTTTAGATGAATAAATTGCTATCAACATGCGCTAGGTAATGATAACCAGACGTCATTATATTTAATGTTAACTCGGCAAATTACACTGAGATGTTTGTTTGTGGTGAGTCCTTCTTGGTGTATGTGCTCTGTCTGCCTCACAAGGCCTGTGTGCTCCTTCTCAGTGTTGTGTTGATTCGGTTTTGTTTGTGATCCTTATGTGCCACAGAGGACAGAGGTATCCTCATCTTAAACAGGACGGGGTGATGGATAGTGTGAGGTCTTTGACTGCTGCCTCTGCCTCAGGGAATGTAAAAGAAAAGAACGAATAGCGCCTTTCACAAACTCAGGACCTCCCAAAACGTTTCACAGTCAGTTAGGCACTTTTTGAAGTGTAGTCACTGTTATGAATCTTATGATCCATGAAGAAAGACTCATGAAATAACACTGGACGGCCAGCTGGTGGCGCCGTCCAAGGAGTATAAATACTCGGGCGTGGGCCCAGCTTGCCCAGGACATTTTGTAAACAGGAACTAGTGAAAGATAACTAGACCTCCATGTTTTGAAACAAGTTGATTAAAGCCTTGCTTTATACTCGAACCAAGTGCGTAGTGAGTTTTATTACATCAGTTACTGTTGTAATGTAGGAAGCGCGGCAGCCAATTTGCGCACAGCAAGGGCCCACATACAGGAATGTGATAATGAGGGATAAATACTGGCCAGGACACTGGGGAAAACTCCCCTGAAGTGCTCCCCAACAGCAGCAATAACTTAAGCTGCTCTCGACCTCTCCGTGTACAGAGAGATGCCTCAGAGCACTTTACAGATAGACAAAAAACAGTGGACACTGAGCAGGATGGTAAAGCAGAAACGTAGGGTGTAGGGGTGAAAGCAGGGAGAGAGAGAAGCATTTTTTAAGAGGCTTTTGTAGATAAAGGAGGAAGTTGGAAGGGGCCCAGAGATCAGGGTTGTAGTGGTTGAAAGAGTGAATGAGGGGCAGGGTATCTACAGTCGGACCTCAGGCTATCCCAAAACGCTTTACAGCCAGCAAAATACTTTTGAAATGGAGTCACTGTTGTAATGTAGGAAACGCGGCAGCCAATTTGCGCACAGCAAGCTCCCACAAACAGCAATGAGATAATGACCACATGGTCTGTTTTTAGTAATGTTGGTTGAGTGATTAATATTGGCCCAGGACATCGGGGAGAATCCCCCTGCTTGTCTTCGAATAGTACCGTGGGATCTTTTACATCCAGACGTGATCTCAGTTGAGCATGTTATCCAAAAGACGGCCCCTCCGACAGTGCAGCACTCCCTCAGTACTGCACTGAAGTGTCAGCCTAGATTATGTGCCAAAGTCTTGAAGTGAGGTTTGAACCCAAAATCTTCTGGTTTAGGAACAGGAGTAGGCCATTCAGCCCCTCGGACCTGTTCCACCGTTCAAGCGGATCATGGCTGATCTGTACCTCAACCCCATTTATCCGCCTTTGCTCCATATCTCTTGTTACCATTACCTAACAAAAATCTATCGAACTCAAGTCCAGAAAATTTCAATTGTCCCAGCGTGCACAGCCTTTTGGAAGGGAGAATTCCAGGTTTCCACGACCCTTGGTGTGAAAACGTGCTTTCTGAATTCACTCCTCCTTAAATGGCGTAGCTCTAATGTTAAGCCTATGTGCCTTTGTTTTGGATTCCCCCACCAGAGGAAATGGTTTTTATATCCATGTTCCATTGAAGTCAAAGGAGAGGGAAAGCAGGCGTGGTGTAAAGCGAGCTGCTGATTCACTGCAAGCCTGTTTCGCGCGACTGCCTTTGGCCAGTTTCACTCCCATTGCTTTCAGGAGAAGGGAATTGGAGAGATAAAAAACAATCACAGAACCTCTGCGAGAAAGACTGGCCGATTATCACTTTATTCAGCCACACTTGGACCCTCATAAACTCACAAGTCAGCCCAGCGCTATTGAATACTTGTTGTCAAGTGCTGCCTGGCAACCAAGAAGCTCACAGTACCCCCTGGCATGAAGGTTGTGTGATGAAAGGACACTGCTGAGCGGAGGGAGGCTTTCAGTGTAACGAATCTGGACCGAGCGAGAATTCTTGGCAAAGCACATTAACACCAGCTGCTGCCTTGTATGTTTTTGAATTGAAGTAAATTCTTGCAAATCAGCCCGATTTCTCTGGAAACCCCTCCTCCAGACTCCCCAACTCCGCCCCCCCACAAAATCGTCAGTCTCTTTTCACAGGGAAATGTACATAGTCACCGAGTGGAGATATTCCTGCTGTCAACTTGTTGCAGTGTGTTGTAAAGGAAAGCATTCACCTAACTGTTAACAGAGCTTTTCCTAGACACAGTATGTATCCAAATCCTGGGAGAGGACGGGGGGGTGTTAGGAGGGGCATACCAGGGCTGAAACTGGGTCTTCGAACGAAAGCACAAAAACGGGCGACAGAGAATCGGGAGCCCGTGCAATCGGGCGCAGTGTGAAAACTGTTGGATCCGTGATTCAGAGGATATGCTGTTATAAAATAATCACACGGATGCTGTACATCAACAAGAAACAGGTCTTTACTGGAGGAGGGTAGTCTCAAGACTGGGGGTACAGAGGCATGCGCAAAGCTTATATACCGGTGTGGTCACTGCCGGTACTACAGTATACAGGAGCTATAAAAGTAGTTCTGTCTTAAAGGCACATACACTACAATTCCTCCCCTTTTAGATTAGTAATACCCCTAATATTCAAATAGCAATTAACATTTCAACATGTACATTAAACAACAAAAGTCCATTTATAGATTCAGTCTTGGGGCGGCTTCCTGACCCTTTCGGGATAGCGCCTTTCCGGAGGTTCTTGTTCTTGGTGCAGAGGCGATTCTGACCCCTTTTCATCGGGTAGTTCATCGGGTTCCACTGTTACTGGGTCTGAAGTAGATGCTACCGGTATGTCGGGTTCATCCCCAGGTACTCGAGACATGGGGTTGACGCGTTCCTGTGACGCTAAGATCTGATCGACGTGGCGTCTCACAATGTTCTCCCCGACATCCACTGTGTACATTAATGGCCCCTGCCTTGTACATATCGTTCCGGGTTGCCATTTCTCTGTTCGATAGTCACGGGCCAAGACTGGTTGCCCTACATTGAAGCTCCTTGTCGGCTTCTCATTGATGTGCTGGAATTGTTTGTCCTCAACATTTCTTCACACATTTGGTCTGAGCAAGTCCAGACGAGATCTCAACCTTCGGTTAAAGAACATCATGGCCGGGGTCTGGTTGGTAACTGCATGTGTCGCGTTTCGGTAGGCTAATAATAAATTGTCCATCTTATGCTGTAGTGGAATTTCATCGTCGCACATGGCCTTTATCACCTTCTTAAAGGTTTGTACGAACCTCTCAGCCAATCCATTTGTGGAAAGAACCCCATTCCTTTTCATAAATTTTTGGAACTCGTCGGACACAAACTGTGGTCCATTATCAGAGCAAATCTGCTCTGGCAAACCGTTTCTGGCAAATATGTTCCGTAGGACTGCAATCGTTTTCTCTGTAGTGGTTGAAGACATTTTTATCACCTCAGGCCACTTTGAATGAGCATCCACTGCTATTAAGAACATTGAGTCCATGAATGGACCAGTGAAATCAATATGCACCCGTTGCCATGGAGAGGAGGGCCACTCCCATGGGTGTAGAGGGGCATGTGGTGGTGCATTTTGGACCTTCTGGCATCCTAAGCAGCTCTTAATTAGGTCTTCGATTTGTTGATCGATTCCCGGCCACCACACATAAGCCCTAGCAAGGCTTTTCATTTTCACTCCCCCCAGATGACCTTCATGTAGCTCATTTAGCACTCTCTCCCTTAACTTGGGTGGAATCACCACTCTGGATCCACACATCACAGTTCCCTGGCATACTGACAGCTGTTCTCTTCTGGATGAGAATGCTGGCAACAGTGAGTCGCCATGTGTTGGCCATCCCCTCACTGTCAATTCATATACCCGCGACAGCGTCGGATCATTTCGGGTCTCCTTCTCTATATCCGCGTTTGTTACTGGCAATCGTTCAATTATTGACGAATAAAATATCTCAATAGGGTCCACTGCTGGTGCTTCCTC